>NC_090653.1:289343539-289643539 GCF_040937935.1 Hyperolius riggenbachi
ACAACGGCAGCAATCTCCTTTCCGCTTTGAATTTGGGAAAGCTGACACATGTACCCTGCATGGCACATGTGCTGAATCTGGTCGTGCAAAGATTTGTCTCAAAGTACCCAGGCTTAGAGGACGTCCTGAAGCAGACCAGGAAGTTGTGTGGGCATTTCAGGCGGTCTTATACGGCCATGGCACGGCTTGCGGACATTCAGCGGAAAAACAACTTGCCGGTGAGACGCTTGATATGCGATAGCCCGACTTGCTGGAATTCCACCCTGCTCATGTTCTCTCGCCTGCTAGACCAGGAGAAAGCGGTCACCCAGTACCTGTACAGCTACAGTAGAAGGACACAATCTGGGAAGATGGGGATGTTGTGGCCCAACAGCTGGACACTGATGCGAAATGCATGCAGGACCATGCGGCCGTTTGAGGAGGTGACCAACCTGGTGAGTCGCGCTGAAGGCACCATCAGCGACTTGATCCCATACGCTTACTTCCTGGAGCGTGCCGTGCGTAGAGTGGTGGATGAAGCTGTGGAGGAGCGGGAACAGGAACAGCTACGGCAGGAGAAGTCGTGGGACCAATTTTCAGCCGAACCACAGGTTTCCTCAACACCTGCGGCACCACAGAGGGGGAAGAAGAGAAGTTGTGTGGGGAAGGAGAGGAGTCAGACTCGGATGATTATGAGGAAGGTGTTTCTGTGGAGGAGGAAGAGGCGGCAGAAGAACAACCGCAGCAGCCGTCACAGGGGGCTTCTGCTGCTCCACGTTCCCGTAGTATTGTCCGTGGATGGGGGGAGGAAGAGGAGTTGCGTGACGTCACTGTGGAAGAGCAAAAGGAGATGGAGAGTACGTCTGGATCCGACTTTGTGCAGATGGCCTTTTTCATGTTGTCCAGCCTGTTGAGGGACCCCCGTATCAAAAAACTCAAGGGGAATGACCTGTACTGGGTGGCCACGCTACTAGACCCTCGGTACAGGCACAAAGTGGCAGACCTGTTACCAACTCCACACAAGGCGGAAAGGATGCTGCACTTGCAGAACAAGCTGTCAATGATGCTTTACAATGCATTTAAGGGTGATGTGACAGTACAACGCAATAAAGGTACCACTGGCAGTATTCCTCCTCCTCCTCACCAGTCCACGCAGGCAAGGACAGGCCGCTCCAGCGATCTCGGGGTGATGTCAGACATGCGGACATTCTTTAGTCCAACGCCTCGCAGTAGCCCTTCGGGATCCACCCTCCACCAACGCCTGGACCGGCAGGTAGCGAGGATGAACCCTTGCTCTACTGGTTGCGCATGCTTGACCTGTGGCCAGAGCTGTCCCAATTTGCCAAACAACTTCTCTCTTGCCCTGCTGCAAGCGTCCTGTCAGAAAGGACCTTCAGTGCAGCTGGAGGCATTGTCACTGAGAAGAGAAGTCGCCTAACTCATGACAGTGTTCAGTACCTGACCTTTATCAAAATGAACGAGGCATGGATCCCTGAGGGCTATTGCACGACCGAAGACTAAGTCAGTCCCCACAGACAGCATCTCTGCCTGCAGGCTGTTTGACTGCCTTCTCCGCCGCCACCACCACCAGGGTCCAGGACTCTAGGCGGATTCCTGAATTTTTAAGCAGCGGCCGCTATACTAATTTTTTCTTGGGCATGCACATGCCTGCCTAATTTTTATGGCTGAACTGCAGGCGGCTGCAACAATAAACAAAAGGCATGTACATGTGCCCATCCCCCTTCGTGATCATTACCTTGCCGCGGTGAAGGGGCTTGCGTATCACAATGAAGCAATGACCGCCGGCTATATGAGCGTCTCGGGTGGGGGTGGCACACCAAAGATAATAAGGTCGTTGTTTCATTGTGGTCAGACCAAATTTGATCAGCTGGACAGTCACTGTTCTGTCATTCAGCTACATCAGCCGGGCGAGCATATGGGCTGAAAAGCCACCATCACCTGCACTCTCGTCATGGTGCGCACCAGTCCAGCACGGCCGTCACTACACAAACAGCTGTTTTCAGTCACTGCATACCTTTCACTGCATCTGTGACTGCACATTATACCTGGCAGTCAGTGCATAACTTGCACTTGAATGGATACAGTTTCAAACAATTTAAAAATACAACCATCTAAAGTTTCAAACAATTTAAAAATACAACCATCTAAAGTTTCAAACAATTTAAATATACAACCATCTACATTGTCAAACAATTTACAAAAATGCCAAACAAAAATTGCCCTCTGTAAAACATTCTTGGCAAATGCTTTCGACTTGGTTTGTCTTCCGCTGGCTCAAAGGTCCATCTGATCACAGATGCCTGGTCTGCAAAGCACGGTCAGGGCAGCTACAGCATGGGTCTCAGCAGGCTCCCACTTCGGGCCGGAATCCAACCTTCATTCCCCGCGGTGACAATGACAGACTTGCCCTCCATAACGGATTTTTGCCGGAGACCAACCTGGTGAATCGCAGTGAAGGCACCATCAGACTTGCCCTCCATAACGGATTCCCGTTAAAGGATTTAAAGTTGATTCATTACAATTAGGGCCTCAAAAGGTCCTCCTGAGTCCTGTATTGTTATTTTTGGTCACTACCTCAGGGCGGGCGTGCATGCCTGTCTGCCTGCTGCCCTCCTTGCCTGGATGTGTGGTGGTAGCCGTTGATCAGGCTCCAACTCTGGAACGCAATACAACCATCTAAAGTTTCAAACAATTTAAAAATACAACCATCTAAAGTTTCAAACAATTTAAAAATACAACCATCTACATTTTCAAACAATTTACAAAAATGCCAACAAAAATTGCCCTCCGTAAAACATTCTTGGCAAATGCTTTCGACTTGGTTTGTCTTCCGCTGGCTCAAGGGTCCATCTGACCACAGATGCCTGGTCTGCAAAGCACGGTCAGGGCAGCTACAGCATGGGTCTCAGCAGGCTCCCACTTCGGCCGGAATCCAACCTTCATTCCCCGCCGTGACAATGGCAGACTTGCCCTCCATAACGGATTCCCGTTAAAGGATTTAAAGTTGATTCATTACAATTAGGGCCTCAAAGTCCTGTATTGCATGCCTGCCTGCTGCCCTCCTTGGATGTGCAGTGGTAGCCGTTGCTCAGGCTCCACACCGGATTCCATACCTCATTCCCCGGCCATTACCCGGGGTCACAAATGGCAGACTTGCCCGCCTCCATATGATTCTCGTGAAAGGAATGTGGTGTCATCTTTGCCCACCATAACTGGTTCTCGTTAAAGGATTTAAAGTACATTCATTTCAAATACACAGCAGGGCCTCGAAAGTCTTCCTCCTGTATTGTTATTTTTGGTCACTACCTCGGGGCGGGCGTGCGTGCATGCCTGCCCGCTGCCCTCCTTCAGGGCCGGGACAAGGTCCCCCATCAACAGAGGCTGAGCTGCCCAAATGCGCCCCCCCCCCCGCGTCCTGGCAAAAATGGGCGTGGTTAACTGTAATGCAACGCATAACGGGGAGGCGGCAGGTCAGAGTTTCCCCAACAGTTAGGCAAAAGGACTCTAAGGCTCTCTGCACACTGCAAATCCATTTGTGATTCCGATTTTCCCTGAATGCTATCAACAGAAAAATGCAGAAAGAAATGCAGCATGTAGTAACAACTAAAAATCAGAATCGCATGTAAAAAACGATTAACAATCGGAATCGCATGCAGGGAGCCTAAGGGTAATTAGACATCATTCCACAAACACATAAGGAAGCAGTGTTTCTGCCAGGGCTGTGGAGTCGGTACAAAAATCTTCCAACACCCAACTCCTCAGTTTATGAAACCACGACTCCGACTCCAACTCCGACCAGGGTACCCAAAATGGTTCAGACTCCGACTTCTTAGTCTAATACTTAACAGGGCTGTGGATTCTGTACAAAAATCATCCGACTCCGACTCCTCAGTTTATGAAATCAACGACTCCGACTCCAGGTTCCCAAAATTGCCTTGACTCCGACTCCACAGCCCTGGTTTCTGCCATGATGTGGTGAGACGGAAGATTTGCATCATGGATGTGCAGATGATAAATCAGCAGAAAATGCTATATATCAGCAAACCATTTAGTAATCCTGAAACGACAACAAAATGTCAAATGCGGCAACAATAACCCTAAAGCAGCAAATGTAGCCAACTATGACCATCAAGTAATAAATGCAGCAACCGTTACCTCTGACACAAACTGCAACAACCGTTACCACCGACACATGAAATGCAAGAACGATTACCTCTGACACATTATATGCAACAACCCCTACTTCCGACACACGATATGCAAGAACTACTGTATTACCTCCAATACATGAAATGCAAGAACCATTACCTCTGACACATGATATGCAACAACCCCTACTTCCGACAAATGAAATCCAGCAAATTATTTCCCCAACACATGGAATGAGGCAAACGTTACGTTTGACATATGAAATGCAGCAAATGGAAAATTAGGCAAATATTACCTCCCACACATGTTAAAATGTAGTAAACATTACCCCCCACACATGAAAAATGCACATACACATGTAAAAATGCACCAAATGTTACCTTAGACATAATTTAATTAAATGTGCGGCCCACTGGGTGCTGGCAGGATGGAGCTGCAGAGTAGGGTGGGAGAGTGACACTGGATGCGGCTGAGAGGGTGACACTGGACGGAAGGAGGGTGACATTGACTGGAAGGGGAGGAGGTTGACACTGGGTGGGGAGGAGGATGACACTAGGTGGGGAGAGGGTGACACTGACTGGGTCAGGAGGTGGATGACACTAATGGGGTGTGAACGAGGGTGACAGACACTAAGTGGGGAGGAGGGTAATAGGTAGGTGTCCCAGTAAAGGTAGCTAGGCATAGCATAGGTAGGTGTCCCAGTATAGGTAGCTAGGCATAGGTAGGTGCCCCAGTATAGGTAGATGTCCCAATAGGTAGCTAGGCATAGGTAGGTGTCCCAGTATAGGTAGCTACTAGCTAGACATAGCATAGGTAGGTGCCCCAGGAGATAGCTAGTGATAGGTAGGTGCCCCAGTAAAGGTAGCTAGGCATAGGTAGGTGCCCCAGTATAGGTAGATGTCCCAATAGGTAGCTAGGCATAGGTAGGTGTCCCCGTATAGGTAGCTACTAGCTAGGCATAGCATAGGTAGGTGCCCCAGTAGATAGCTAGTGATAGGTAGGTGCCCCAGTAAAGGTAGCCAGGCATAGCATAGGTAGGTGCCCCAGTAGGTAGCTAGCTAGGTATAGGTAGGTGTCCCAGTATAGGTAGCAACTAGCTAGGCATAGCATAGGTAGGTGCCCCAGTAGGTAGCTAGGCATAGGTAGGTGCCCCAGTAAAGGTAGCTATACTTAGCATAGGTAGGTGCCCCAGTAGGTAGCTAGGCATAGGTAGGTGCCCCAGTAGGTAGCTAGGCATAGGTAGGTGCCCCATTAGATAGCTAGGCATAGGTAAGTGTCCCAGTATAGGTAGCTACGCATAGTAGGTAGGTGCTCCCTAAGGTAACTAGGCATAGGTAGGTGTTTCCCAGGCCAGTATAGTAGATATAGGTAGCCATCCAGGGAGCAGGGGTATAAGTAGCCAGGCGGACAGGGAGGGAATGGGGTAAAAGTAGCCAGGACGTGGATGGGGGGGGGGGGTAAAAGTAGCTTCAGGGATGGTGGGCAGATCTGGTGGGGTGGCAGAACTTAAGCGGGTGGTGGGTGGGCGGGGAGGCAAGCTAGGGCTGAGGGTGATGCGGCCATGGTGGCCAGAGTCCTGCGGCCGGGACGTCCCGCAGGTAAAAGCGTGGCAATTCCTGGGACATTTTGCAACCTGGGACCGACGATCCTGAACCCGGGACATGCCCCGGCTAAAGCGGGACGTCCAGTGGCATAGCTAAGGAGCTGTGGGCCCCGATGCAAGTTTTACAATGGGGCCCCCCAAGCATTCTATACATAGCAATTGATACAGCGCACCAAAACTTGCCAATGGCAACTACATTGTCTGAGGTGCAAGAAGGGGATGGGGAACAGTTTGTTAATAATTACCATTATTCAAAGTATCTATAGAATTAATTATTATCAGCACAGGACCAATAGAAAGCTAATACTGTAGTTGAGGGAGGGCCCTTCAGGGCCCCTCTAGCCCAAGGGCCCTGATGCGGTGGCTACCCCTGCAACCCCTATTGCTACGCCCCTGGGGACGTCTGGTCACCGTAGATTCAACACAGATGAGGGGGAATTAGACAGGCTAAACTCTCTAAATACATACAGGGTGTATTTTCCCTGTTTTCCTTTTGTCCTGTGCAAGAGTTCAGGTCCACTTTAAAAGTGAAACATTGATGGGATGCTTTTAAAGAGGGAGATATTTGAGGGAAGGAAAGTTAGGGTAGAAAGGCAGAGGGGTAAAAGATTCAGAGACAGGAAAGGAGGGGGGTTAGGAGGTTAAGGGGAGATACAGCATGAGAAGGGAGGAATGGAGAGTGATAGGGAATGGGAGAGAGGCATGGGTGTTAGTGACAGAAGCCAGCATTATCCCAGACCTGACATACAGCTCATAGTCACTCCCCCCTGTCCTCTCCTTTCACCCAGGAAGGCCAGCTCTGACATAAAACACTGCAGCTATCTAACAACTCTCACATAATAATGCAGCAGCTTCATATTTCCAGGAAGGAGAGAGAGCGAGAGAGCGAGAGAGAGACACAGAGCTCCCAGCTGGACACTCATTCCAGAGGGGGTGAGAGTAGCCTGCACACACATGTAGCAGCTGCAGCAGCATTAGGGAAACTGATCCAGCTGCAGAACAGGCAGTGTGTGCTGGAAGTAAGCAGCATCTCTTCATGATCTGCTCTAACTTCTCTCCCTTCCTCCTCACCCCTTTCCCAGCACAGCTACCTATCCTGTGGAGTCCTCAACTTCATTCTTAAACTTCCCGGGCCCTAGTGTTGTCCGGATCATGAACGATTCGGATCTTTGATCCGAATCTATTTAATGAGTCGATCATCCGAATCATCAAAATGAACGATTCGGATTGCAAAAGGGGCGGGGCCAGGAGCGACACGCCCCCTCTCAGCGGGCAGCGGGGTCCTGGAAGCAGAGCAGAGATGGATCGCTCTGTTGGATGGGAGCCAGCCTTGCAGGGACAGGTAGATGAGAGAGAGGGGACATGGGTGCCACTGCCAGATATGTGTAGAGCACACATACTGGCTATAACGTGCTGCTCATTATAGGCTGTCTGTTCCGTAGTGCTGCACAGTGATCACATGGGAAGCTTTTGGCTCAGCACAGCTCAGTAACTTTGCAGGCACTGTGATTGCAGGGCAAAATGATCCTCCTCCACTCGGCACTAAACAGCTGCACTTATCTTCTGGGAATGATTTCCTTCACTGTGTGACGTTTGCATGGAAAGTACACAGATGAGCATATAGGTGAAATAAATACATGTAAAGCATATGATTGCAGCATGTGGGTATTGTGTGCACAAACATTTCTGCTCTCTGCTCGTCCCTCCTCCCTTCTCTGTCCACTCCCTGCCCTCTGTCCATCTTCTCCCCTTCTCTCTGTGTGTCCACCCCCCTCCCCTTCTCCTGTCCACAGCAGGGAAAGACCTGTCCTGCTAGTCATCTCACCCCGAATGCTTCGGTAGTAAAATGATCCGAGATTCGGATCAAAGATCCGGATCTTTTCAATGATCCGATTCGAATCATCCGGATCATTGAAAAGATCCGAACTTCCCATCTCTACCGGATCATGAACGATTCGGATCTTTGATCCGAATCTATTTTATGAGTCGATCATCCGAATCATCAAAATGAGTGATTCGGATCGCAAAAGGGGCGGGGCCAGGAGCGACACGCCCCCTCTCAGCGGGCATCGGGGTCTTGGAAGCAGAGCGGGGATGGATAGCTGAGTTGGAGGGGAGCCAGCCTTGCAGCCACAGGTAGATGAGAGAGAGGGGACATGGGTGCCACTGCCAGATATGTGTAGAGCACACATACTGGCTGCAATGTGCTGCCCATTATAGGCTGGCTGTTCCGTAGTGCTGCACAGTGAACACATGGGAAGCTTTTGGCTCAGCACAGCTCAGTAACTTTGCAGGCACTGTGATTGAAAGGCAATATGATCCTGCTGCACTCGGCACTAAACAGCTGCACTTATCTTCTGGGAATGCTTTCTTTCACTGTGCGACCTTTTCTTTCAGAGTACACAGATGAGCATATAGGTGAAATATATGTAAAGCACATGACTTCAGCATGTGGGTATTACGTGCAAACATTTCTGCTCGTCCCTCCTCCCTTCTCTGTCCACTCCCTGCCCTCTGTCCATCTTCTCCTGTCCACAGACCTGTCCTGCTGTTCATTTCACCCCCGAATGCTTCCGGTAGTAAAATGATCCGAGATTCGGATCAAAGATCCGGATCTCTTCAATGATCCGATTCGAATCATCCGGATCATTGAAAAGATCCGAACTTCCCATCTCTACCGGGCCCAGGTCCTCTCCTCTCGTCTCTAGCCCCGCCCCTCAGTGTTACAGAGGAGAGGAGGAGGGGAGGGGCGCTCTGCTCTGTATACAGTACACACACACACACACACGCAGGGGAGACTGGGGACAGCTCAGCAGCAGACAGCTGATATAACCCTACCGACAACAGCTGGTCTACGGCTAGCGTGCAGCACCCGCCCCAGCTCCCCTGCCTCCAACAAAGTAAAGTAAGCATGAACACAGTGGAGGTGGTGGACGGCAAGCCAGGCACAACACAGCCCTGCTCCTTGCGCCCCACCCACACTGCAGTGAGCTCCGCCCCGAGGCTCCAGCCTCTTGAGCCTCTGTGTCGGCACGGCCCTGCCCTCCTTGGATGTGTAGCGTTGCTCAGGCTCCACACCGGATTCCATCCCTCATTCCCCGGCCATTACCCGGGGTCACAATGGCAGACTTGCCCGCCTCCACAGGATTCTCATTGTAGCGGTACTGAACAAGTACACAGCAAGTAGAAAATGTAATTTAAAAACAAAACATAAGCTTTTTAACAATGCCATGGAAAGTTGAGAAGGAAGTCACACATTACCTGACATCACTGAGTGAGGAAGAGCAATCTCGCCATGTTGCGCAGTAGTCCAGCATGGCCGTCACTACACAAACAGCTGTTTGCGGTGCGTTACACGGTGAGTTTGGTGTGTCAGTTTGAAGCAGAACTCTAATTACACTCCCTGATTGATGTATACACATGCAAGATGTTTGAAAGCACGTTAGGCCTCCAATTTAGCATTCAATGTGATTTCTGCCCTTAAAACGCTGCTTTGCGTCACATCCAGATTTTTCCCCCGGGACTTTTGGCATGTATCCCACTCCGCCATGCCCCCCTCCAGGTGTTAGACACCTTGAAACATCTTTTCCATCACTTTTGTGGCCAGCATAATTTTTTCTATTTTTCAAAGTTCGCCTCCCCATTGAAGTCTATTGCGGTTCGCAAACTTTTCCGTGAACCGAACCTTCCGCGGAAGTTCGCGAACCTGGTTCGCGAAACTAAAATCAGAGGTTCGGCCCATCTCTAATGCCTGGCAGCTACACTTCAACGCTCGGTTGAGCCGACCTCGGAGAATGGTGGAATGCACATTTGGGATCCTGGTGTCAAAGTGGAGGGTGTTCCACACGCCGATGCTGTTGAAGCCGGACAACGCAGTCGACGTCGTGAAGGCAGCGTGCATCCTCCACAACTTTGTGCGCCAGGAGGAAAATGATACTCCGGAACCCCCAAATGTGCTTCCACTACTGCCGTTGAGGAGGTATGCCACCAGGCCAAGGGCAGTGTCCCTCCGCAACAGGGCCCTACTAAAAAACTACTTTCATACCCCGCCAGGACGACCCTGAATACTGTTTTGTTTTTACTGTAGTTTGTTAGTTTTTACCATTTTTTAACATTTGTTACTTTTTTTCAGTTAATATTTTTAATTTTTTTTAAATGTGCAATAAAAATGTGGTTTACAATTTTCATTGGTGCATCTGGATGTTGTTTGCGCTCAGAGCATGCATGTCTAGGCCACAGGATTGCACTTGCGGCCCAGACACGCATGCTACAAGGGTGTAGCAGGGCCACACTTGGCAGGGCAACAGGTGGGTAGGCCACAGCACTGGTAGGTAGGCCATGGCCCAGGTGGGTGGGACACAAGTGGGTAGGACACAGGTGGGTAGGCCACGGCCCAGGTGGATGGGCCACGGCACAGGTGGGTGGGTCACGGCACAGGTGGGTGGGACACAAGTGGGTAGGACACAGGTGGGTAGGCCACGGCAAAGGTGGGTGGGCCACGGCACAGGTGGGTGGGGCAGGGCAACAGGTGGGATACAGGTGGCAGGGCAACAGGTGGGTGGGCAACACGTGGGTGGGTGACACAAATCAATAGCAAAAGTGGAATACATCACAATCAAACAAAACACATATGAAAAGCCACAAGCCCCCCAAAACAACACTTGTAGTCAACATACCCTCTGTCGCTTGCTGTTTGCGGTTCAGGTTTTCGAAACCCTCCACGTACAACTTGGCTATATCCTGCCACAGCCTTCTGCATAGCCTCACGTTGCTGTGGTCTTTGTCCCCCTTGTCCCACAGGGCAGGTATCTGCTGCACCTGTAGAATCAGGTCCTCCGCTGTGTAGGGCCTCAACTCCACCTCCGACATACTGCCAAACAGCTCCAGCACAAAGTCACTGCTGCTCCACTCCAGAAATGCTGGGCCCATGTGTCCACATCCAAAATGGCCGCTATTACCATAGAGAACGCATAGGAAGTGGGGTAGAACATCCTGTTTTTATAGCCAGTGTGTTCTGTGCTTTCCGTTCCCCATAGGTTTCTATTTCCGGATGGTGCAGTCAGGCTCCGGTCCAGGTGCGTCGGCCGGATGATCCAGACCCAAAAAATAGCGCATGTTGGAAAAGTGTCCGGAGTCCGGATCCGATCCGGCTCCGGTCAGTACGGAACGGACGCGTGTGTGCGGCCGCATAGACTTTGCATTGCTATGCCGAACGTCCGTTCCGTTTGTACTGTATACGGTCCGGAACCGGCACGGCAAATCCGGACAGCGAACGCTAATGTGAACCAGGCCTAATTCTGCATCAGCTCACATTTATTTACATCTCATTGACCGGCCCTAGAAAAGCTTGGTATACACTTTCAATTTTGATTGGCCAATCACTGACCAATTTTACCACCTCCATGTAGTACGGGGGTCAACAGATATTGAATACTATGAGCAGATTGTGTAGGAAAACCCTCATTCTACATATGTGTGTGGGGGTGAAATTGGTGATTGTCCAATCAAAATTGAAAGCGTGCACTAGGCTTTAGGCCTCTTTTCCACGGACTGTTGATGGGCAGTGAAATGCCTCTCAAACTCTCACAACTGCTTTCTGCAGCCTGCTAACTGCTCACTGCAGCCTGCTAACTGCTCAGTGCTGCCTGGTAACTGCTCAGTGCAGCCTGCTAACTGCTCACTGCAGCCTGCTAACTGCTCACTGCAGCCTGATAACTGCTCACTGCTGCCTGGTAACTGCTTGTTGCTGCCTGGTAACTGCTCGCTGCTGCCTGATAACTGCTTACTGAGCACACAGCTCAACAGTCCATGAAAAAAAAGAGGACTAAGGGCTCAAACCCACTAGAGCGATTTTCTGAGCGTTTAGGGAGCAATTCAAAATGCTAGCGATTTCCCTAAACGCTCAGCTAATGTTAACGGATGGGCCAAATTCCACTGGGGTGATTGCGATTACCAAAAATCGCAAACGCAGGACATGCAGCATTTTTAGCGTTTAGCGATTAGCGTTTCTGCAAGTAAATTAACGCTGGCATAATCGCTCGTTAAAACCTACACAGAGTGATTTTGCTCGCGTTTTTACATTACTGCACACTGTAAAAAAAATTGAAATTAATTGAAAGGACCAATAAGAATTAAAAATATCAATCGCTAATCTCTACACAACCGCTGGCAAAAAAGCTGACACTTTTTAAAAACGCTACCAAAATCACCAGCGATCGCTCATGAAATCGCTTAACGCTCATTAAAAACGCTAGTGATTACGATTAGCGATAGCGTTTTGTAGTGGGTTTCAGGCATTAAAGTGAACTTTAAAGAGACTCTGTAAAGAAAAAAAAACCCTCTGCGGGATGCTTACCTAGGGAGGGGGGAGTCTCAGGGTCCCAATGAGGCTTCCCCCTCCCCTGTAGCTGCAGGCAGTCCAGCGCTGGCTCCCCCGAAGCAGCCCCCCCCCCCCCCCCCCCCGACAAGACTGACAAGGCTTGTTATATTTACTGCTCTGCCCGGGGTCCAGCGCAGGCACAGTAGCGGCTCTTTGCTTTGGCTAAGGCGGAATAGCAAAAAGACTCGCGCCTGTGCAGTAGAGCAGATCTATCGAGTTTGGCTATTTCTGCCTTAACCCAAATGAAGAGCACCTGCTGCGTCTGCGGAGGATTGCAGTAGGTAATGATTGACCCTGGTACTTGAATGGAGGGATGGAGAAGCGTCCCCTCCCGAGGGAAGTATCCCCAAAAGAGAGGTTTTTTTTATTACAGGTTTTCACATACCTGGGGCTCCCCAAGCCCCCTGCAGCCATCCTGTGCCCTCGCTGGTCCTCGACTATCCTCCGATGCCACGCCGCAGGTTAGGTTCATTTTCATTTCAATATCTTTTCAATTCAAGAATTGCAATCAATTTTTCTGACTGGACATTTCAAAAATATGAGCAACGTACCACACACGTGTGCAATTGTTCCCCAATGATGAGAAAAATGATTGAAAACGTACATCAAGTAATTGACAATCTACCACACAACATAAAAATTTTGATAAAAATTGATCAGAAAAATCCAACACTCCCGATCTTCTTTTCTCTTATAACAACGGGAAATTAGATCAGATTTGTTTTCTTGAACGAATAAAAAAAAAGCTTTTGGGACAACCGATCGTAATGATCAAATTGGTGTAAAATTGGATGTTTTAATCGTATGGTGTAGGGCCATCTTAAGGCCTCTTTTCCACTGACTGTTGAGCTGTGTGCTCTGCAAGCAGTTACCAGGCAGCAGTGAGCAGTTACCAGGCAGCAGTGAGCAGTTACCAGGCAGCAGTGAGCAGTTACCAGGCAGCAGTGAGCAGTTACCAGGCAGCAGTGAGCAGTTACCAGGCAGCAGTGAGCAGTTACCAGGTAGCAGTGAGCAGTTACCAGGTAGCAGTGAGCAGTTACCAGGCAGCAGTGAGCAGTTACCAGGCAGCAGTGAGCAGTTGTAAGCGTTTGAGAGGCATTTCACTATCTATCAACAGTCCGTGGAAAAGAGGCCTAAGTCTCAGCCTTGCCTCACCCAGGAAGTTGAGTATTGAATGCAGAGGGTTAATATTGGTTTCCATTTTATTTGGCCACATCCCTCAGCACATGCCCTTCCCCTATTAAAGGTTTCTGAAGGAGAATCCCAGCTATACATAGGTAACCACACAGGAAACTGGCACAAACCAACAGTATTCTGATTGTTTGAGACTTTTGCCACCAGAAATGGTATCTACTGATGTGAGAATGGAGCTGGAATGTTCTGTCTGTCTGAACATTTATACAGATCCTGTCAGCCTGACATGTGGCCACAGCTTCTGCCGGGACTGTATTGATCGTGTGCTGGATACACAGGAGGGTTCTGGGAGTTATTCCTGTCCTGACTGCAGAGCAACATACGGCACACGTCCTGCACTGCAGAGGAACTTCGCTCTGCACAATGTGGTGGAGAATGTCCGGCCTACCCAGCCTGATCACATGGACAATGCAATCTTATGTAGTAACTGTGTTGACTCTCCTGCACCTGCTGTAAAGTTCTGTCTGCACTGTGAAGTTTCCCTGTGTGATAAACACTTGAGAGTCCACAGCAGGGCTCCACAACATGTCTTTTGTGAACCCACCACCAACGTGGACATCAGGAGATGCTCCATCCATCTGGAAGCCTTGAGGTATTTCTGCACAAAGGATGCTGTCTGCATTTGTGCATCCTGTGGGCTTGCTGGAGATCATCGCAGACACAAGGTGGAGACCCTGGAGGAGGCCTCTGAGAAGAAGAAGAGGAGACTGAGGCGTAAGCTACAGAGACTGATAACTGAAAAAAGGGAGATGGAGAAAAGAGTCCAGAGCCTGAAGACTCAAAAGAGACGAACACAAGAAAAAGCATCTGGTGAAACCGAGAAAGTCGCTGCCCTGTTCAGAGACCTTAGGAGCGATCTGGAAGATCTTGAAAAGAGAATCTTGAGTGACATCACTAAGAAGACACAAGCCTATGATGATGTCATCCAGCAGCTGGAGATAAAGAAGGAGGAGCTGACCAGGAAGATGTGTCACATTGAGGAGCTGTGTAACATGACTGACCCACTGACTGTCTTACAGGAACCAGACACAGGTGACTTGTGTGACACGGAGGCAGAAGATAGTGAGGTCAGCGATTCAGACATGAGTGATTTGTATGTCCTGGACAGCGATTCAGACACAGGTGACTTGTGTGACACTGAGGAGGAGACTCGGGATCAGCAGCTCCATGATGGGTGGGATGTGGTGGAGATGCAGATCTTACACACGTTACACACAGGGCTATCTTACTTAATGATAGAGGTCAATGAAAGCTTCAATATAAAGAAAGTTGCAGATCTATTGCTGGAAATTGAGATAACCAATCAGAATGTACATGTATCACCTGATGGGAAAATGGCATCCAGGTCATCAAACCAGATTTGGGCAGACACACGACAGAAGTATCCGGCTGTATCTCCGGTGCTGAGCAGACAGAGTTTCTCCTCAGGCCGGCATTACTGGGATGTGGATGTCGGGCGGTCATGGAGCTGGAGAGTCGGAGTGTGTTATCCCGGTATTAGAAAAGCAGGAAATCAGTCAAAGACTGGAAATGACAAGAAAGCCTGGGTTTTGAATAAATTCAAGTCGTTTTCGCTCATTCCTGGCAATTCCAGTCAAGCTCCGGAGTATTCTGTGATCAATGATGGGGAAAAGATTGTATTACCTGATAACATCTTCGCTAACAGAGTCAGAATCTATCTGGATTATGAGGCCGGGCGGATCTCCTTCTATGACCTGTGTGGCCCCATCAGACACCTCCACACCCTCACTGCCACCTTCACTGAGCCCCTCCGTGCTTTGTTTTGGGTGGGGGGTGGTCACATAAAGTTATGTGAGGGAAGCTAGATCTATACTGTATTGGGTATATATTGTAATATGGGAAGTAGAGATTTGGTGAACATCTCTGAATCCATGGGGGTTTTACTACTTCCAGGACGCTCTGACCCGGAGTAGTACGCCTGCGCTGCCCGGCGGAGCGCGTCCTCGATCGCGCTCCTGTTGCCAGGCACTTTCTGCGCATGTGCGAGACGTCATGAACTACATCACGCTCATGCGCAGAGATTGCCC
Source organism: Hyperolius riggenbachi (assembly GCF_040937935.1). Taxonomy (NCBI): domain Eukaryota; kingdom Metazoa; phylum Chordata; class Amphibia; order Anura; family Hyperoliidae; genus Hyperolius; species Hyperolius riggenbachi. Next base: position 289,358,913 of record NC_090653.1, read on the forward strand.
GGCAACAGGAGCGCGATCTAGCATGTGCTCCGCCGGGCAGCGCAGGCGTACTACTCCGGGTCAGAGCGACCCGGAAGTAGTAAAACCTCCAGAGATGTTTGCCGGCCGAACAGTTCGTCACATCTCTTAATGGGAAGCCAGTCTCTGTGATATCACAGGGAGAGACTGATGGTATGATCAGCCAATAGGAAGAGAAAGTGGGTGGGGATAGTTGCAAAGTTTTCTATTCTAATTCACAATTCTCACTATCTCCCTTTGTAATCAATAGGGATGGTCAATGGGATGTAAACTGTTCCATGTTGATGCAGGACTATGCACATTTTCAATGCAAATGTATGCAGCTTGAAAATGGGCAAACCAAATCCTGCCAAGGTCCATTTTTTTCTAAGCTACATAAATCTGCATAGAAAACGTTGCTCAGAACAATTTACATCTCATTGGGGAATGATGTATGAGGGCTGGAACCCATAGGAGCGCTTTTGGCAGCGTTTTGGCAGCACTGCGATACGCTAGCAGTTTGCCAAAACGCTGGGCTAATGTTAATGGATGGGGCAACTTCCACAGGAACGTTTGTGTTTCCCAGAAACGCAAACGCAGGACCTGCAGCATTTTGGGAGCGTTAGCGCTTCAATGCAAAGTATTGAAACGCTAGCAGAAACGCTCAGCAAAACCTAAACTGAGCGGTTTTGCTAGTGTTTTGCGGTTCAGCACACTGTAACAAAATTAAAAATAATTCACAGGACCAATCAGGATAAAAACGCAAAACGCAAAACGCTACGCACCCGCTGGGCAAAAAAATACAATGTTGCAAAACGCGACCGAAAACGCGCATGAATCCGCTTGCAAACCGCTCAGACAAAACGCTAGCGGTTGCGTTTTGCGTTTGCTGATTTCAGTGGGTTCCAGGCCTGAGGGTTGGAACCCACTAGAAATCGCTGCAGCGCTTTTAAATCCCCGCAACTCTGTGCAGCAATTCCTAGGGTGATGCGATCACATTTTGCTAAGACTTGAAGCGATGTACCGTAAACGGTACAGCGCTTTCAATTAGTATATATTTTTTTTGTCTTTTAAATACATTTTATATACTTACCCAGGTGTCCTGATGTCCGCCTTCCGTCCATGGCCCCGCCCCAAATGAAGAAGTCATAGGTGCTTCTCCAAAACCAATCAGAGAAGTGCATGTGACTGCTTCTTCTAGGGGGCGGGGCTGAATATTATGACGCCAGATAAGTGTGTATAACTATTTACCATCACTGCAAAATCGATGATCAAAGCAGTGCTTGTATACTTAGCATTGAGCGAAATGCTGAATTGCGATTAACCTTTAGGCCTGAAACCCACTAGGAGCGCTTTTCTGAGCGCTTTGTGATTTGAAACGCTCTTGCTAATGCAATGTTATGGGTGGGATCCCACTGGAGGGATGTGATTTTATAAAAATCTCCCACAGTATTGCATTAGCAAGAGCTTTTCCAAATCAGTAGCGCTTAGAAAAGGCTGCTAGTGGGTTTGGGCCCTTAAAGGATAACTGTAGTGAGAATATGGAGGCTGCTATATTTATTTCCTTTTAAACAATACCAGTTGCCTGGCTGTCCTGCTGATTCGTTTGGCTGCAGCAGTGCCTGAACTACACCTGAAACAAGCATGCAGCTAATCTTGTCAGATCTGACAATAATGTCAAACACCTGATCTGCTGCATGCTTGTTCAGGGGCTATTGCTCAAAGTATTAGAGGCAGAGGATCAGCAGGACAGCCAGGCAACTGGTATTTCCTAAAAGGAAATAAATATGGCAGCCTTCATATCCCTTTTGTCACAGTTGTCCTTTAATTGCAATCAAAGTAGTGGGTTGAGCCCCATTTAGATATATTGGCAAAGTGCTTTTAGAATCGTCAGCGATCCCAAACTGCTGCCGAAAATGCCTCAGTGGGTCCCAGCCCTAAGGGCCAGTTCACATCTAGAATGGCAAAACACTAGTACTTAGCGCTAGCGGTTTGCTACAGTGATTTTACAGCGATTAGCGCAGTAAAAATCATTGGACACTTCTGCAATTTATAAGCACTGTACTGCGATCGCTCCAGAATCGCTACAAAAATGCTGCAGGTAATGCATTTGCGATTGCTATTAATCGCAAAATGCCCACAATCAGCGCCAATCGCGGCAGTGAGAGCACTGCAATAGGGTAGAATAGCACTAGCCGTTTTGGAAAGCACTATCGCTTTGGTGATTAGCGGTAATCGCCCTAGTGTGAATGGGCCCTTATACTGACTTGTACCTGGTTGTTAGGATGGGGTACAAGTCAGTATAAGGGCCCCTCCTATTTACTCCCTGCAGAGTCAGTTCATCTGCTGTGGTTCAATTTCACCCAAACTGTCCACTTGACTCATTTTTTTTTTTTTTTTGCCTAAAAATCGACAGGCCCAAAAGGGATTCAACGGAAATGATCAGGCAGAAATCTAAACGTTTTAGGATGACCTCCTACACAGTACAGCCTGGAGGACGTCCGATGACGTCAGAGCGCCCGCGTTAGACACACGTTGGAGCGCACAAGAGCCCGACCTGGAAGCCGGCCTGGCCAGGTCGGGTGAGCCACCGGAGCGGCGTCGAGGGCACATCCTGCCTGCCATGGGCTGGAGGAAGCCCCAGGTAAGTGGATAAGTATTTTATTTTTTTTCACACACCGTGGATCTTCCCTTTTAAATGGAGTCTGGAGCCTCGAGTGCTGTGTTTGCTGGACTTAAATATTATATTTTTATTTTTTTTTGACAAGTTGTTTTTGTGCCACTTTAAAAAAAAACTAAAAAAACCGCTGATAGTGTGAACAAGCACTTTTTTTTAAGCACTAGCGATTTGAAAAGCGATTGTGCGATGAATTTAAAGGGAAACTATGACAAATAACTTGTAAAGTTGAAAATGTGTACATATGTATAACACAACCACTTGTCTCAGAGTAGAATGCACTGTAAATGGCTTTCTTTGTAGCTGTCACTTACAGTAAGTGTTTTAATCTGATAGTTTTGACCTCTTATCAACAAGCTTTGAACTAGTCCTATCCTCATGGGAGATTCTCAAGGGTTTCTTTATTTTCTAAACCACTTACTGAATGGCAGTTGCTCTCAGTCGTGCAAGTAAACAGGCCAGCCCCATTTTTATAGAGAATCTTGCCAGGGGAGGGGGGGGGCTTTCATTATAAAAAAAAAAAAAAAAACCTTTTGGTTCCCCCATGAGGAGAAGGACCGGTCTAAAACATGTCAGTAAGGCCTTGTTCCTATTGCGTTCCAATCACATTACCTTTCGCGTTGGGCGTTTTTTTTTTTTGCCGCTTTTTAGCGATTCCTGGCGAAATTCTGTGCGTTGGGCGTTTTTGGTAAGCTGCATTGTAAAAGTAAGCGATTGCATTCTGCAGTGTGAATTGAGCCACACACACACTTTTGCCAGGGTCCTCGTTGAAAAATGGCCTTAGATGTGCGTTTCCCTGCAGAAAGGACAGGTGCCCATGTCACCAGTTGGAGTATATTTGGGCCAATCAAAAAAAGGCTTTTCTAAGAGCTATAGCAGCCTGTGGAGAAATCGGGCTCCTATCCCAACTATTGCTTTTTTTTTTTTTCACTATTATGTTTATAGGGGGTCATGTCACAAACTATGTTGACGGAGAGTCTATTATTTGTTAACACCTATCATTTATAAGCCAACCGGAGAAGCATAGCGGTGTTTACTGGTTTTGTTATGTAATCTGTTTAGTTTATCATTATTATTATTATTATTATTATTATTATTATTATTATGGTTGTTATGGTTTAAGATACCCCTATAACCCTAATAAAGGGCTGCGGCCGTGGTGATTGCATTTGGTTGTGGAGTTGTATTTATTATATGTGAGGTTTAATATTTCCTTGCTTTAGCAGGTACAGTTTATATTCCTGACTGGAACCGGCATATGTTGAGCGCTGCCCTATGAGCTGGGTGAACTGAGATGTCTGCCAAATTTCCCAGGTATCTCTATTCTCTCTGCCCTATACCAAACACTCCACAGGAATACAGCGACAGAACTTATTGCACAGAGATGGTCCATTACATGTGAACAGTCCCAGCCTGCATGCAAACTTCATGCAAGCTTTATGTAGCTTGGAATCGGCCAGTCGCAATTCAGCAGGAAATGCATTTGATAGGCTGGATTGCAAGCTGCATGCAGTGTGCAAGACTTGTGCTGAGGCAAAGCTGGACTCGTGTCCTGGCTGCTGGACAAAGTAGCATACCCCCAACTTTTGGAGCTGGGAAAAAGGGACACTAAGACAAACAAGACTTAATGCATACTCCAGAACAAATGCAATGCGTTTCGCGGGTCTCCAGCCCGCTTCCTCAGGCAATAATGTAGATAGGAGTAACTCAGAAGTTGTGTAGCCAAGGCAGAGGCGCTGTACTTGGCTACACAACTTCTGAGTTACTCCTATCTGTATTATTGCCTGAGGAAGCGGGCTGGAGACCCGCGAAACGCATTGCATTTGTTCTGGAGTATGAATTAAATCTTGTTTAAATCATAGATAGTGGTTGTGTTTGGTTTTAGGGAGGTAAGTCCGGATCGATCTGAAAATGGCGCCTGCGAATAATGGTGCACGGTGTTGCCGCTATTCCGTTTGTCGCTTATCGCTATTTAACGTTAAAGCCTTATCGTTATTTAGCGTTAACACACAGAACCCTCTCTGTACCTATCCCTAAGCCCCCCTGGTGGTGCCTAACCCTAACCACTTCCCTGGTGGTGCCTAACCCTAACCACTTCCCTGGTGGTGCCTAACCCTAACCACTTCCCTGGTGGTGCCTAACCCTAACCACTTCCCTGGTGGTGCCTAACCCTAACCACTTCCCTGGTGGTGCCTAACCCTAACCACTTCCCTGGTGGTGCCTAACCCTAACCACTTCCCTGGTGGTGCCTAACCCTAACCACTTCCCTGGTGGTGCCTAACCCTAACCACCCCCCTGGTGGTGCCTAACCCTAACCACCCCCCTAGAGGTGCCTAACCCTAACTACTTCCCTGGTGGTACCTAACCACCCCCCCTTGAGGTGCCTAACCCTAACCACCCCCCCTGGAGGTGCCTAACCCTAACCACCCCCCCTGGAGGTGCCTAACCCTAACCACTTCCCTGGTGGTGCCTAACCCTAACTACCCCCCTGGTGGTGCCTTACCCTAACCACCCCCCTGATGGTGGGCAGCACGGTGGCGTAGTGGTTAGTGCTCTCACCTTGCAATGCTGGGTTGCCGGTTTGAATCCCAGCCAGGTCAACATCTGCAAGGAGTTTGTATGTTCTCCACGTGTCTGTGTGGGTTTCCTCCCAGCACTCCGATTTTCCTCCCACATCCCAAAAACATACAGATAAAGTAATTGGCTTCCCCCTAAATTGGCCCTAGACTACAATACATACACTACATAATACATACATAGGAATATGGTAGGGATTAGACTGTGAGCCCCTCAGAGGGACAGTTAAATGACAAGACAATATACTCTGTACAGCGGCGCCGATGATGTCGGCGCTATATAAATACTAAATAATAACCCTAAGACCCCCCTGGGTGGTGCCTAACCCTAAGACCCCCCTGGGTGGTGCCTAACCCTAAGACCCTCCTGGGTGGTGCCTAACCCTAAGACCCCCCTGGTGGTGCCTAACCCTAAGACCCCCCTGGTGGTGCCTAACCCTAAGACCCCCCTGGTGGTGCCTAACCCTAAGACCCCCCTGGTGGTGCCTAACCCTAAGACCCCCCTGGTGGTGCCTAACCCTAAGACCCCCCTGGTGGTGCCTAACCCTAAGACCCCCCTGGTGGTGCCTAACCCTAAGACCCCCCTGGTGGTTCCTAACCCTAAGACCTCCCTGGTGGTGCCTAACCCTAAGACCTCCCTGGTTATGCCTAACCCTAAATCTCCCCTGGTGGTGCCTAACCCTAAGACCCCCCTGGTGGTGCCTAACCCTAAGACCTCCCTGGCAGTGGCGGCTCCAGCTTCAGATTTTTGGGGGGGCTCAAAGGGGGCACAAGGGCTGGCAGGCCGGGCTTGGCAGGGGGGAGGTAACTTGTGCCGCGCATATTGCGGCGAAAAATTGGGCGTGGTCATGACATGTGGGCGGGGCTAACTGTAATGTAGTTGTACCAGCTAACGTAGTTACATAAAAAAATGAAGTAAACGCACATAATGACAGATAGCCTTTCACCAGTAAATGCACATAAGAGTCAGCTTTTCACCAGTAAATGCACATAATGACAGACTGCATTTCCGCAGTAAATGCACATAAAAGACAACTTTTCACCAGTTAACGCACATAATGACAGACAGCCAGTGTCCCCAGCATAGGTAAACAGGTGTATAGCTGTCCTCAGTATATGTAGCCAGGCGTATAGCTTTCCCCAGTATATGTAGTCAGGCTGGTGGTGGTGGGCTGGGGGCCCCAGGGCACCTCAATCCTGACTGGTGGTGGGCTGGAGGCCTCAGGCCTGTGTGGCTAGTGGTGGTCTAGGGGCCCCAGGGCAGCTCAGGTCTGGCTGGTGGTGGTGGGCTGGGGGCCCGAGGGCAGCTCACGCCTGGCTGGTGGTGGTGGGCTGGGGGCCCCAGGGCAGCTCAGGCCTGGCTGGTGGTGGTGGGCTGGGGACCCCAGGGCAGCTCAGGCCTGGCTGGTTGCAGTGGGATGGGGGCCCCAGGGCACCTCAGGCCTAGCTGGTGGTGGTGGGCTGGGTGGAAGGGCTCAGGCCTGGCCGGTGGTGGGGAGGCCTCAGGGCTGGTGGTGGGCGGGGTGGGTGGGTAGTGGTAGTGGTGCAGTGCTGGCCTGGTGCAAGGCTCATCTGCAAAAAAAAATTGGGCTGGCTGAAGTGGACAGAAGGACGGACAGCCGGGACAGGACACCCACGACCACCCACCTTGAGCTGCCGTGCCGGAGTTCCGAGTCCGGCTGTTGTGCGCTGCTGACTGCTGAGCTCTGGCTGGCTGACTCGGCTCCAGCCTCCAGCCTTCAGTCCTGTGCGGTGTGCGCTGTCCGTGTCACTCCTGTCGGCGGCAACTAGCTGCTGGGCGGGCGAGGAGACGTGACGCCAGACGTTGACACGCCCGCCAGTTGCCAGCACACAACGTAGTACCCTGGTGGGTGGTGACTGTCCAGTCAGAGCCAGCCCAAGCCCTCCTCCCACTCAGGCTCCGCTCCTTTTGTGCAGGTCGGGTCAGAAGTTCTCTCGGCTGCGGTGGGGGGGCTTTAAGGGGGGCTAATGAGTCGCCAGCTGGGGCTGAAGCCTGGGTAAGCCCCAGTGTGGCACCGCCACTGCTCCCTGGTGGTGCCTAACAGTAAGACCTCCCTGGTTATGCCTAACCCTAGCCACTCCCCTGGTGGTGCCTAACCCTAAGACCTCCCTAGTGGTGCCTAACCCTAACCTTGACAGTGTTATATTAAATCCATTCACCGTTTTGCAGTTAACCCCCCTGGCGGTATGAAATTCCGCCAGGGGGCAGCGCAGCAGTTTTATTTATTTATTTTTTAAATCATGTAGCGAGCCCAGGGCTCACTACATGATAGCCGCTGCTCAGCGGCATACCCCCGCCCGCTTCGATCAGGAAATCCCGTTCAAAGAACGGGATTTCCTGGAGGGCTTCCCCCATCGCCATGGCGACGGGTGGGATGACGTCAGCGACGTCGGGACGTCATTGGGAGTCCCGATCCACCCCTCGGCGCTGCCTGGCACTGATTGGCCAGGCAGCGCACGGGGTCTGGGGGGGGGGGCGCGCGCCGCAACAGATAGCGGCCATCGGGCGCGGGCCGGCGGCGATCAGAGTGCTGGCGCAGCTAGCAAAGTGCTAGCTGCGTCCAGCAAAAAAAAAAAATTATGAAAATCGGCCCAGCAGGGCCTGAGCGGCACCCTCCGGCGGCTTACCCCGTGTCCAGCACAGGGTTACCGCTAAGGAGGTTAAAGAGAATCTGTATTGTTAAAATTGCACAAAAGTAAACATACCAGTGCGTTAGGGGACATCTCCTATTACCCTCTGTCACAATTTCGCCGCTCCTCGCCGCATTAAAAGTGGTTAAAAACAGTTTTAAAAAGTTTGTTTATAAACAAACAAAATGGCCACCAAAACAGGAAGTAGGTTGATGAACAGTATGTCCACACATAGAAAATACATCCATACACAAGCAGGCTGTATACAGCCTTCCTTTTGAATCTCAAGAGATCCTTTGTGTGTTTCTTTCCCCCTGCAGCTATCTTCCACTGAAGTGTCAGGCTATTTCTTCCTGCAGAGTGCAGACAGCTGTGCCTGTATGTAATTCCTCAGTATGTGAAAGCCCAGCCAGCTCAGAGGAGGATTTATCCAGCTTGTAAAAGATAATAGAGCAGAGAGACGCTGCACTAATCTAAATATCACACAGGCAGTGTGCAGAGAGGGGCCTGGATGGGGGAGTTCATAGCAGAACCACAACACTGAAGAACTTGGCAGCCTTCCAGACACAGGCCTGACAAGTCTGACAAGAGAGAGATAAGTTGATTACAGAGATGGTGATAGTAGAACGTGCTGCAGTAAGCCAGAACACATTAGAATAGCTTTTGGAACTTGTAAGATGATAAAAAACAGGATGCAATTTTTGTTACGGAGTCTCTTTAAGTAACGTCTGCAGTTTGGCTTATGTAGGTTAGCTATTCATAAATAACGTCAAGCCCTATGCCTCTGTCCCTCCTTACTCCTCATTTGTCCCTCTTTCAGGACTTTGTCCCTCTTTCTATGTAAATATATATATTTCTCTACTACAAAATGTGTTTAATTGACTCTAAAATGTATTCCCATCCTTTACACTGATATATTACTAATTTTAAAATGAAGGAAAATGAGCCAAGATAGAAAAAGGACCAGTGTGGTTTGAATTATAAAACATATTTTTCTTATGATGTCTTTATGGTATGCGTGACTAGGGATGTGCCAGGGGCGTGATCAGGGGTGTGCCAGGGGCGTGGCTTATGTGTCCCTCTTTCTCATCTCAAAAAGTTGGGAGGTATGAATAACGTTACTGTGCACAATAACGTCTGCTGTTTGTCATATGAACGGCACTGTTGATAAATAACGTTAGTGTGTGCCACTATTGATAAATAACGTTAGTGTGTGCCACTATTGATAAATAACGTTAGTGTGTGCCGTTTTTCTTCTTTTTTCCCCGTGCGCCATTATTATGCAGTACTAACGATAAATAGCGATAAGCGTATCTTTTTAATGCGGCGTCATTTTTATGCATAGGCGCTGTGCGCCATTATTCACTGATCCGGGTAAGTCCACCCTCACCCCCCAACTTTTATCTGTTTTTACCTATGATGAATTATTACTCTGCTGGCGCCTCTGTTCCCATTGCAATGTTTGTTATCCCCCTGGTGGATGGGTGACCACCCCTTCTTTCCTTCTACAGAGATCGACTTTTTAGCCTGAGTGGGGACAGGCCTAATATCCCCATAAGTGCTTTAAGTGGCTGCCTGAACCCGGCTACCCATACTTGTGAGTATATTTCTATTTGCTGCTACTTTGGCACTCCTGTATCATCAATAATACACTATTGGGGGCTCTCCATTGTGTTTTTCCTTTCTTTTACATGCTGTACTGTACTAGGTCATCCCAGATGTACTCTTCCAGGGCCATTCTCCAGGATCCGCCTCCAGGGCCATTCTCCAGGATCCGCCTCCAGGGCCGCTCCTGGGCGTCCTCTGCCAGGGCCCTGACAACTCCCTACTAAGATCTGCCAGAACCTCACTCTCTAAAAAGTTTACTCCAGCTGACAATGGCATAAGGATTGCCCCTGTGATGGCAAGGACCAACACGTGGTTCTGTACCTGCTTCCCGTATCAGGACAGGTCCTCACTGCTCTCTTAAGTGCAGCTCTGTGCTGTACAGCTTTGCGACTCCTTATGCAGGTCACATGATGAGCAGAGGCTAGGTGGTCACATGATGAGCAGAGGCTAGGTGGTCACATGATGAGCAGAGGCTAGGTGGTCACATGATGAGCAGAGTCACAAGATGATGAAGAGAGGACCTGCAGTACTGGTGGAAACAGGTATCACGCCCACTCTGCAACATCTGGTGTGGGGGGATCTTATGCTGGAAGTACACGATGCGTTTTTGCCACTTGATTATCCACTCTATTCTCTTATCGTCCACTTGTTTTTTTTTTATCTTTTTCTGTTCACTTCTATGAGAAATCGAGCAGCAAAATCGAACCATCTGCTGGAAAACACATGGTGAATTCCCAGCATAAGGGGACCTGTCAATTTCTAGTTACGCTGCAGCTGCCAAATATACAAACTTAATACACATCACTCAAACGTTGTTCCAACCAGTAAATAGAACAGTAGAGGCAAAGCAATGCCATGGGGGCAACTTTACTAGGTGTTAATTTCCCCTAACAGGAAATGAGGGGCAGACAGCAATAAAATCCTGACAGAGATTTCCCCTCCTCCTCCCCAGTGTGCAGAGCAGTTTTTTTCCATGTTCAGGGCCCAGCAGGGATACCAGCTACCAGTATGCACACCATCATTAGTACTGAGCAAACCCAGGCTGCCTGCTGCTCTCTTAGGGTCTGTTCACACCTAGAATTGCAAAACGCTAGCGATTACTGCTAGCGTTTTGCGGGAGTGTTTTCTCTGCGTCAAAACGCGAAAAAAATCACTGGCTGAAGTAGCGTTTTGAGAGCGATCGCGATTAGCAGTCCTATACATGCTAATTGCGATCGCCGGCAAACCGCTGAATGTAACACGTTTGCGGTTAACGCTGCCATAGTGTTACATGGGCTAGCGGTTTGCGGGAATCGTGCAATTCCCGCTCAAGTGTGAACGAGCCCTAAAGGGACACCTGAAGTGAAAGGGATATGGAGGCTGCCATATTTATTTCCTGTTAGGCAATACCAGTTGCCTGACTGGCCTGCTGAGCCTCTGCCTCTAATGCTTTCAACCATAGCCCCTGAACAAGCATGCAGCAGATCAGGTGTGACTGACATTGTCAGATCTGACAAGATTAGCTGCATGTTTGTAGTGATGGTCAAGTGGATGCAGGGGCATATCTGGGTAATAAAGAGCCTATGGCTAACACTGAAATTGCGCCCCCCACCCCAGTCAGAGCCCCCTTTCCCTCTAAAAACAGGCTCCTTTCCTGCGTACGTGTGTTATGTTTGCTGTGGTTTAGCTCAGGATATTGCTAAAGTTACTTATTTCTTTTTATTCCCTCTCTGTCCTCTTTTCTAACACTAAGCCTAGTGAGCTCTACATAAATACATTAAGTAGCCATGTTCCCCATATAACAGAATTAATCTGATCTGAGTGATGGGGAGACACAGGGGCAGGCATGGCGGTGCAGCACAGGAGGAGACGTGGCGCCCATGGTGCTGTGGCGCCCATGGCATTAGCCATGCCTGTACCCCTCTAGATACGCCTCTGAGTGGATGCAAATAACTTCGAGTTTATGCAAATTTATGCAAATTTATGCAGCTTGAAAAGGAACCAATCAAATCCTGCTGAGATAAAATTTGATTGGTTCCTGCGGTATAAATTTGCATCTACTCGAAGTTATTTGCATCTACTTGGCCATAACTACATGCTTTCAGGTGTGATTCAGACACTACTGCAGCCAAATAGAGCAGCAGGATAGGCAGGCAACTGGTATTGTTTAACAGGAAATAAATATGGCAGCCTCCATATATTTTTCACTACAGCTGTCCTTTTAGGCCTCTTTCTCAGTAGGACGTTGTGTTTTGATGCAACGTTAAAGTCGCAACGCAAATTACAACGCAACGCCCCAAAAAAGTCAAAACGCAACTTAATGCCCCATTATGGTCGCATACAGTGGAGCATACAGGCAATGAAAAGTATGTTTCTGAGTCATTACTGAGCATGTGCAAACAGTCCACCGCAGCTAATAACGTGTATAACGCACTGCATGCAGCACTTTCTAATAACACTACACGTTACACACAACACAACTCTATGCCCTGTTATGGTCGAAAACAGTAGGCATACAGGCAATGAGAAGTATGCTTCCAGGTCATTACTGAGCATGTGCAAACAGTCCACCGCAGCTAATAACGTGTATAACGCACAGCATGCAGCACTTTCTAATAACACTACACGTTATACACAACACAACTCTATGCCCTGTTATGGTCGCATACAGTAGGGCATACAGGCAATGACAAGTATGCTTCCAGGTCATTACTGAGCATGTGCAGACAGCCCACTGCAGCTAATAACGTGTATAATGCACAGCATGCAGCACTTTCTAATAACGCTACACGTTACACACAACACAACTCCATGCCCTGTTATGGTCGCATACAGTAGAGCATACAGGCAATGACAAGTATGCTTCCAGGTCATTACTGAGCATGTGCAAACAGTCCAACGCAGCTAATAATGTGTATAACGCACAGCATGCAGCACTTTCTAATAACACTACACGTTACACACAATACAACTCTATGCCCTGTTATGGTCGCATACAGTAGGCATACAGGCAATGAAAAGTATGCTTCCAGGTCATTACTGAGCATGTGCAAACAGTCCACCGCAGCTAATAACGTGTATAACGCACAGCATGCAGCACTTTCTAATAACACTACACGTTACACACAACACAACTCCATGCCCTGTTATGGTCGCATACAGTAGAGCATACAGGCAATGACAAGTATGCTTCCAGGTCATTACTGAGCATGTGCAAACAGCCCACCGCAGCTAATAACGTGTATAACACACAGCATGCAGCACTTTCTAATAACACTACACGTTACACACAACACAACTCCATGCCCTGTTATGGTCGCATACAGTAGAGCATACAGGCAATGACAAGTATGCTTCCAGGTCATTACTGAGCATGTGCAAACAGTCCAACGCAGCTAATAATGTGTATAACGCACAGCATGCAGCACTTTCTAATAACACTACACGTTACACACAATACAACTCTATGCCCTGTTATGGTCACATACAGTAGGCATACAGGCAATGACAAGTATGCTTCCAGGTCATTACTGAGCATGTGCAAACAGTCCAACGCAGCTAATAACATGTATAACACACAGCATGCAGTACTTTCTAATAACACTACACGTTACACACAATACAACTCTATGCCCTGTTATGGTCGCATACAGTAGGCATACAGGCAATGACAAGTATGCTTCCAGGTCATTACTGATCATGTGCAAACAGTCCACCGCAGCTAATAACGTGTATAACACACAGCATGCAGTACTTTCTAATAACACTACACGCTACACACAAACACAACTCTATGACCTGTTATGGTCGCATACAGTAGAGCATACAGGCAATGACAAGTATGCTTCCAGGTCATTACTGAGCATGTGCAAACAGTCCACCGCAGCTAATAACGTGTATAACGCACAGCATGCAGCACTTTCTAATAACACTACACGTTACACACAACACAACTCTATGCCCTGTTATGGTCGCATACAGTACAGCATACAGGCATACCTCCCAACATTTCAAAGTTAAGAATCGGGACACTTAGGCCACACCCCTAGCCCCCCCCCCCCCCCCCCCCCCCCCCCCCCATAACACCTACCATAAAGTTCTTTGCATTTTTTTTTTTTTTTATGAATAAATATCCACTAATATTTTTTCATAAATATTTCCCCCATGGGGAGAAGGGTGTCCGTGGGTGGGTGGGGAAAATGGCCGTGAGAGTGGGGAGGAGGGTGCCGATGCAAGAAACAAACAAATGATCGAGGCGCCAGCCGCGCCGAAGAGGGATGCGGGATGCCTTTCCTTATATGCTATCTCCCTTCTTCCTTTGGAATCTGCCCCCCTGCGTATCCCCCCTGCTTGCAGAGTGCGCAGCTAAGCGGAGCGGGCTGTCAGCTTACCGGTATCCATGGACGCATACCACCATCTGGCTTCCTGCTTCCTGTGACGTCACAGGAAGCAGATTGAAGCCGGACATCGGTATGCATCCATGGATACCGGTAAGCTGACAGCCCGCTCCGCTTAGCTGCGCACTCTGCAAGCAGGGGGGATACGCAGGGGGCAGATTCCAAAGGAAGAAGGGCGATAGCATATAAGGAAAGGCATCCCGCATCCCTCTTCGGCGCGGCTGGCGCCTCGATCATTTGTTTCTTCCTCCCTGCCCACTGCCGCCCGGGACTTGGGTGGGTCATATCGGGTTAGCGGGAGAGTCCCCCCAAATCGGGACAATCCCGCAGGATTCGGGACGGTTGGGGGCTATGTACAGGCAATGACAAGTATGTTTCCAGGTCATTACTGAGCATGTGCAAACAGTCCACCGCAGCTAATAATGTGTATAACACACAGCATGCAGCACTTTCTAATAACACTACACGTTACACACAACACAACTCTATGCCCTGTTATGGTCGCATACAGTAGGCATACAGGCAATGACAAGTATGCTTCCAGGTCACTACTGAGCATGTGCAAACAGTCCACTGCAGCTAATAACGTGTATAACACACAGCATGCAGTACTTTCTAATAACGCTACACGTTACACACAACACAACTCTATGCCCTGTTATGGTCGCATACAGTAGGCATACAGGCAATGACAAGTATGCTTCCAGGTCATTACTGAGCATGTGCAAACAGTCCACCGCAGCTAATAACGTGTATAACACACAGCATGCAGCACTTTCTAATAACGCTACACGTTACACACAACACAACTCTATGCCCTGTTATGGTCACATACAGTAGGGCATACAGGCAATGACAAGTATGCTTCCAGGTCATTACTGAGCATGTGCAAACAGTCCACCACAGCTAATAACGTGTATAACGTACAGCATGCAGCACTTTCTAATAACACTACACGTTACACACAACACAACTCTATGCCCTGTTATGGTCGCATACAGTAGGGCATACAGGCAATGACAAGTATGCTTCCAGGTCATTACTGAGCATGTGCAAACAGTCCACCACAGCTAATAACGTGTATAACGTACAGCATGCAGCACTTTCTAATAACACTACACGTTACACACAACACAACTCTATGCCCTGTTATGGTCGCATACAGTAGAGCATACAGGCAATGACAAGTATGCTTCCAGGTCATTACTGAGCATGTGCAAACAGTCCACCGCAGCTAATAACGTGTATAACACACAGCATGCTGCACTTTCACTTAACGTGCAGTGTTAGACACCAACGCAACGTGTGCATTGTGAATGGGGCATTGATTTTTCATTGCAGTGAGTTATTCTGCGTTGTTTTAACGTGCGACTTTAACTTCGCACTGTGAAAGAGGCCTGAAGGAACCCCGAGGTGAAAGTGATATGGAGGCTGTCATATTTATTTCCTTTTATACAATGCAAGTTGCCTGGCTATCCTGCTGATCTTCTGCTTCTAATACATTTAGCCACAGCCCCTGAACAAGCATGCAGCAGATCAGGTGCTCTGACTGGATTAGCTGCATGCTTGTTTCAGGTGTGTGATTCAGACACTACTGCAGCCAAAGAGATCAGCAGAACAGCCAGGCAACTGGTATTGTTTAACCACTTCAGCCTACAGCTTCGAAAATCTTATGCATCCAAGCAATGTTCACCTCCCATTCATTCGCTAATAACTTTATCGCTACTTATCAAAATTAATTGATCTATATCTCGTTTTTTCCGCCACTAATTAGGCTTTCTTTAGGTAGTACATTTTGCTAAGAGCCACTTTACTGTAAATACATTTTAACAGGAAGATTAAGATAGAAATGGAAAAAAAACATTATTTCTCAGTTTTTAGCCATTATAGTTTAAAATTAATACATGCTACAGTAATTAAAACCCATGCATTTTATGTGCCCATTTGTCCCGCTTATTACACCATTTAAATTACGTCCCTATCACAATTTATGGCGCCGATATTTTATTTAGAAATAAAGGTGCATTTTTTCAATTTGCGTCGATCACTATTTACAAGCTTATAATTTTAAAAAATGTAATAAGATACTCTCTTGACATGTATATTTAAAAAGTTCAGACCCTTAGGTAACTATTTATGTAGTTTTTTTTTTTTTAATTGTAATTTTTTTTATTATTTTTTTTAATACAAAAATGTATTTGGGTAATTTTAGTTTGGGAGGTAAATAGCCAATTTTAGATGTAAAATAATGTATTTTTTATTCAATACAGGTATGTGGGTGCAGTTTACTATTTGGCCACAAGATGGCCACATTCAAAAAGTTCCTAGATGCGAACGATGTCGCATCTAGGAACTAAAATGAAGAGAAGTTGTTTCCTGGGGGCAGAAATACCACGCTCTCTGATGAGAAAGCGTCGGTATTTCTGCCGGGGACTTGGATCGGTGAATGGGAATTATATTCCCATTCACTGATCGGGGGGGCAGCGGGAGGCAGCGGGGGCGCGCGCGGGCGCGAGGCCGATCGCGCGCAACACACGGCTGCAGCACCACTGCCTATCTGGACGGATATATGCGTCCAGATATGGCGAAGTGGTTAAAAGGAAACTTCCATAGCCCTCTCAGTTTAGGTTCCCTTTAAATACCAGCACCCAAAATTCAATGTGGTTTGGGAGAAAAGTGCTATACAAACATTTTATTAATGCCATTTACTTTATTGATCTTAAAATGATTGCCAAATAATGTAAAAAGGCATTAGTACAAAAGTTTAAATGTATTCAATTTGATTAACCACCCTGGCGTTCTTATTAAATCGCCAGGGTGGCTGCGGGAGGGTTTTTTTTAAATTAAAAAAAAACTATTTCATGCAGCCAACTGAAAGTTGGCTGCATGAAAGCCCACTAGAGGGCGCTCCGGAGGCGTTCTTCCGATCGCCTCCGGCGCCCAGAATAAACAAGGAAGGCCGCAATGAGCGGCCTTCCTTGTTTTGCTTACATCGTCGCCATAGCGACGAGCGGAGTGACGTCTCCGATCCAGCCCTTAGCGCTGGCCGGAACTTTTTGTTCCGGCTACGCTGGGCTCAGGCGGCTGGGGGGACCCTCTTTCGCCGCTGCTCGCGGCGGATCGCCGCAGAGCGGCGGCGATCAGGCAGCACACGCGGCTGGCAAAGTGCCGGCTGCGTGTGCTGCTTTTTATTTGACGAAAATCGGCCCAGCAGGGCCTGAGCGGCAGCCTCTGGCGGTGTTGGACGAGCTGAGCTCGTCCAGACCGCTCAGCAGGTTAAAGGACACCTGAGCTGGAAAATAAGTTAAGTTTTACTTACCTGGAACTTCTTCCAGCACCCCACTCCCCCCCCCCCCCCCTAACCCAGGGTCTTTGAGTGTCCTCAGGGTCCCCTGTATTTTGCCGCTGTCCTGCTCCAAGAGATCACCGACTAGTCTAGTCACAGCACAGTCCTGTCCATGCTCCTCCCGTGCATGCACAGTTACAAGTCTTTACAAACTGGCAAAGGAGGCGCAATCCTGGAGGTACAACATGCGCAAGTAGTCCACAACTAGAACCAGCAGTCAGGAGGAGCACTACCAAAAGACACAGCGGTGTGCCACGATCCCTAGCCCTGTGTGCCAAGGGATATACACCAGTGCAACTCCAAAGATAGATCGGCGCCACTCCAAGATTAGTAACGCCGGGAACACACCAGGCAGTGCGGGAAAGGTAGCGTTTTGCTGCATATGTGTTTGCGCGTTTTTAGTGCATTTTTCAGTGCATTCGCATTTTGCGGGTTTTTTTTGCGGTTTTGTGTGCATTTTAATGAGTTTGCAGTTCGCATATATAAATCACATATGTGTTTTGTATTCGTTTTGCATGTTTTTTAATGTTTTTTTGCAAATCACTAGGAAGTCAAAAGGAAGCGGAAATACCTCATCAAACTGTTTTTTTGTTTAGAAAACGCAAACCAAATGCATAAAAAATGCACAAAAAAAGCAATATCTCTGCATCCCCTGTATTTTTCACCAGAAAATAATATTAATGTGACAATGTTTCACCAGAAATTTTTTTTTAACACTGATTGCGGCAGTGTTTCACTTGAAAAATACATGTAAATGTGGCAGTGTTTCACCAGATAATACACAATGCGGGCTCCATTCTCATGAGGCACAAAGGGGGACAGGAGGAGGCACAGAAGCTTAATCCAGCAACATAGTGCTACCAGGCAATGGCCTGTACTGCCTATGCCTAAAGGCGCCCCTGCCTAATAGGGTGTTCCAACATATATTTACCTCCCATGTCACATGTTAAGTAAACCATATGGGCAATATACAGGCTGTACCTGAAGTTTTAAATGTTTTATTAAAAGTTTTTTAAGTTTTATATAGCTCTGTAGCTCTCTACATCCTGAGTGTCTTCAGACTGAGTGCTCACCACCTGGAAATCGAGGCTGGGAGACGTACGGAGGTACAAAACCAGGGAGGATAGACTGTCACTGTCACTGTGACCAGAGGACTCTAGAGGATGAGGCTCACTTCCTGCTGCACTGCCGCAAATATAGGCCCCTTCTACACAGGCAGCTGACAGGCAGTGAATTCACCACCTGACAGGTGCTCTCCTGCACTGGCCGGGTACTGCCGCTGGACAGGTGCCCCCCCATACAGTCAGCTCTGAGCGCAGCTGCGTCTGCACTCTGCTGCCCTGTAACACCACCACGCGTCAATGCTTGACACACCTGGTGGTATTACTACTGCTGCAACTTGGCTGCATTTAAATTGCACTGGTGGGCAGCAGACGGGGGCCGGGCCAGATTTCTTGCATGGTCACATAGGTTGTGGTCTAGGGCGCTAGATAAAGTGACTAAATAAGGGGCGGCTGAGGGACAGAAAGCATACTGCGCTGCATCAAAATCAAACCTGATCCATCCACTGCGGCCTCCCTACATTAGAGCGTGCACTGAGCAAAGGATTGCAGTGACCTCGGGCAGCTACGGAAATGGGGATTCTATGACAATCGCTGCACACTACGTCACAGCATGCCACAGACGGAGAGAAGGAATCCACAGTGACAATCACTGCACACTATGTCACAGCATGCCACAGACTGAAAGGAGGAATCCACAGTGACAATCGCTGCACACTACATCACAGCATGCCACAGACGGAGAGGAGGAATCCACAGTGACAATCACTGCACACTATGCCACAGACTGAGGAGGAATCCACATTGACAATCACTGCACACTATGCCACAGACTGAGGAGGAATCCACATTGACAATCACTGTACACTATGTCACAGCATGCCACAGACAGAGGAGGAATCCACAGTGTCAATCATTGCACACTACATCACAACATGCCACAGACTGAGAGGAGGAATCCACAGTGTCAATCATTGCACACTGTGTCACAGCATGCCACAGACGGAGAGAAGGAATCCACAGAGACAATCACTGCACACTACGTCACAGCATGTCACAGACTGAGAGGAGGAATCCACAGTGGCAATCGCTGCACACTACATCACAGCATGCCACAGACTGAGAGGAGGAATCCACCGTGACAATCGCTGCACACTACATCACAGCATGCCACAGACTGAGAGGAGGAATCCACAGGGACAATCACTGCAAACTACATCACAACATGTCACATACTGAGAGGAGGAATCCACAGTGACAATCGCTGCACACTACATCACAACATGCCACAGACTGAGAGGAGGAATCCACAGTGACAATCGCTGCACACTACATCACAACATGCCACAGACTGAGAGGAGGAATACACAGTGATAATTGCTGCACACTACATCACAGCATGCCACAGACTGAGAGGAGGAATCCACAGTGACAATGGCTGCACACTACATCACAGCATGCCACAGACTGAGAGGAGGAATCCACAGTGACAATCACTGCACACTACATCACAGCATGCCACAGACTGAGAGGAGGAATCCACAGGGACAATCACTGCGCACTACATCACAACATGCCAGAGACTGAGAGGAGGAATCCACAGTGACAATCGCTGCAAACTACGTCACAGCTTGCCACAGACTGAGAGGAGGAATCCACAGTGACAATCACTGCACACCACGTCACAGCATGCCACAGACAGAGGAGGAATCCACAGTGACAATCACTGCACACCACGTCACAGCATGCCACAAACTGAGAGGAGGAATCCACAGTGACAATCACTGCACACTATGTCACAGCATGCCACAGACTGAGAGGAGGAATCCACAGTGACAATCGCTGCACACCACATCACAACATGCCACAGACTGAGAGGAGGAATACACAGTGACAATCGCTGCACACTACATCACAGCATGCCACATACTGAGAGGAGGAATCCTCCACAGTGATCATCACTGCACACTACATCACAGCATGCCACAGACTGAGAGGAGGAATACACAGTGACAATCGCTGCACACTACATCACAACATGCCACAGACTGAGAGGAGGAATACACAGTGACAATCGCTGCACACTACATCACAGCATGCCACATACTGAGAGGAGGAATCCTCCACAGTGATCATCACTGCACACTACATCACAACATGCCACAGACTGAGAGGAGGAATCCACAGTGACAATCACGCGTACGTTAAAAAGGGGCGCTGGGAAAAAAGGGCGCCGGGTTTTAAACGATAAACATGGATAACGTTTAAAAAATATAATGTACTATATTTCGTTTAAAAATAATGTTTTATAAAGTTATAAATCATTAAATAATGTGCATGAAATTGGCAATTGTGAAAACGTTAATCTTCCGTTTAAAAAGTGAAACGTATAATAACGTTTAAATAAAAATAGTAAGTAACCCTCCCTGTACCTACCCCTGACCCCTAGACCCCCGTGTTGGTGCCTAAACCTAAGACCCCCCTGGTGGTGCCTAAACCTAAGACCCCCCTGGTGGTGCCTAAACCTAAGACTCCCCTGGTGGTGCCTAAACCTAAGACTCCCCTGGTGGTGCCTAAACCTAAGACTCCCCTGATGGTGCCTAAACCTAAGACCCCCCTGGTGGTGCCTAAACCTAAGACCCCCCTGATGGTGCCTAAACCTAAGACCCCCCTGGTGGTGCCTAAACCTAAGACCCCCCTGGTGGTGCCTAAACCTAAGACCCCCCTGGTGGTGCCTAAACCTAAGACCCCCCTGGTGGTGCCTAAACCTAAGACCCCCCTGGTGGTGCCTAAACCTAAGACTCCCCTGGTGGTGCCTAAACCTAAGACTCCCCTGGTGGTGCCTAAACCTAAGACTCCCCTGATGGTGCCTAAACCTAAGACCCCCCTGGTGGTGCCTAAACCTAAGACCCCCCTGGTGGTGCCTAAACCTAAGACCTCCCTGTTGATGCCTAAACCTAAGACCTCCCTGTTGATGCCTAAACCTAAGACCCCCCTGGTGGTGCCTAAACCTAAGACCCCCCTGTGATAAGCATTAATAACGTGTGAAAAAATATTGTGCTGTTTTTCGTTTAAAAATAATGTTTTAAAAAAGATTGTACTGTTTTTCGTTTAAAAATAATGTTTAAAAAATTATAAATCATAAAATAATGTGTAATCATGAGAAGCAGTTATAAAACAGTAAAAGTCTCCGGGCGCCGCTTATAAAACGTTATTTTTCTCCGGCGCCCTTTTTTCCTGTCGGGCGCCCATTAAACGATATTTATTATGGGAGTGAATGGCGGCGCCCGATTTGTCCACTTGCCTCAGGCGCCCGAATTTACTGTTCCCGACAATCACTGCACACTACGTCACAGCATACCACAGACTCAGCAGCGGAATCCACAGTGACAATGGCTGCACACTACATCACAACATGCCACAGACTGAGAGGAGGGATCCACAGTGACAATCTCTGCACACTACGTCACAGCATGCCACAGACTGAGAGGAGGAATCCACAGTGACATCACTGTACACTACGTCACAGCATGCCACAGACTGAGAGGAGGAATTAACAGTGACAATTGCTGCACCCTATGTCACAGCATGCCACAGACTGAGAGTAGGAATCCACAGTGACAATCACTGCACAGTACGTCACAGCATGCCATAGACTGAGAGGAGGAATCCACAGTGACAATCACTGCACACTATGTCACAGCATGCCACAGACTGAGAGGAGGAATCCACAGAGACAATCACTGCACACTACATCACAGCATGCCACAGACTGAGAGGAGGAATCCACAGTGACAATCGCTGCACACTACGTCACAGCTTGCCACAGACTGAGAGGAGGAATCCACAGTGACAATCACTGCACACTATGTCACAGCATGCCACAGACTGAGAGGAGGAATCCACGGTGACAATCACTGCACACCACGTCACAGCATGCCACAGACTGAGAGGAGGAATCCACAGTGACAATCGCTGCACACTACGTCACAGCATGCCACAGACTGAGAGGAGGAATCCACAGTGACAATCACTGCACACTACGTCACAGCATGCCACATACTGAGAGGAGGAATCCACAGTGACAATCACTGCACACTACGTCACAGCATGCCACAGACTGAGAGGAGGAATCCACAGTGACAATCACTGCACACTACATCACAGCATGCCACAGACTGAGAGGAGGAATCCACAGGGACAATCACTGCACACTATATCACAGCATGCCACAGACTGAGAGGAGGAATCCACAGGGACAATCACTGCACACTACATCACAGCATGCCACAGACTGAAAGGAGGAATTCACAGTGACAATCACTGCACTCTATGTCACAGCATGCCACAGACTGAAAGGAGGAATCCACAGTGACAATCGCTGCACACTACATCACAGCATGCCACAGACTGAAAGGAAGAATCCACAGTGACATCACTGCACACTATGTCACAGCATGCCACAGACTGAGAGGAGGAATCCACAGAGACAATCACTGCACACTATGTCACAGCATGCCACAGACTGAGAGGAGGAATCCACAGTGACAATCGCTGCACACCACGTCACAGCATGCCACAGACTGAGAGGAGGAATCCACAGTGACAATCGCTGCACACTACGTCACAGCATGCCACAGACTGAGAGGAGGAATCCACAGTGACAATCACTGCACACTACATCACAGCATGCCACAGACTGAGAGGAGGAATCCACAGTGACAATCACTGCACACTACGTCACAGCATGCCACAGACTGAGAGGAGGAATCCACAGTGACAATCACTGCACACTACATCACAGCATGCCACAGACTGAGAGGAGGAATCCACAGGGACAATCACTGCACACTATATCACAGCATGCCACAGACTGAGAGGAGGAATCCACAGGGACAATCACTGCACACTACATCACAGCATGCCACAGACTGAAAGGAGGAATCCACAGTGACAATCACTGCACACTATGTCACAGCATGCCACAGACTGAGAGGAGGAATCCACAGTGACAATCATTGCACACTACATCACAGCATGCCACAGACTGAGAGGAGGAATCCACAGTGACATCACTGCACACTATGTCACAGCATGCCACAGACTGAGAGGAGGAATCCACAGAGACAATCACTGCACACTATGTCACAGCATGCCACAGACTGAGAGGAGGAATCCACAGTGACAATGGCTGCACACTACATCACAGCATGCCACAGACTGAGAGGAGGAATCCACAGTGACAATCACTGCACACTATGTCACAGCATGCCACAGACTGAGAGGAGGAATCCACAGTGACAATCGCTGCACACTATGTCACAGCATGCCACAGACTGAGAGGAGGAATCCACAGTGACAATCGCTGCACACTACATCACAGCATGCCACAGACTGAGAGGAGGAATCCACAGTGACACTCACTGCACACTATGTCACAGCATGCCACAGACAGAGGAGGAATCCACAGTGACAATTGCTGCACACTACATCACAGCATGCCACAGACTGAGAGGAGGAATCCACAGTGACACTCACTGCACACTATGTCACAGCATGCCACAGACTGAGAGGAGGAATCCACAGTAACAATTGCTGCACACTACATCACAGCATGCCACAGACTGAGAGGAGGAATCCACAGTGACAATCGCTGCACACTATGTCACAGCATGCCACAGACTGAGAGGAGGAATCCACAGTGACAATCACTGCACACTACATCACAGCATGCCACAGACTGAGAGGAGGGATTCTCAGTGACAATCGCTGCACACTACATCACAACATGCCACAGACTGAGAGGAGGGATCCACAGTGACAATCACTGCACACTACATCACAGCATGCCACAGACTGAGAGGAGGGATTCTCAGTGACAATCGCTGCACACTACATCACAGCATGCCACAGACTGAGAGGAGGAATCCACGGTGACAATCACTGCACACTATGTCACAGCATGCCACAGACAGAGGAGGAATCCACAGTGACAATCACTGCACACTACATCACAGCATGCCACAGACTGAGAGGAGGGATTCTCAGTGACAATCGCTGCACACTACATCACAGCATGCCACAGACTGAGAGGCGGGATCCACAGTGACAATCGCTGCACACTACATCACAACATGCCACAGACTGAGCACTGCAATGCACTACCTAAATGACGTTCCTAGTGGGGTGGGTGTGTTGTGGTATAAAGGGTTGTGGCAACACACTGCATTACCAGCAAATGCGTGTTAACAGTGGAAGTGAAGCATACTTTTAATTGAATGTATGCTTCACTGTGCCCGACGCAACACATCCATAACGCGCGGTATGACTTTTTTCCTTCTCTTGCTTTGTGTTCATGTTATAGAGGAAACACCTCGCAATGTCCCACTGTGGCTTTAAAGTAGTCATCGGCCAATCTCTGCTACCCCCGATCTACTTACCTGGGGCTTCCTCCAGCCCCTTGTAGCTGACATGTCCCTTGCAGCATCTCCACTCGCAGCCGCCGGGCCCTGGGTCCTGTCTGTTACAGAACATCATCCTCTACTGCGCCTGCGCCACTGTCAATCCAATCCACGTTGTCCGGACTGTAGTGCGCAGGCGCATTGGAGGACGGCCTGGTGAGACACCGTCATGGAGCACGGGCTTGCGGCGTGGGACATGTCAGCTGCAAGGGGCTGGAGGAAGCCCTGGGTAAGTAATTCGTTGGGGTAGCAGAGATTGGGTGACGACTCCTTACAGCAGTAAGGCCCCATTCACACTTGAGCATTTTGCCGGCGATTTCGGTAAAACGCTGCGGCGGGGGACCGGAGGATCATGTTGTCCCGGCATAGGCACAGGACGTCTGCCTGGGGGATGGGGGGGGGGGGGGGAAGCCCAAGGTAAGGTACAGTGTTTTTTATATATAGCATACAGTTCTGCTTTACAGAGAATCTATACTGTGAAAATCTTACATAAATAAACATACCACCCCGTTTCTTGTCTTCTCCTAGCCCCCTCTGTGACTTTTTCATCGCTCCCTGCTGCTTTCTTGGTGATAAAATCACTGTTTTATTCATTGATTTTTGTAAACAATGAAGATGGCCGCCAAACAGGAAATACATCATCAGAGCAGGTGCCTGTTTGCAGAGGCTCCTCTCAAATGTGACTTATTTCTCCCGCTTGTTTCCTTAGCTGCTTGTCTGGGCTGTGAACTGATCTTTCTGCACTCATGGCTGTTCACAAGGTCACAGCCAGGCTGACTGAGAGCAGAGACCTGTCTGTGACTAATAAACAAAGCACATACACAGAGCCTGCAGGGGGCGTGGGGGAGGCGTGTATAACTTCTCCCCATCACCGCACATTCCTCTCTAGGCTGGCTCAACAAAGGAAAGAAGATTAGATATAATACAGAGACAGTGCAACTAGGAAAGGCTGCAGTAAGCCAGACCACATTAGAACAGGTATAAGAGCTTATAGGAAAGAAGAAATAAGGCTGAACATTTTGTTACAGAGTCTCTTTAAGGCCTCTTTTCCCACGAACTGTTGAGCTGTGTGCTCAGCAAGCAGTTACCAGGCAGCAGTGAGCAGATACCAGGCAGCAGCAAGCAGTTACCAGGCAGCAGTAAGCAGTTACCAGGCAGCAGTAAGCAGTTACCAGGCAGCAGTAAGCAGTTACCAGGCAGCAGTAAGCAGTTACCAGGCAGCAGTAAGCAGTTACCAGGCAGCAGTAAGCAGTTACCAGGCAGCAGCAAGCAGTTACCAGGCAGCAGCAAGCAGTTACCAGGCAGCAGCGAGCAGATACCAGGCAGCAGCGAGCAGATACCAGGCAGCAGCGAGCAGATACCAGGCAGCAGCGAGCAGATACCAGGCAGCAGCAAGCAGTTACCAGGCAGCAGCAAGCAGTTACCAGGCAGCAGCAAGCAGTTACCAGGCAGCAGCAAGCAGTTACCAGGCAGCAGCAAGCAGTTACCAGGCAGCAGCAAGCAGTTACCAGGCAGCAACAAGCAGTTACCAGGCAGCAACAAGCAGTTACCAGGCAGCAACAAGCAGTTACCAGGCAGCAGCGAGCAGATACCAGGCAGCAGCAAGCAGTTACCAGGCAGCAGCAAGCAGTTACCAGGCAGCAGCAAGCAGTTACCAGGCAGCAGTGAGCAGATACCAGGCAGCAGTGAGCAGTTACCAGGCAGCAGTGTGCAGTTGTGAGAGTTTGAGAGGCATTTCACTGCCTGTCAACAGTTCATGGAAAAGAGGCCTACGTCTGAATGGGGGTGGTGATCGTCAATGAGATGCAAATAATGCTGACTTTGATGCAGGATTATGCAAATTATGTATGCAAATGTGTGGCTTGAAAATGGACCAATCAAATTAAACTTTGATGGGACACAATTGGTCCATTCTGCACTCCATACTAGTCACATCATCCTGCATCTCATTGATCATCCCTACTCCTACAGACTAGTGCAGGCGCCTGTGCAGTGCCAGATGGGGATCAGTGACTGGACCCAGCAGTACATGTGCCTGGTACAGACTACAGGCATATCCATAAGAGGTGAGAGCCCTGGGGGCAGCACTACCAGCCTTGTATGGAGGATCTGGTAATACAGACATTTACTGGCAGTAATCAGCCTCTGAGAGCTCTGGATACTTGCTTGTCTACTGGGGGCTGGTGCCTCACTAAGGCCTCTTTTCCACAGACTGGTGAACTGTGTGCTCAGCGAGCAGTTGGCAGGCGGCAGCAGTGAGCAGTTGGCAGGCAGCAGTGAGCAGTTGGCAGGCAGCAGTTAGCAGTTGGCAGGCAGCAGTGAGCAGTTGGCAGGCAGCAGTGAGCAGTTGGCAGGCAGCAGTGAGCAGTTGGCAGGCAGCAGTGAGCAGTTGGCAGGCAGCAGTGAGCAGTTGGCAGGCAGCAGTGAGCAGTTGGCAGGCAGCAGTGAGCAGTTGGCAGGCAGCAGTGAGCAGTTGGCAGGCAGCAGTGAGCAGTTGGCAGGCAGCAGTGAGCAGTTGGCAGGCAGCAGTGAGCAGTTGGCAGGCAGCAGTGAGCAGTTGGCAGGCAGCAGTGAGCAGTTGGCAGGCAGCAGTGAGCAGTTACCAGGCAGCAGTGAGCAGTTACCAGGCAGCTGTGAGAGTTTGAGAGGCATTTCACTGCCTATCAACAGTCCATGGAGAAGAGGCCTTGTGATGGTGGCTAGGACCATACCTGGACACTGTATACACATTTCCCCTAGTGCAGGATCAGTTAGGGGTGATAGTCTAGTTCAGGGGATCCAGCAGGAAACCTCATAGGGAACAGTTCTCCAATCACCGCACCCTCCACATTACTAAGCATTGTGATTGGCTGAATAGTGTGGGTGTGGTTTACTACCACCTATTGGAATCCTAGCTGTGTGAGAGGGTGCTGCCCACCCAATCATGTGGCATTTCCTTATGAGGTTTCCTGCTGAGTCCCGTAAACTAGCGTCACCTTTTCTGCCATGTGTGTTACCGTGGTTTCTCCTGCATTTGTGTTTTTGTGCATTTCCATTTTCCAATCTTAATGATTATTGCTATTAAAATTGCATAACAGCCCATAGACTTACATGATATGCAAATTCACATGCAATTTCCCCTATGGCCTCAATTCACTCAGGGCAGCCATCAGAGGGGGGGGGGGGGGGGGACAAGTGACACTGCAGTGAGGGGCCCATGGCTCCCCCCCCCCCCCCCCTCCCCCAAAGCACTGGAAGGGCAGCATGTGCTGGCTGCGGGCCTGTGGCTCACTAACCAGCACACCACGTTCCAGCACTGAGAGAAGAGTGACATCAGCGTTGAATGTGGGGAGCAGATGGGTGAGCCCGCTACTGGCTACAGACTACCTATACTGGGCCACCACCTATACCTGGCTACCTATACTGGGGCTGGAACCACCTATACCTGGCTACCTATACTGGGGCTGGAACCACCTATACCTGGCTACCTATACTGGGGCTGGAACCACCTATACCTGGCTACCTATACTGGGGCTGGAACCACCTATACCTGGCTACCTAATACTGGGGCTGGAACCACCTATACCTGGCTACCTATACTGGGGCTGGACCCACCTATACCTGGCTACCTATACTGGGGCTGGAACCACCTATACCTGGCTACCTATACTGGGGCTGGAACCACCTATACCTGGCTACCTATACTGGGGCTGGAACCACCTATACCTGGCTACCTATACTGGGGCACCACCTGTACCTGGCTACCTATACTGGGGCTGGAACCACCTATACCTGGCTACCTATACTGGGGCACCACCTATATCTGGCTACCTATACTGGGGCACCACCTATATCTGGCTACCTATACTGGGGCACCACCTATATCTGGCTACCTATACTGGGGCACCACCTATATCTGGCTACCTATACTGGGCCACCACCTGTACCTGGCTACCTATACTGGGGCTGGAACCACCTATATCTGGCTACCTATACTGGGGCTGGAACCACCTATATCTGGCTACCTATACTGGGGCACCACCTATATCTGGCTACCTATACTGGGCCACCACCTGTACCTGCCTACCTATACTGGGGCTGGAACCACCTATACCTGGCTGCCTATACTGGGCCACAACCTATACCTGGCTGCCTATACTGGCCACCACCTGTACCTGGCTACCTATACTGAGGCGCCTATAGCTTGCTACCTATACTGAGGCGCCTATAGCTTGCTACCTATACTGGGGCACCACCTATATCTGGCTACCTATACTGGGGCACCACCTATATCTGGCTACCTATACTGGGGCACCACCTATATCTGGCTACCTATACTGGGGCACCACCTATATCTGGCTACCTATACTGGGGCACCACCTATATCTGGCTACCTATACTGGGGCACCACCTATATCTGGCTACCTATACTGGGGCACCACCTATATCTGGCTACCTATACTGGGGCACCACCTATATCTGGCTACCTATACTGGGGCACCACCTATATCTGGCTACCTATACTGGGGCACCACCTATATCTGGCTACCTATACTGGGGGCAAATGTACCTGGCTAACCTATAATGGTGCACCACCCATACCAGGCTACCTGTACCGGAGCACCACCTATAGTTGAATACCTATTCTGGGGGACACCACCTATAGCTGGCTACTTGTACTGGCTACCTATACTGGGGGCACCTATACCTGACTAGGGCAGGGGGACGAGCCGAGACAGAAGGGGACAAGAGGTAACACAGGGGGATAAAAGAGGCACAGGGGGTACAGAGGCAGACAAAAGAGGCACAGGGAGGAAAGAGATGAGACGGGAACATGAGGTCACACAGAGAGACACAAAAGAGGCACAAACTGAGGTAAACAGAGGGGGACAAAACAGGCACAGGAAGAAAAGAGGGGGACAAAAGAGAATGGATAAAGGCTAAGAACGGACCTACAAGTCCCTATCTCATTTGTTAACCGGGGACTACCTGTATTTTGCTAGTATTTGGCTCCACCCACAGCATGACATGGCCACGACCTTTTTTGCTGCATACCGCTTTCTTCAGTGTCGGAGCCATGCACATTTTTTTGCCGCAGCGCACTTCACGCACAGATACGGGAGTGGGGTGGCTAGTGGGCAGGCACAGCAACCAGTGGGTGGGTCCAGGGAGGGGGGCCCAGGCCTGATAATGTGTGAGGGGCCCCAAAATTTCTGATGGCGGCCCTGAATTCACTAAACAGTTTAGACTAGTCTACTGATGGTTTGGTGTAAATCAGTCGCATCAAAAGGGAAATCACGGTATTTATCCGTTAGGCGGGCGCATTAAGGCAGGTGGTGACAAATCTCCACCAGAGTTACATCTTTCCCTACTATCCATGGCGGCCTGGAGGGGGAATAGTAATTAGCGCCACCTGCCTGCTAACAGATAAGTACCGAATTAACTAATAATTACCAAATGTTTTAGACTTGTTTTTAGACCTGGTCTAAAACATTCAGTAATGGCACAATTCACAAAGGCAAACAAGGCGTAACCACGCCCACTTTTCTGACAGCGATTAGACCAGCTGATTTATGTTGGTAAAGTAATTCTGGGAGGTATTTTAGATGTGAGGATGGAACCTTTTAAATTAAATATGCAGGAGTTTAAAGGGAACCTAAACTGAGAAGGATATGGATTGTTCCTTTTAAAATAATACCAGTTGCCTGACTCTCCTGCTGATCCTGTGTCTCTAATACTTTCATCCACAGCCCCTGAACAAGCATGCAACAGATCAGGTGCTCTGACTGAAGTCAGACTGGATTAGCTGCATGCTTGTTTCAGGTCTGATTCAGACACTACTGCAGCCAAAGAGATCAGCAGGACTGCCAGGCAACTGGTATGGTTTAAAAGGAAACATCCATATCCCTCTCAGTTCCCTTTAAGGCCTCTTTTCCACGAACTGATGAGCTGTGTGCTCAGCAAGCAGTTACCAGGCAGCAGCAAGCAGTTACCAGGCAGCAGCAAGCAGTTACCAGGCAGCAGCAAGCAGTTACCAGGCAGCAGCAAGCAGTTACCAGGCAGCAGCAAGCAGTTACCAGGCAGCAGCAAGCAGTTACCAGGCCTCCAGACCTCGTAATTAGAACTAATTACTGAATGTTTTAGACCAGATCTACAAAAAGGTCTAAAACATTCGGTAATTATTAGCAAATTCCCTTTTTGATGTGACTGATTGCTGGTTTACACCAAACCATCAGTAGACTAAAATCAGCAATAGACTAGTCTAAACTGCTCAGTGAATTGAGGCCTATGTGGCTAAATGCATCCGGTTCTCCCTGCATGAGGTCCACTTCACACAGGCGTAAAACGTGGCATTCGGCTACTCCCGTCTGTGCAAATGCCACGTTCGATCCCTTCGTCTCCCGCCATCTTGTTTCCCCCGGGGCTGAAAATGCCATGGTTTTTTTCACCGTCTTGCAGTCTCCTAGCGGTGATCGTCGCTAGTAGACTGATAGCGAAGCTCCGTCATCCATGCGGAGATGCACACGCGATCTCCTGCAAATCCCCACCCCAGGACTTGGCACCAATTGGCGTTAGGTGGTTCTGGGGCTGCTGCCGCGATCACGCCCATCAACGTGATGCGGTTGTTAGGGTGTTAAAGTGAACCTGAAGTGAGAGTGATATGGAGGCTGCCATATGTATTTTAAGCAATACCAGTTGCCTGGCTGCCCTGCTGATCCTCTGCCTCTAATACTATTAGCCATAGCCCCTGACCAAGCATGCAGCAGATGTTTGACAATATTGTCAGAACTAACAAGATTATCTGCATGCTTGTTTCTGGTGTGATTCAGACACTACTGCGACTAAATAGATCAATAGGGCTGCCGGGCAACTAGTATTGTTTAACAGGAAATAAATATGGCAGCCTCCAAATTCTTCTCACCTGAGTTGTCTTTCAAAGCTATATTAAAATGGCATCTACTTTTGGAAACAAAAAGCTCCTGGCCAGGAAGTGGACGCTTTACCCTATCAAGCATCCTGGCCTGTCATCGTCAAAAACATTAAAGAGAGGCTACCTGATCCGTGGGGGTGAGAGGATCAGGTAGCCTCAAAAACAGCCACTCCCATGGGCTGCAATAGCCCACTTTCACTTGCGTGTCCTCTGGGTCACAACGCTGCACTGAGACTGTGTGTCTCTCATAGCATGCAGGGAGGTGAGGGAGCGGCAGGAGGCGTGGCCAGGGAGAAAGAGCTGCAGCTCTGGAGACCCTGCAGGAACTCCCCTGGCGGGCGTTTTTGAACCGGGAATCCCTCTTCCCTATGTTTACCTCAGAGATGGCGACAAATATTGTTGCTAATCTCAGGGGGACTATAGTGGGGAGCAAAGAGCGGCGGTGTGGGGAAACAGACATGCTTCCTGCCTCATGACATGTCTCTGTGTCCCATCTGCCCACCTCGCATTCTCTTTAAAGGGAAATAAATATGGCAGCCTCCATATCACTCTCACCCTGGGTTCACTTTAACTATCATGCTATCATGTAGCAAGACGGTCTCGCTACATGAAAAGAATTTTTTTTTTTTTTTTTTTTTTTTTTTTTTGTAAACGGGTTAATGGAGGGAAGCCTTTGGAGTCTTACCCCACCAATCCAGCCGAGACCTTCTAATCCAATCCGCAAAGAGCTTGTTAGATTTGCTCTGGTGGCTTCACAGCGCTTGCACAAGTCCTGTCCGTTCCTGCGCAGCAGTGTGGAGCTGCTCGTGCACAACATTTTCCCATTGTAAACAAGTATATCAGTGCTACTGCGCAGGCGCGACACGTACATTGGCTTAAACACCAAGGGGGAACGGCTGCAAAGCAGTCTATCCCAGCGAACAGCGGCGGGCTTCAGGAGTATCAGAGAAGCTTCTGGATGATGCACTGGGTCATGCCTCTACCAGGAATGCGCTCCCGGATGAATTCCGAATGGGTTTCATTTGGAATTAATCTGGATAATTACTGCACCTGAGCGGGTTGGGAGGGGTTAATTTACTCTGCCCCTGTTTTCTTTAATGCGTCCCACATTCTGCCTGCTGCTGCGTTCCAATTCGCAGTCACGGGATTACCACTGCTTCCTCCTTCAACCCTATGGAGAGAGCGTGGTAGTCATGTGACCATGTATTGGAACGCAGCGTCAGGTGGGACGGAGGCTGGGTAAGGTAACCCCCACTCTGGTGCAGTAATTATCAGGATGAATTCCGAATAAAACCCATTCGGAATTCATCCCTGCCCTCTACCTCGCCAATTATCTAACTCTTCTTTCCTTTTTCTTGCTCACAGGTTCCCTTTAACTCTTCAGTTTAGAAGCAGACGTTATACTGAATGTAAAGTGTTATCAGACAGCTGTAACTGCAGCAAGCCTGGTCAGCATTCCTCTCAGCCTCGCCCCACACAGGAAGCTGACACAGATTAGCAGCATTCTGAGAATTCACTTTCACTTCTGTCTTCTGCTGTCAGCGATGGCGTCTGCTGGTGTGAGAGCGGAGCTGGAATGTTCTGTCTGTCTGAACATTTATAATGATCCTGTCAGCCTGACATGTGGCCACAGCTTCTGCCGGGTCTGTATTGATCGTGTGCTGGATACACAGGAGGGTTCTGGGAGATATTCCTGTCCTGACTGCAGAGCAACATACGACACACGTCCTGCACTGCAGAGGAACTTCGCTCTGTACAACGTGGTGGAGAATGTCCGGCCTACCCAGCCTGATCAGGAGGAGAATACAATCTTCTGCAGTAACTGTGTTGACTCTCCTGCACCTGCTGTGAAGTCCTGTCTGCACTGTGAGGTTTCTCTGTGTGATAAACACCTGAGAGTCCACAGCAAGGCTCCACAACACGTCTTATGTGACCCCACCACCAGCCTGGAGAACAGGAGATGCTCCATCCATCTGGAACCCTTGAGGTATTTCTGTAC
Source organism: Hyperolius riggenbachi (assembly GCF_040937935.1). NCBI lineage: Eukaryota > Metazoa > Chordata > Amphibia > Anura > Hyperoliidae > Hyperolius > Hyperolius riggenbachi. The sequence goes on from NC_090653.1 coordinate 289,392,576, forward strand.
TGAAGACTCTGCCTGTATCTGTGTGTCCTGCAGTCTGGCTGGGGAACATCGGGGACACCAGGTGGAGACCCTGGAGGAGGCCTCTATGGAGAAGAAGGGGAAACTGAGAAATGATCTACAAGAACTGATAACTGTGAAGCGGGAGATGGAGAAAAGAGTCCAGAGTCTGAAGAATCATCAGAGAAAAGCACAAGAAAAAGCAGCTGGTGAAACGGAGAGAGTCACTGCCCTGTTCAGAGACTTCAGGAGGCATCTGGAAAATCTGGAGAGGAGAGTCCTAAGTGACATCACTAATCAAGCACATGGCTATGATGATGTCATCAGACAGCTGGAGATAAAGGAGGAGGAGCTGACTAGGAAGATGCGTCACATTGAGGAGCTCTGTCACATGACTGATCCACTGACTGTCTTACAGGAACCAGACACAGGTGACTTGTGTGACACCGAGGAGGAGACTCGGGATCAGCAGCTCCATGATGGGTGGGATGTGGTGGAGATGCAGATCTTACACACATTACACACAGGGCTATCTCATTTAATGGAGGGGGTCAATGAAAGCTTCAACATACAGGAAGCTGCAGACCTATTGCTGGATGTAGACACCGCTAATAACAGGGTGCATGTATCACCTGACAGGAAAACTGCATCCAAGTCCTCAAACCAGGAACACCCAGACACGCCGCAGAGATTTCAGAATGAACCTCAGGTGCTGAGCAGACAGAGTTTCTCCTCAGGGCGACACTATTGGGATGTAAGTGTTGGGTGGTCGAAGAGATGGAGGGTTGGGGTGTGTTACCCCAGTATAGCCAGAAGAGCAGATCAGGTAGGGATTGGATATGATAAGAACTCCTGGGTTTTGGGGAGACATACATCTTTTAAATCCTGGGTTGCGGTCTTTTTAAATGATTTTATACGTGCTCCTAAACATGAATATTTTGTGACACATGATGGGGAAGAGATCCCATTATCTGACTCGATCCCTAGAAACAAAGTCAGAATATGTCTGGATTATGAGGCCGGGCGGATCTCCTTCTATGACCTGTGTGACCCCATCAGACACCTCCACACCTTCACTGCCGCCTTCACCGAGCCCCTTCATGCTGTGTTTCAGGTGGGAAATGGTCACATACAGCTATGCGGGGGAAACTGAGGCTATCTGAGATCTATTTGCAGAGATTACTGACACCAAAGGGAGGGATTCATCCAATAGGATAAAGTGGTGGGTGGAGATTCCAGACAGTGTTCTGAAGGTTTTCAAATCTACATCGATCAGTTGAGATTCTCCTGATCTCTAATACAGTGTACAGGTGTTTGTTATATTGCACACTGCCTTATCAAAATAGTGCACAAATTCTGCAGCATAACCAGCTTGGGATGGTTGGGAGGTATTCCCAACCATCCCGAGCTGCCCAGCACTGTTCCTGGGAAGTCTGGTTCTGTGTCCACATCCCCTGTGTACCGGCATGCACCCCCCAACCAGTCATCCAGAGTATATGCGCAGTAACAGCCATGCTTCTCTCACCTCCTCCAGACTCCAACAATGTGCATCTTCTCTCCGCTCATCTCTCGCTCTAGTGATTGGTTCTCCTGCGATTACACGCAATGTGAGGAGACTGAGATGCCGGGCAGTGAGCTGGGAGAGGATGCAATCACATCGCTGGAGCCCGGAGAAGGTGAGAGAAGCACAGCTACTCCTGCAGATATAAGCTGGGCAGGCTCAGGACGGGAGTCACTAAACGCCACCATAGAGGGGGGAACCATAAGACACCAGGAAACCACGTGGGTTGTGCATGTATGGAAAGGAAAATGCGCTGTGAGCAGCGTAGGGACAAGCGTAGGCCATGGAGAGGTAACGTATACCCTTTACATGGGGCGCGGGGGATATTCACATTAGGGGGGGGGGAGCATCGGGAGTTTGTTCACGTTCATTGATCATTGGGAAACTGCACGCTGTTACTGCCACACACACGATCAAGCAACATCTTGCAGCATGCGCAATTGAGAATGTGACCAATTTTCGTTCTGAAATTGGTCGTATTGTCGGTCGGGAATGCACTTGGAGACACCGATTTTTCATTCAATTCAATTACAATAATCGAATTTGATGGCCAATCGGCCGCCAAGTCACCTGATGTATGGTCACCTTAAAGGATACCTCAACCATAAAAAATTATAGCTGCAGTGTGTTGGGGGTTAAAATGACATACCTCTCGTCCTCTGGTGCATAGCGATCCGCTCAGAAGCACGCTACCTTGTCTCCTCTGGGCTGCGTGTGCGCTCCACTACACCAAGCGTCACATGCTAATCATGCTAATCATGTGACGCTTGGCGCATTGGAGCGCACACGCAGCCCAGAGGAGACAAGGCAGAGTTCTTCTGAGCTGATCGCTATGCGCCGGCCAGAAGTGAACAGGGGAGGACATACTGTGCACACAGGGCGCAGTATGTCCGGGTCATAGGTTAAACAAGTCGCTGGGACACCGGCATGAATATTAGACTAACGGTGGCAGACGGAGGAGGGGCAGGAGGACGAGAGATATGTCATTTTAACCCCCAACACACAGCAGCTATAATTTTTTTTTGTTGAGGTATCCTTTAACTCTGCAGTGAGAGAAGAGATCGGCAATGATGATTGCCCTATGCAAAAAAAAAAAAAAAAATAAATAAATAAATAAATTGAGACTATTTACAAATAACGGACATGACACCAAATGCCAAAAACGCCTACATTGGATTTGTGCAGCTTTAAGGCTCCCTCCACACTGCAAATCCGATTTGCGATTCCGAATCCGATTTGTGATTCTGAGTTTCCCTGGATGCTATCAAAAGAAATACGCAGTAATGATTATAAATCACAAATCGGAATGGCATGTAGGGTACAAGAGGCTTTAAGTTGAATACATTTGCTTGAAAACCTCATAGGATTTGCATCAACAAAATCTTTCCAGCCATTCTCTGGGGCAGGAGGACCCACTAGGAATCAGAATTTCAGTTTTAGAAATGTTGCTGTTTATAGGGGCACTATGACTAAAATGTGTACAATTTAACATGTGTATACTACACATACATATAAGATGTACATTTGTCTCTTAGGGAATGCACTGTAAATGACTTTATTCCCATTTAGCTGTCACAGTAAGGGCTTGGTCACACTTAGGGCTGGAACCCACAGGAGCGCTTTTGGCAGCGTTTTGGCAGCACTGCGATACGCTAGCAGTTTGCCAAAACGCTGGGCTAATGTTAATGGATGGGGCAACTTCCACAGGAGCGTTTGCGTTTCCCAGAAACGCAGGACCTGCAGCATTTTGGGAGCGTTAGCGCTTCAATGTAAAGTATTGAAATGCTAGCAGAAACGCTCAGCAAAACCTAAACTGAGCGGTTTTGCTAGCGTTTTGCGGTGCAGCACACTGTAACAAAATGAAAAATAATTCACAGGACCAATCAGGATAAAAACGCAAAACGCTACACAACCGCTGAGCAAAAAAATACAATGTTGCAAAACGCGACCGAAAACTCGCATGAATCCGCTTGCAAGCCGCTCAGACAAAACGCTAGCGGTTGCGTTTTGCGTTTGCTGATTTCAGTGGGTTCCAGGCCTTAGGGTTTTTGTTTTTTTTTTTGTTTTTGTTTTTTAGCGCGGCGCTTATAATAAATTCTTATGGGACAGTTCATATCAGCGCGTTATGTCCGCATTCCGTTCAGCAAATTGCTGCCTGCACCATTTTTTTAGGGCGATTTTGCCTCAATGGATGGTATAGGAAAAACGCAAAATGCTCACAAAATCGCTTTAAGCAAGCGATTGCATTCGCTCTTTTAAGAACAAATACATTGTATTTATTCTTTTCCGGGTCAAAGAGTTCACTTCATGACTCGCATCAGGAAGTGGAAGAGCAGAATCGCTCTGCTTTCACAGCGCTTTAGAAAATCGCTGTAAAAAAACCTGCAGCGCCCACCTGAGTGCCGGGAGGGGGAAAAACGCCCACAAAATCGAAAATCACTGCCGTCAGAGATTTCAATTTTAGATGTCAACAAAGCCTAAGGCCCGGTTCACACTTGCGGTGGCCCTCCGGAATCGCCGTGCCGGAGCCGCACCGCCTGCAGAACGGACGGAACGGACGCACGGCATAGCAATTAAAGCCTATGCGTCCGTTCACATGGGTCCGTTCTGCAGAACCGGAGCCGGGCCGGATCCGGACTCCGGCCTCCGTTCCAACATGCGCTATTTTTTCATCCGGCCCCTCCGGCAGCCGTATCCGGGGCGGAGCCGGACTGCACCATCCGGCCAATACAAACAAATGGGAACCGGAGGCCGCACAACACACTGGCTGAGAAATCCGGATCTTCTACCCCACTTCCTATGCGGATTTTTGCGGCGATATTGGCTGGGGACACATGGGCAAGCATTTTGGAGTGGAGCAGCACGAGCTGGAGGTGTTGGCAGGATGTTGGCAGCATGTCGGAGGTGGAGGTGAGTGCTAAACAGCAGAGGGCCTGATTCCACAGGTCCCCCTTCTGCTGACCTCCCAGACCCCAACATTTTTTTTTTTTTTTTACGTATATTTTGCCAAACGGATCCGGATCGCATCCTGATTGCCACCTGATGCAACCTGACCGGATCCGGATCAGAACCGTACGGTTCCGATCCGGATCCGGTCCGGATCCGGTCAGGTCATCCGGTCCGTTTGGCAAACAACCGCTAATGTGAACCGGGCCTAAGTGTTTTTATTCTGACGGCTCTGACCTCTTGGTTTTTCGGACTAGTCCATCTCCTCATGAGATTCTCACTTTTTTTTTTTCAAATGCCTTTACTGAACGACCGTTGCAAAGTCCACAGTGTGTGAGCAAGTAGGCAGGCCAGCCAACATCTTTGTAGAGATCCTTGCCAGGAAGGGCTTTTGAAATAATAAAGGTTCCCCCATGAGGAGAAGGACTGGTCCAAATCCTGCCAGTAACGGGTAAGAAGCATTGGCTTATAAACAGAAATAAAGCATTTACAGTACATTTTACTCTGGCACAAATGTTTTTTACAGCACTTTACACTTCTTGTCATCCTGTTCCTTTCAATAAGAAAGAAACTGAAAGACAGAAGTTATACCAGTTTCCTGGCAGTCCTGCTGATCCTCGGCCTCTAATGCTTTCAGCCTTCGCCCCTGAACAAGCATGCAGCAGATCAGGTGTGTCTGACATTCTTTTCAGATCTGATAAGATTAGCTGCATGCTTGTTTCTGGCGGTGTGATTCAGACACTACTGCAGCCAAAGAGAACAGCAGGGCTGCCAGGCAACTGGTATTGTTTTTGTATTGGTATTCACCCCACCATTTGTTGAGTACTATGTACAGCGCTATTAAAGATGTTGGCGCTATATAAATAAATAATAATGTCCAAAAGGTAACAATAGGCAGCCTCCATATTTTTCTCCCTACAATTGTCCTTTAAGGCTGCTTCCACACAGGGACGTTACAGACGCACGTTAGTGCAGCCTGTAACGCTCCCCCAACGCACAGCAATGTGACACAAGTGGGCTGTTCACACTGCCCACGTTGCGCTACATGTAACGCTGCACGTTGTAGTGAAAGTGCAGCATGCTACGGCGTTGGAGCGGCTTAGGCCGCGTTAGACTGTTTGCTCATGCTCAGTCATGTTGGGGAGGAGCGGAGAGCGGCCAGGCACATGGCTAATTAATATTCACTGCACTTTGTGACCTGCAGTGTTTACTTCCTGGAGCGGCCGCTCTGTGCGGTGATTGGCCGGCGGGACCACATGATGCCGCATGCGTCTAAGAGTACGCATCACGGCATCACGGAGGCCAGAGTGAGCTGCACAACGCGGCTCACTCCGACGTCCACACCAGAGAGCACCAGGCCTTGCGTTAGGGGCACGTTATGCGACCTTAACGTAGCACCTAACGCAACGTCTTAGTGTGCAAGTAGCCTTAGAGCTATATTAAGTTTGTTTGCAGAGGTGGGTGGAGAAATCGGGCAACCGCCCCGCCCACTGTTTTGTTTTTCACTGTCACCTTTATAAGGGGCGTGTCACAGGCTATGTTGGAGGACAGTTAGTTGTTAATATGTTATTAGCTATTATGTAATCAGTCTGCTTTATTATTGAAATTATGATTTGTTTGGTTTAAATTGCCTCCTAAATACTAATAAAAGGCTGCGGCCATTGTGATTATTGCATTTGGTTGTGGAGTCGTATTTATTTATACAAGGTTTAATACCATCTTGTTGCCAGGTAAGGTTTGTATATTCCTGGCTGGATCTGGCGTATGGTGTCTGCCAAATATCTGTATTCATTCTGCCCTCCACAGGAATACAGAGAGCCAGAACATTCTGCACAGAGATGATCAATTACATGCAAACTTCATGCAACTTGTATGCAGCTGGGAACTAGACAGGTAAGATGATCAGGAAGTGCACGTGATTGGCTGCTGCATGCAGTGTGCAGGATGTGGACTGAGGCAATGCGGGAGTCTTGCCTTGCCTGTAAATACTGCAAACAAGTAAATGACACAGAGATCAGCGCATCACTTAGGCTATGTTCACATTATAAATAGCAAGAGCTGTTTCAAGCGCTGAGGGCTTGTTTCCACTGTAGCGGTGCGGAATCGCCTGGATTCCACCGCTGAAGAAATCGCATGCGGCTGCGTTTCCCCATGCGGATTTCCCCGCGATTTCGCATGCGATTTCGCATGGCAAGGAGCCATGCGAATTTAACCATGTCACTGCCTGTGTTAAGTTGCGAAATCGCATGCAAAATCGCGGGGAAATCCGCATGACAAAGCCGCATGCGATTTCCCTATTAAATACATTAGCGGCGATTCGCATGCATTCCACTCGCAGGCGAATTCGTTGACTCTTTTGTGCGTTTTTTTACCGCTGAAAAAACGCACCTCAACAACGCTACAGTGGAAACAGGCCCATTCACTTGCATTACATGTGCGAATCCGCATGTGTTGGACACATGCGGATTCGCGATAGTGGAAACGAGCCCTGAGGGTTTTGTTTTTTTTTTAATCGCCTTTCCCTGGGCTTTTGAACTGATCTTTCTGCACTCACAGCTGTTCACAAGGTCACAGACAGGCTGACTAAGGCCTGGTGCACACCAGAGGAGTTTTTGTTTTGAGGTTTTTAAATCTGCTGCTAATGTTATCCTATGTGTCTGTGCACACTGGAGCAATGAGGTTTCAAAAGCTCTTCCCAATGTAATGCTATGGTTTTTTTTTACAAAACCTCATTGCTCCAGTGTGCACAGACACATAGGATAACAGATTTAAAAACTCAAAACGCTCAGAAAAACTCCTCTGGTGTGCACCAGGCCTACGAGCAGAGAGCTGTCTGTGACTAATAAACAAAGCACACACACAGAGCCTGCAGGGGGTGTGGGGGAGGTCTGCATAACGTCTCCCTATCACAGCACATTCTTCTCTGGGCTGGCTCGACAAAGGAAAGAAGATTAGATACATTACAGAGACAGTGCAACTGAGTACATTTGAAATCGGCGCCGGTAGACTTGGGCGCAGGATACAGCGGTATATGGCTGTTCCTGCTTCTGCACAAGTCCGGGCCGATTTAATTACTATTCCCTCTCCAGGCTGACATGGATAGTGGGGGAATGAAATAATTCGGCTTCCAGCGATTGCTGGAGGCCGAATTATTATGTTTTGAAGCAACTTCGGCTCCGTCTTCTGACGGAGCCGATGTTACTCACTGAGCGCTTCAATAGGAGGGATTCCTATTGAAGTCTATGGAGGTGACGGCTGCGCCCAAATCTAGCAGCGCTGAAAAGCACTGCTCCGGTACAACTAGAAAAGGCTGCAGTAATCCAGACCACATTAGAACAGGTATAGGAGCCTATAGGCTAGAAGAAATAAGGCTGAACATTTTGTTACAGAGTCTCTTTGTCTGAATGGGGGTGGTGATAGTTAATGAGATGCAAATAATACTGACTTTGATGCAGGATTATGCAAATTATGTATGCAAATATACGTGGCTTGAAAATGGACCAATCAAATTAAAATTTGACGCTATGCAATTGGTCCATTCTGCACTCCGTACTAGTCACACCATCCTGCATGTCATTGATCATCCCTACTCCTAAAGACTAGTGCAGGCACCTGTGCAGTGCCAGATGGGGATCAGTGACTGGACCCAGCAGTACATGTGCCTGGTACAGACTGCGGGCATATCCATAAGAGGTGAGAGCCCTGGGGGCAGCACTACCAGCCTTGTATGGAGGATCTGGTAATACAGACATTTACTGGCAGTAATCAGTCTCTGAGAGCTCCGGATACTCGCTTGTCTACTGGGAGCTGGTGCCTCACTAAGGCCTCTTTTCCATGGACTGTTGAACTGTGTGCTCAGCGAGCCATTATCGGGCAGCAGCGAGCAGTTGCCAGGCAGCTGTGAGAGTTTGAGAGGTATTTCACTGCCTATCAACAGTCCGTGGAGAAGAGACCTTGTGATGGTGGCTAGGACCATACCTGGACATACGGTGACCATACGTCCCGGATTGCCCGGGACGCGTCCCACCTTCTGGGGGCGCTGTCCCAGGCTGCATGAGGTCCCAGGAAACGTCCCGCTTTTAGCTGCGGGATGTCCCGGCCTCGGGACGCTGGCCACCGTATCTGCATGAACTGGCAGTGGTGTCTATAGACGCCGTGCCAGTTCATTGCCCGCAGCCCTGCTCCACCCTCCTTAGTGTGTTCCGACACCGGCAGGCGAGCAGGGCTGCGGGAAGATGGCTACCGAAGCCCTATACTGGAGACTATTTGTGTCTCCAGTACAGGGCTTCGGGCGCCATCTTGCCGTAGCCCTGCTCTGCCTGTCAGCGTGGTGTGTGAGATGTGCTGTAGGAGAATCGTCCAGGGGAGCTGCGCGCCAGAGGAGACTTCTGCCAGGTGAGTAAATTTTTTTTTTTACAGCTGAAATGTGCCCAGATTGTGTTTATGTTGTACTGAAATGTGCCCAGATTGCGTTTATTTTCTGCTGACATGTTGCCCACATTGCGTTTATTTTCTGGTGTCCGGGGTAACTGTTGCTGCATTTATTATTTAATGGTCATAGTTGGCTGTGTTTGCTGCTTTGGGGTTATGGCATACTATTAAATAGCATCGCACAGTTTCTGCACACCCATGATGCGAATCCGCGTTTGACCACATCATGGCGTAAACACTGCTCTTATGCCTCGCTGTTACATCATTATGTTAGCCCCGCCCATACAATGTCATGTGCCACGCCCATTTTTTGTGCCGCCCCCCCCCCACCTCCGTCCCAGGTTGAACCGACAAAAATCTGGTCTCTCTACTGGACACTGTATACACATTTCTCCTAGTGCTGGATCAGTTAGGGGTGATAGTCTAGTTCAGGGGATCCAGCAGTAAACTTCTTAGGGAACAGTTCTCCAATCACAGCACCCTCCACATTAATAAGCATTGTGATTGGCTGGATAGTGTGGGTGTGGTTTACTACCACCTATTGGAATCCTAGCTGTGTGAGAGGGTGCTGCCCACCCAATCATGTGGCATTTCCTTATGAGGTTTCCTGCTGAGTCCCCTAAACTACCGCCACCTTTTCTGCCATGTGTGTTACCGTGGTTTCTCCTGCATTTGTGTTTTTGTGCATTTCCATTTTGCATTGTTAATGATTATTGGTATTAAAATTGCATAACAGCCCATAGACTTACATTATATGCAAATTCACATGCAATTTCCACTATTATTCCACTAATTCACTAAACCGTTTAGACTAGTCTACTGATGGTTTGGTGTAAATCAGTCGCATCAAAAGGGAATTCACGGTACTTATCCGTTAGGCAGGCGCATTAAGGCAGGTGGCGACAAATCTCCACCAGAGTTACATCTTACACTGTCCACGGCGGCCTGGAGGGGGAATAGTAATTAGCGCCACCTGCCTGCTAACAGATAAGTACCGAATTAACTAATAATTACCAAATGTTTTAGACTCGTTTTTAGACCTGGTCTAAAACATTCAGTAATGGCACAATTCACAAAGGCAAACAAGGAGTAACCACGCCCACTTTTTCTGACAGAGATTAGACCAGCTGATTTCTGTCGGTAAAGTAATTCTGGGAGGTATTTTAGATGTGAGGATGGAACCTTTTGAATTAATTATGCAGGAGTTTAAAGAGAAACTCCGACCAAGAATTGAACTTTATCCCAATCAGTAGCTGATACCCCCTTTTACATGAGAAATCTATTCCTTTTCACAAACGCATCACCAGGGGGCGCTGTATGGCTGATATTGTGGTGAAACTCCTCCCACAAGAAGCTCTGAGGACCGTGGTACTCCTGGCAGTTCCCTGTCTGTGAACCTTGTTGCATTGTGGGAAATAGCTGTTTCCAACTGCCAAAAAAGCATGCAGCAGCTACATCACCTGCTAACAGTAAAAATGTCACCATGTAATAAATGTCAGAATGTAAATCAGGGATTTAAAAGATTTTACATTGGGCAAACACTGACTAAATCATTTATACATAATGATTGGAAAAATGAAGCATTTTAAAGTGCTCTTTAAAGTGAACCTAAACTGAGAAGTATATGGATTGTTCCTTTAAAAATAATACCAGTTGCCCGACTCTCCTGCTGATCCTGTGTCTCTAATACTTATAGCCACAGCCCCTCAACAAGCATGCAGCAGATCAGGTGCTCTGACTGATGTCAGACTGGATTAGCTGCATGCTTGTTTCAGGTCTGTGATTCAGACACTACTGCAGCCAAAGAGATCAGTAGGACTGCCAGGCAACTGGTATGGTTTAAAAGGAGACATCCATATCCCTCTCAGTTTAGGTTCCCTTTAAGGCCTCTATTTGTATGGATCGTGGGACATCCTTATGTGTATTGGGCTCGTAGGAAAGCTATTAATTGTGACTATGGGGAAAACCTTGGGTTATCTAAAAATAACTTCATGATCTATTGGTTCAGTATTAGAAGGATGGTTTGGAATATGTTTTTTGGTAGGGTTACTTCTTTAATGCGGAAATTTCCTATGCCAGACATTCTTATTTGTCAGTTGGGTGGGAATGATGTAGATCCCTGCCAGCTATAGGGGGTTTTCTTATTGGCATAATAAGCTTGAGGGTTCCCGGCCTAACTTATTCCGCCCGGATAGGGTTCACTTGTCTGATCAAGGATTGGATATTTTCAATGCCGATCTTAGATCAATGATTGAATCAGCTGCTATGAGGGGTGGGTCACTATATTAAAGAGGAACTGTAACATAAAAAGATCCCCTGGGGGGTACTCACCTCGGGTGGGGGAAGCCTCCGGATCCTAATGAGGCTTCCCACGCCGTCCTCCATCCGTCAGGGGTCTCGCTGCAGCCCTCCGTGGAGTCCGGGCAGCGGTGACGTCATTATTTACCTTCCTGGCTCCTGCGCAGGCGCTCTGACGGCTGTCAGCTCCGAACTACACGGAAATACCCGATCGCCGTCGGGTCCGCTCTACTGCGCAGGCGCAAGTTTCCTGCGCCTGCGCAGTAGAGCGGACCCGAATGAGATCGGGTATTTCCGTGTAGTTCGGAATGGAAAGCCGCCACAGCGCCCCCGCTGGAGCCAGCAAAGGTAAATATTGAAATGACAGTCGGCACAGTCGCCGGCTGTTCGGAGGGCTGCGGAGAGACCCCCGTGGGACAGAGGACGGCGTGGGAAGCCTCATTAGGATCCGGAGGCTTCCCCCACCCGAGGTGAGTACCCCCCAGGGGATCTTTTGAATGTTACAGAGTCTCTTTAAGGATATGATAGAAAGAGAGCTAGTTGTAAGTCACATTATGGGTTACTGCTTTCTGAATAAGTAACAGCCTTCATCTCTGCTATATCATCCTTTAGGAAAGAATTAGGATTAGGTTTTTGTAAGTTAGATAATGGGTTGATATGTAATAAGCTGATAATTTTTTTATCTCAATTACTAAATAAGGCCAAGTGCTGATTATCCGGGGATTTTTTTCTGATTGCCATTTTGGAGTCGGGAAGGAATTTTCCCTTTCTGGGGCTAATTACACTATGCCTTATAAGGGTTTTTCGCCTTCCTCTGGACCAGCAGTGAAATGGGCCGGTGTGGTGCTTTGTTTTGGTTAAACTTTATGTACACACATCTTTCTTCAACCCAGATAACTATAAAATTGTATATTTATCAGACAGTAAAATGTATATATATATACATACATACTCATATGTGTTACTACACATATAATTCAGCAGGCCTGATCTCAGTGGGCGATTTTCAGGGAACAAGTCTCCTACTTTTTGATACCTTGGTCTTTAGTAGATTTAATCTGGCCATAATTGTTTTGCGAAGGGTCCATGTTGCTATTGTGTTGTGTCCTATCCTGATTGTGAATATAGTTGGTGAGTGTCCATATGTGTGATTAGCAGAGTCCGTCTAGTATGGTTAAATCTGAAGGTAGCCATCATTACAGTTGTCCTGTTAGTCCTGACCTTGAAAGAGTATCTATGGCAGCGGTTGCTATTAGTTACATCTTTTTCTGCTTTGATTTGTAGTGTGTCTGTATAGATATTTACCATTACTGTGGTAAAAAGTCAATTAGCTAACATTCCCTTCCTTTACTAAATCAGAGTTTAGTAAGCATAACAGGCTTTGGTCAGTATGATTGGTGTGATGGACTACAATTTCACAGCACCACAGTTGCCTTGAGCAACCTGATTGGTATATTTAATATGGGATAATTGGAAGGCCAGAGATGTTAATGGTCTCATGTAGCCTTGTTCCCTAAGGGCTCTTTCACATTAGGGCAGATTTTCTGCGTTTCAACGCAAAGGATAAAGTTTGCGTTACCCAAGGTGAAATGAAAGTCTATAGACTTTCATTGTAGCTTTCACATATAAAGCAGCCTTTTTGTGCGTTGCGTTACACTGCACCCAGGCGCAGTTTTTCAGCTAACGCTAGCTTTATGCGTTACAATGTTAGTCAATGTAAAACGCACACTATGCGCGTTTTCAATCCGTTAACGCAGGCAATCAGTCCCAGAATGCAACAGAGGAACAATGTAGAAAGTTGAAAACTAAAAGAAAAAAAAATTACCTGCGTTTTTCTATGTGCTGTAACGGATTGAAAATGGATTAAAAACGCACACTCACTGCAGTGCAACGCATATCAAAACGCATTAAAAGGCATACAACAAAACGCATGCTTTGAGCATTCTCCAACGCAAGCTCTGATGTGAAAGAGCCCTAAGTCTCCCGCTGTGATCTGTGTATTCCCTTTCACAAATAGGTCCTGTACTGAGGCCTGTAGCTACGTTTTTACTTGCTTAGTGAGTTCTGGCAGTACTCCTGTATTTCTGATCTCAGCCTCTGTACTCTGGGCATTAAGACCTGAGTATGATTGTAGTTGGGTTGGTGTCCACCCCCTGGATTAACAGGAGTGTGTGACTTAGAGTAAAGGATACAGAGATAGCTTGGAGTACAATGGCTGATGGAAGGTGAGAAGTTTGCCATGCCTCACAAACGGTTGTCGAGTCAAGAGGACCACCATCTCCCAAATATAGCCACCTTATGCATGAGTTAGTTGCCATCATAAGGGTTTTTGACCCTGGCCTACCTGAGGCCTAGTATTTAGACAAGCCCTTTTCTAAAATAGAGCAGATGGAAGTTTCTCTTGGAGTAAGTGCTGAGATAAGAAAGCTTCTTATATTGATCTAAGAGAAATATCCCTGGCGCAGGCTAAGTTAAACACATGAGTGTACCCTCACATGTAGTCCGCATAAGATTTTTACTAAATTACATCAGGAAAGAGAATTGTTCTTAGTTCTGATCTGCATCAGGAAAAATAATTGTTGGGGTTTTTCCTGAATAATTCCTGATTTGGTTCTTTTCTGATTTTTCTGATTTGTTCGGCCATTAGATTGGCCAACATTGTTTAATTGATTATTTAAGGTTACAGGTTAGTTAATCATTTTCTTTGGTAGGAGTACTTTACCAAATAGCTATTCGTGGTTTGACCATTAGGAGACTTCGACCAAAATTTTGCCCACCATGATGCTAGCTCTGCCTGCTTTAGGTATTGGCTTTAGTATGGTCATCTTCTTCCTTTGGAAGAAATGACCAAAGGGGGGACTGAAAGGATATGTAGGTATATATGTGTATATATATATATATATATATGTATGTATATATATTAGTATATAGATCAATTTCATATACAAGCATACATGTATCTAAGTCTGTGCCTCATGTATCTATTCAGTGTGATATTAATGTGTCTATAGAACAATCAGCCACCCACACACATCTGTGCAGGAAGAGCTGGCTACATGAGGTAAAGAATAGCCAAATTCTTCTCTCTGGGCAAAACCCATAAATGCCCCAACTGGGGACACCTGGAAGGTCATAAATAACATGTTTTCCCCGTGATCATTGAACTGTGTTAATTCTCGTAAATCACATGACTTTCTGTAATTATGGTGACATATGATGATATACTGCGCATGAGCAAAATCCTGTATTGAGTAGGATATAAGGAAAGCAACTGTAATAAAGAACCAGCATAATTTGTGCTCACAACTCCTGTGTGTGTGTGTGTTCTGTTAACCACGTTATGTCCTGGCGCCAGGAAATGAAGTAGTCTAAAGCATCTGATATCTGACATGAACTTAAATAGATACCACTCCTTTCAGCATCACCAGGGGGCGCTGTATGGCTGATATTGTGGTGAAACTCCTCCCACAAGAAGCTCTGAGGACCGTGGTACTCCTGGCAGTTCCCTGTCTGTGAACCTTGTTGCACTGTGGGAACTAGCTGTTTCCTACTGCCAAAAAAGCATGCAGCAGCTACATCACCTGCTAACAGTAAAAATGTCACCATGTAATAAATGTCAGAATGTAAATCAGGGATTTAAAAGCTTTTACAATGGGCAAACACTGACTAAATCATTTATACATAATGATTGGAAAAATGAAGCATTTTAAAGTGCTCTTTAAAGTGAACCTAAACTGAGAAGGTTATGGATTGTTCCTTTTAAAATAATACCAGTTGCCTGACTCTCCTGCTGATCCTGTGTCTCTGATACTTTCAGCCACAGCCCCTGAACAAGCATGCAACAGATCAGGTGCTCTGACTGAAGTCAGACTGGATTAGCTGCATGCTTGTTTCAGGTCTGTGATTCAGACACTACTGCAGACAAAGAGATCAGCAGGACTGCCAGGCAACTGGTATGGTTTAAAAGGAGACATCCATATCCCTCTAAGCTTAGGTTCCCTTTAAGGCCTCTTTTCCACGAACTGTTGAGCTGTGTGCTCAGTCAGCAAGCAGTTACCAGGCAGCAGCGAGCAGTTACCAAGCCTCCAGACCCGGCATTCTGCTTCTCCCATCTGTGCAAATGCCACGCTCGATCCCTTCGTCTCCCGCCATCTTGTTTCCCCTGTGGTTTCCAAAGACCCGGGCGCTGGTCTACTTCAGGGGACTCGGCAATAAACCTCATAGGGAGCAGTTCTCCAATCACAGCGCCATCTACTGCATGCAGAGTTGTGATTGGCCAAATATTTTGCGCATTGGCGTGCGCGATCTCCTGCAAATCCCCGCCCCAGGACTTGGCACCAATTGGCGTTAGGTGGTTCTGGGGCTGCTGCCGCGATCACGCCCGTCAGCGTGATGCGGTTGTTAGGGTGTTAAAGTGAACCTGAAGTGAGAGTGATATGGAGGCTGCCATATGTATTTCCTTTTAAGCAATACCAGTTGCCTGGCAGCCCTGCTGATCCTCTGCCTCTAATACTTTTAGTCATAGCCCCTAAACAAGCATGCAGCAGATGTTTTTGACAATATTGTCAGAACTAACAAGATTATCTGCATGCTTGTTTCTGGTGTGATTCAGACACTACTGCGACCAAATAGATCAACAGGGCTGCCAGGCAACTGGTATGGTTTAACAGGAAATAAATATGGCAGCCTCCACATTCTTCTCACCTGAGTTGTCTTTTAAAGCTATATTAAAATGGCATCTACTTTTGGAAACAAAAAGCTCCTGGCCAGGAAGTGGACACTTTACCCTATCAAGCATCCTGGCCTGTCATTGTCAAAAACATTAAAGAGAGACTACCTGATCCGTGGGGGTGAGAGGATCAGGTAGCCTCAAAAACAGCCACTCCCATGGGCTGCAATCAGGGCCGGGCCGAGGCATAGGCTGGAGAGGCTCCAGCCTCAGGGCGCAGTGTAGGAGGGGGCGCACAATTCATTCAGCTGTCAATCCTAATTGTGTTTGAAGCAGAAATGAATAAGAAAAGGGGATACATAGCAGTGACTGCAAGCCAGATAACTAGATATTAAGGTGTTGGGGAGGTTGTGGGCCCTGTGGCCCTCTTAGTCTAATAGCAATCAGTGTGTGACGGCTGGGGTGGCAGGGATGGAGGGGCGCACTTTGGTGTCTCAGCCTTGGGTGCTGGAGGACCTTGTCCCGGCTCTGGCTGCAATAGCCCACTTTCACTTGCCTGACCTCTGGGTCACAACGCTGCACTGAGAGACTGTGTGTCTCTCATAGCTTCCAGGGAGGTGAGGGAGTGGCAGGAGGCGTGGCCAGGGAGAGAGAGCTGCAGTTCTGGAAACCCTGCAGGAACACCCCTGGCAGGCGGTTTGAACCGGGAATCCCTCTCCCTGTAAAAGGAAGCAAAAGACAGGAGGAGCGCTCCGTAGTGTGATACCGTTTAATAAAATGAAAACTGCGCAATAAAAGATACACTTACTAGATGTGTATGAACAGTAGGCATTTAAAATTGGCATATAGCTCAGAATAAAAAGGACATCCCCTCTTGGAAGCGAAACCTGAAGCTGCAGTGGCCAGCGGCAGCAAGGATCCAGATGGTAAATGGATGACAGGTGTCCCTTCGGGGTGACTGTGTGCAGGTTACGTCAAGACGCGTTTCGGCGTGTCCACGCCTTCGTCAGTTAACGTACCTGCATGCACACTATGCTCCTATTTATAACAGGAGTCAAGGGAATGGCTTCCCAGAGCAAATTGAGGTTAACGAGGGTGAGAGGGTAGGGGGCGGGGTTGCAAAGTACTGCAAACAAAAACCCTATATTTTCCAGCCTCCTGACGGAAGCTCAACTCTAAATCACCAGGGCATGAAGCCCTGACGGCAAATAACTGATTGATTCAACTGCAACAGTATGAAGTGTTGCAAGGAAAAAAAAAAAAAAAAAAAAAAACCTGGCCCCAGCATCCCTGTAGATGGGAAAAGCTGGAGCTGGAAACCTCGGCTTCCCTGGTGGCATGTTGACTCTCCAGGTGTGCTGGAGGGGAGGAAGGCGAGGGACATGACTGGTGGCCCCCAAGTGCAGGAATATTTACCTCACGGGCAGGGGCGTGGTCAGTAGCGCAAGTGGCAACAGAGGGCGTGGCCAGCGGTGCACACATATGGTAGCCTTGGCCTTCCAATAGAGACAAGGGAGGGGGGTGTGGCCGACAACCCAAATGACAGCGGGGGGCGTGGCCAGCGGCGCCTGTATATACAAGTACATGCCTCGGCATCTCTGTTGGCATGGGTATATTCTGTATGGGCTGAAAGGGGAGAGATGCAGAGCCCTGCCCGGGGGGGGGGGGGGGGGGGGGGTTGTGGCGCTGGATGTCATAAATGCAATTTTGGGCAGCACTGAGAGTGCTGCACATGAAACCCAGCAGCAAGACTGTATAGAAAACGCTGGCCACCGCAACAACAATGAGTCTTATGTACAATGCAATAAACAGTACATGAAAAACATATATACAAGATATATATATATATAAGAGCGAAGGACCAATATAAATGAAAGTATAAACAAAAACAATAAACAAAAAAGTGTATGAGCATACAAGAAAGGCATTTGAGAACTAATAAACACAACATTACAATGAACGTTCTGTGGTTCGTTGATCTGAAGACACATGACAGCGTATACAGTGTTTTACATCGGACATGCAGGCATCTGTGTATGTATACACCAGTGTCTGCAATATCTGTGCCTGTGTCCATCTACATAAGGCCATATTTCCCACCAGCTGCAAAGTGCGGAGGGGGGGGGGGGGGAGAGGCAAGATTTGGGATGGCATGAGAATTGGGAACTAGATCAATGGGAGCCCGGTTGGAGGTGGACCCAAGTGGTGGTGCATGGCAAGTCGTGCTGCACCTGGAGGGAATCATATAAAGTTGGCTGTTTCTACCTCCTCGTTCAACCCTGCTGGACACAAGGTGTTCAGTCTGAAGATCCAGTATGCTTCTTTTTCGCACAGTTTCCTGTATCTTAGGCCCATGGGTAGTCCAGATGAAATGGCCTCCAGACCCATGATTGTTAGGTGGTCAGTGGACTGGTCATGGTTCTCAAGGAAGTGCCGAGGGACACTATGAGTCTGCAGTCCATCCTCGATTCCTCGTCTATGTTCCCCAAAACGTTCCCGTAGTGGGCGTGTGGTGAGGCCGATATAGTATTTTGGGCAATCACAAGATAGTAGATACACTACATACGGAGTGCCACAGTTTATAAATTGTTTCACCTGGATAGTGTGCTGGTCTGTCTGTACAAGCTTCTGGCGATGTTGTATGAAGGGGCAACATTTGCACCTGGCTTTTCCACAACGAAAATTTCCAGTTAGCCCAAATGCGTTTAGACGAGAGTCTCTTTGATCTTTGGAGCCGATATTACTTTTTGCTATCTTGTTCTTGAGGGATTTCGCCCTCCGGAAAATGGTGTTTGGTTTTGTGGGTAGATGACGGCTAAGAACAGGGTCACGCAAGAGGAGGGGCCAATTCGTGCGAATGATGTGATTGATATTGCCTGCTCTGTTGTTAAAGTGGTTACAAACTGCGGTCCTTTAGTAGGGGTTCTTTCACCTTCTATTCCTTTCCTTTTGGGGGTTTTCTTGTCTCTGTATACTGATCTAGCCTTCTCTATATTAGTTGTGTCATAGCCTTTGTCCAGGAATTTTTTTGTTAGGTATGCCCCCTGTTTGTCATAGTCTTCCTTGATGGAGCAGTTTCTGTGGAGACGGCAGAACTGGCTCCTTGGGATGTTGTTGATCCACCTTGGACCTATTGGCTGAGCAAGAAGATACAAGTGAAGCAGAGGACTGGTTAAATCTATGGACCAATTCAGAAATACAACACAGTGGGTTCAAACCCAGGTCCATCTTCCACCCCACCTTTGCCAAAGGCCCCCACATCAACAATTTCTACCAAGCCGTTTGGTGTCAACTCAAAACATTGTGTGGCAACAGAGATAAGAACAAATACAACAATCTCAATAGACAAGAGAGAGAGGCCCTAAAACAACTCATTCAAAATAACAACATCGTGATCCGTCAGGCGGACAAGGGTGGAGGCATAGTGGTTGTGGATCATGAAGATTACCTCAAAGAGGGGCTCCGTTTGCTGGGAGACTCTTCAACTTATCAAAAATTGAGCAAAGATCCTACAGTAGAATATCTGACAGAACTCAAAACTCTAGTCCAACAAGCCCTGCAGATGGGGACGATATGTAAGGATGAATCCCGTTTTCTTATCAATGAACATCCATTAATTCCGTACTTCTACCATATACCCAAGATCCACAAAGACGAAAATTCCCCTCCGGGCCGACCAATAGTTGCTGGTATGGATGGGATTCTAGCCCCCCTATCAGAATATGTGGACCACTTTTTACAACCAATAGTGGTGAACACCAAAGCATACACAAGAGACTCAAGCTATGTTCTGGACATTCTTCGGGATGTACAGTGGAGTAAACATTACAGATGGGCTTCATTGGATGTCAGCTCACTCTACACGTGCATCCCACATGAGAAAGGTCTAGATGCTGTAAGCCATTTCCTCACCTCTGATGGTTGCATACATCACACCCAGGCCCAATTCATTCTGGATCTTTTGGAGTTTTCTCTCACTCACAACCATTTCACATTCGCTGGAGATTTCTACTTACAGACTTGTGGGACGGCGATGGGGGCGGGGTTTGCTCCGAGTTTCGCAAATCTATATATGGCTTACTGGGAGGACCACTACATCTGGTCCAACTCCCCGTTCGGGGCAAACCTCGCCCTATACCTTAGGTATATAGATGACGTCCTCATCATCTGGGAAGGACCGGAGGACACATTCAACAAGTTTGTTGAATACTGCAATAACAATACCTTTGGTCTACAGTTCACCTCAGTATCAGATGAAAGCAACATTGTGTTCCTTGATTTGGAACTGGGTCACAATGACCATGGTCAAATCACGTCGCGAACACATTTCAACCCGACTGCTGGGAATTCTTTTCTACACAAAGAGAGCTGCCACCATCCAAGGTGGATCAACAACATCCCAAGGAGCCAGTTCTGCCGTCTCCGCAGAAACTGCTCCATCAAGGAAGACTATGACAAACAGGGGGCATACCTAACAAAAAAATTCCTGGACAAAGGCTATGACACAACTAATATAGAGAAGGCTAGATCAGAATACAGAGACAAGAAAACCCCCAAAAGGAAAGGAACAGAAGGTGAAAGAACCCTACTAAAGGACCGCAGTTTGTAACCACGTTTAACAACAGAGCAGGCAATATCAATCACATCATTCGCACGAATTGGCCCCTCCTCTTGCGTGACCCTGTTCTTAGCCGTCATCTACCCACAAAACCAAACACCATTTTCCGGAGGGCGAAATCCCTCAAGAACAAGATAGCAAAAAGTAATATCGGCTCCAAAGATCAAAGAGACTCTCGTCCAAACGCATTATCCAGGTGAAACAATTTATAAACTGTGGCACTCCGTATGTAGTGTATCTACTATCTTGTGATTGCCCAAAATACTATATCGGCCACACCACACGCCCACTACGGGAACGTTTTGGGGAACACAGACGAGGAATCGAGGATGGACTGCAGACTCATAGTGTCCCTCGGCACTTCCTTGAGAACCATGACCAGTCCACTGACCACCTAACAATCATGGGTCTGGAGGCCATTTCATCTGGACTACCCATGGGCCTAAGATACAGGAAACTGTGCGAAAAAGAAGCATACTGGATCTTCAGACTGAACACCTTGTGTCCAGCAGGGTTGAACGAGGAGGTAGAAACAGCCAACTTTATATGATTCCCTCCAGGTGCAGCACGACTTGCCATGCACCACCACTTGGGTCCACCTCCAACCGGGCTCCCATTGATCTAGTTCCCAATTCTCATGCCATCCCAAATCTTGCCTCTCCCCCCCCCCCCCCCCCCTCCACACTTTGCAGCTGGTGGGAAATATGGCCTTATGTAGATGGACACAGGCACAGATATTGCAGACACTGGTGTATACATACACAGATGCCTGCATGTCCGATGTAAAACACTGTATACGCTGTCATGTGTCTTCAGATCAACGAACCACAGAACGTTCATTGTAATGTTGTGTTTATTAGTTCTCAAATGCCTTTCTTGTATGCTCATACACTTTTTTGTTTATTGTTTTTGTTTATACTTTCATTTATATTGGTCCTTCGCTCTTATATATATATATATATATATATATATCTTGTATATATGTTTTTCATGTACTGTTTATTGCATTGTACATAAGACTCATTGTTGTTGCGGTGGCCAGCGTTTTCTATACAGTCTTGCTGCTGGGTTTCATGTGCAGCACTCTCAGTGCAGCCCAAAATTGCATTTATGACATCCAGCGCCACAGCCCCCCCCCCCCCCCCCCCCCCAGGCAGGGCTCTGCATCTCTCCCCTTTCAGCCCATACAGAATATACCCATGCCAACAGAGATGCCGAGGCATGTACTTGTATATACAGGCGCCGCTGGCCACGCCCCCCGCTGTCATTTGGGTTGTCGGCCACACCCCCCTCCCTTGTCTCTATTGGAAGGCCAAGGCTACCATATGTGTGCACCGCTGGCCACGCCCTCTGTTGCCACTTGCGCTACTGACCACGCCCCTGCCCGTGAGGTAAATATTCCTGCACTTGGGGGCCACCAGTCATGTCCCTCGCCTTCCTCCCCTCCAGCACACCTGGAGAGTCAACATGCCACCAGGGAAGCCGAGGTTTCCAGCTCCAGCTTTTCCCATCTACAGGGATGCTGGGGCCAGGTTTTTTTTTTTTTTTTTTTTTTTTTTTTTTTTTTTCTTGCAACACTTCATACTGTTGCAGTTGAATCAATCAGTTATTTGCCGTCAGGGCTTCATGCCCTGGTGATTTAGAGTTGAGCTTCCGTCAGGAGGCTGGAAAATATAGGGTTTTTGTTTGCAGTACTTTGCAACCCCGCCCCCTACCCTCTCACCCTCGTTAACCTCAATTTGCTCTGGGAAGCCATTCCCTTGACTCCTGTTATAAATAGGAGCATAGTGTGCATGCAGGTACGTTAACTGACGAAGGCGTGGACACGCCGAAACGCGTCTTGACGTAACCTGCACACAGTCACCCCGAAGGGACACCTGTCATCCATTTACCATCTGGATCCTTGCTGCCGCTGGCCACTGCAGCTTCAGGTTTCGCTTCCAAGAGGGGATGTCCTTTTTATTCTGAGCTATATGCCAATTTTAAATGCCTACTGTTCATACACATCTAGTAAGTGTATCTTTTATTGCGCAGTTTTCATTTTATTAAACGGTATCACACTACGGAGCGCTCCTCCTGTCTTTTGCTTCCTTTTCCAGTAGTCCGCTCACAGCCGAGTGTTTGAGGAGCTGCCAGTGTGTGATCAGTCTGCGGTCCACTTTGACCTCTCACATGCGTTAGCGCAAGATTGCACATCTTTTGTTATCCCTCTCCCTGTGTTTACCTCAGAGATGGCAACAAATATTGCAGCTAATCTCGGGGGGCTATAGTGCAGAGGTGGGGAGCAGAGAGCGGCAGTGTGGGGAAACGGAGGCATGTCATGAGGCAGGAAACATGTCTCTGTGTCCCATCTGCCCACCTCGCATTCTCTTTAAAAGGAAATATGGCAGCCTCCATATCACTCTCACCTCGGGCTCACTTTAATAGAGGGAAGCCTTTGGAGTCTTTCCCCGTTGTCCTCGACCCCACCAATCCAGCCCTGAGACCCTCTAATCCAATCCAAAAAGAGCTTGTTGAATTTGCTCTGGTGGCCTCACAGCGCTTGCACAAGTCCTGTCCGTGCCTGCGCAGCAGTGTGGAGCTGCTCGTGCACAACATTTTCCCATTGTAAATAAGTGTATCAGTGCTACTGCGCAGGCACGACGCGTACATTGGCTTTAACACCAAGGGGGAACGGCTGCAAAGGAGTGGTTCCCAGCGAACAGCGGCGGGCTTCAGGAGTATCAGAGAAGCTTCTGGATGATGCACTGGGTCATGCCTCTACCAGGAATGCGCTTCTGGATGAATCCCAAATGGGTATCACTTGGAATTAATCCGGATAATTACTGCACCTGAACGGGTGGGTGAGGAGGGGTTAATTTACCTGGCCCCGTGTTCTTTAATGCATCCTGCATCGCGCCTGCCGCTGCGTTCCAATTCGCAGTCATGCGATTACCTTACCCTCTTTCAACCCTATGGAGAGAGTGTGGTAGTCACATGACCACGAATTGGAACGCAGCGTCAGGTGGGACGGAGGCTGGGTAAGGTAACCCCCACTCTGGTGCAGTAATTATCTGGATGAATTCGGAATTCATCCCTGCCCTCTACCTCGCCAATTATCTAACTCTTCTTTCCTTTTTCTTGCTCACAGGTTGCCTTTAACTCTTCAGTTTAGAAGCAGGCGTTATACTGAATGTAAAGTGTTATCAGACAGCTGTAACTGCAGCAAGCCTGGTCAGCATTCCTCTCAGCCTCGCCCCACACAGGAAGCTGACACAGATTAGCAGCATTCTGAGAATTTACTTTCACTTCTGTCAGCGATGGCGTCTGCTGGTGTGAGAGCGGAGCTGGAATGTTCTGTCTGTCTGAACATTTATACAGATCCTGTCAGCCTGACATGTGGCCACAGCTTCTGCCGGGTCTGTATTGATCGTGTGCTGGATACACAGGAGGGTTCTGGGAGATATTCCTGTCCTGACTGCAGAGCAACATAAGGCACACGTCCTGCACTGCAGAGGAACTTCGCTCTGTACAACGTGGTGGAGAATGTCCGGCCTACCCAGCCTGATCAGGAGGAGAATACAATCTTCTGCAGTAACTGTGTTGACTCTCCTGCACCTGCTGTAAAGTCCTGTCTGCACTGTGAGGCTTCTCTGTGTGATAAACACCTGAGAGTCCACAGCAAGGCTCCACAACACGTCTTATGTGACCCCACCACCAGCCTGGAGAACAGGAGATGCTCCACCCATCTGGAACCCTTGAGGTATTTCTGCACTCAGGACTCTGCCTGTATCTGTGTGTCCTGCAGTCTGGCTGGAGAACATCGGGGACACCAGGTGGAGACCCTGGAGGAGGCCTCTATGGAGAAGAAGGGGAAGCTGAGGAATGATCTACAAGAACTGATAACTGTGAAACGGGAGATGGAGAAAAGAGTCCAGAGTCTGAAGAATCATCAGAGAAAAGCACAAGAAAAAGCAGCTGGTGAAACGGAGAGAGTCACTGCCCTGTTCAGAGACTTCAGGAGGCATCTGGAAAATCTGGAGAGGAGAGTCCTGAGTGACATCACTAAGCAAGCACATGGCTATGATGATGTCATCAGACAGCTGGAGATAAAGAAGGAGGAGCTGACTAGGAAGATGCGTCACATTGAGGAGCTCTGTCACATGACTGATCCACTGACTGTCTTACAGGAACCAGACACAGGTGACTTGAGTGACATTAAGGAGGAGACCCGGGATAAGCCTCTCCATGATGGGTGGGATGTGGTGGAGATGCAGATCTTACACACATTACACACAGGGCTATCTCATTTAATGAAAGGGGTCAATGACAGCTTCAATATACAGGAAGCTGCAGACCTATTGCTGGATGTAGACACCGCTAATAACTGGGTGCATGTATCACCTGACAGGAAAACTGCATCCAAGTCCTCAAACCAGGAACACCCAGACACGCCGCAGAGATTTCAGAATAAACCTCAGGTGCTGAGCAGACAGAGTTTCTCCTCAGGGCGACACTATTGGGATGTAAGTGTTGGGGGGTCAGAAAGCTGGAGGGTTGGGGTGTGTTACCCCAGTATAGCCAGAAGAGCAGATCAGGTAGGGATTGGATATGATAAGAACTCCTGGGTTTTGGGGAGACATACATCTTTTAAATCCTGGGTTGCGGTCTTTTTAAATGATTTTATACGCGCTCCTAAACATGAATATTTTGTGACACATGATGGGGAAGAGATCCCATTATCTGACTCGATCCCTAGAAACAAAGTCAGGCTATGTCTGGATTATGAGGCCGGGCGGATCTCCTTCTATGACATGCGTGATCCTATCACACACCTCCACACCTTCACTGCTGCCTTCACTGAGCCCCTCCATGCTGTGTTTCAGGTGGGAAATGGTCACCTACAGCTATGCGGGGCAAACTGAGGCTATCTGAGATCTATTTGCAGAGATTACTGACACCAAAGGGAGGGATTCATCCAATAGGATAAAGTGGTGGGTGGAGATTCCAGACAGTGTTCTGAAGGTTTTCAAATCTACATCGATCAGTTGAGATTCTCCTGATCTCTAATACAGTGTACAGGTGTTTGTTATTTTGCTCACTGCCTTATTAATATATAGTGCATAAATTCTGCAGCATAACCAGCTTGGGATGGTTGGGAGGTATTCCCAACCATCCCGAGCTGCCCAGCACTGTTCCTGGGAAGTGTGGTTCTGTGTCCACATCCCCTGTGTACCGGCATGCACCCCCCAACCAGTCATCCAGAGTATATGCGCAGTAACAGCCATGCTTCTCTCACCTCCTCCAGACTCCAACATCGTGCATCTTCTCTCCGCTCATCTCTCGCTCTAGTGCTTGGTTCTCCTGCGATTACACGCAATGTGAGGAGACTGAGATGCCGGGCAGTGAGCTGGGAGAGGATGCAATCACATCGCTGGAGCCCGGAGAAGGTGAGAGAAGCACAGCTACTCCTGCAGATATAAGCTGGGCAGGCTCAGGACGGGAGTCACTAAACGCCACCATAGAGGGGGGAACCATAAGACACCAGGAAACCACGTGGGTTGTGCATGTATGGAAAGGAAAATGCGCTGGGAGCAGCGTAGGGACAAGCGTAGGCCATGGAGAGGTAACGTATACCCTTTACATGGGGCGCGGGGGATATTCACATTAGGGGGGGGGGAGCATCGGGAGTTTCTTCACGTTCATTGATCATTGGGAAACTGCACGCTGTTACTGCCACACACACGATCAAGCAACATCTTGCAGCATGCGCAATTGAGAATGTGACCAATTTTCGTTCTGAAATTGGTCGTATTGTCGGTCGGGAATGCACTTGGAGACACCGATTTTTCATTCAATTCAATTACAATAATCGAATTTGATGGCCAATCGGCCGCCAAGTCACCTGATGTATGGTCACCTTAAAGGATACCTCAACCATAAAAAATTATAGCTGCAGTGTGTTGGGGGTTAAAATGACATACCTCTCGTCCTCTGGTGCATAGCGATCCGCTCAGAAGCACGCTACCTTGTCTCCTCTGGGCTGCGTGTGCGCTCCACTACACCAAGCGCCACATGCTAATCATGCTAATCATGTGACGCTTGGCGCATTGGAGCGCACACGCAGCCCAGAGGAGACAAGGCAGAGTTCTTCTGAGCTGATCGTTATGCGCCGGCCAGAAGTGAACAGGGGAGGACATACTGCGCACACAGGGCGCAGTATGTCCGGGTCATAGGTTAAACAAGTCGCTGGGACACCGGCATGAATATTAGACTAACGGTGGCAGACGGAGGAGGGGCAGGAGGACGAGAGATATGTCATTTTAACCCCCAACACACAGCAGCTATAATTTTTTTTGGTTGAGGTATCCTTTAACTCTGCAGTGAGAGAAGAGATCGGCAATGATGATAGCCCTATGCAAAAAAAAAAAAAAGAAAATAAATTGAGACTATTTACAAATAACGGACATGACACCAAATGCCAAAAACGCCTACATTGGATTTGTGCAGCTTTAAGGCTCCCTCCACACTGCAAATCCGATTTGCGATTCCGAATCCGATTTGTGATTCTGAGTTTCCCTGGATGCTATCAAAAGAAATACGCAGTAATGATTATAAATCACAAATCGGAATGGCATGTAGGGTACAAGAGGCTTTAAGTTGAATACATTTGCTTGAAAACCTCATAGGATTTGCATCAACAAAATCTTTCCAGCCATTCTCTGGGGCAGGAGGACCCACTAGGAATCAGAATTTCAGTTTTAGAAATGTTGCTGTTTATAGGGGCACTATGACTAAAATGTGTACAATTTAACATGTGTATACTACACATACATATAAGATGTACATTTGTCTCTTAGGGAATGCACTGTAAATGACTTTATTCCCATTTAGCTGTCACAGTAAGGGCTTGGTCACACTTAGGGCTGGAACCCACAGGAGCGCTTTTGGCAGCGTTTTGGCAGCACTGCGATAAGCTAGCAGTTTGCCAAAACGCTGGGCTAATGTTAATGGATGGGGCAACTTCCACAGGAGCGTTTGCGTTTCCCAGAAACGCAGGACCTGCAGCATTTTGGGAGCGTTAGCGCTTCAATGTAAAGTATTGAAACGCTAGCAGAAACGCTCAGCAAAACCTAAACTGAGCGGTTTTGCTAGCGTTTTGCGGTTCAGCACACTGTAACAAAATGAAAAATAATTCACAGGACCAATCAGGATAAAAACGCAAAACGCTACACAACCGCTGAGCAAAAAAATACAATGTTGCAAAACGCGACCGAAAACTCGCATGAATCCGCTTGCAAACCGCTCAGACAAAACGCTAGCGGTTGCGTTTTGCGTTTGCTGATTTCAGTGGGTTCCAGGCCTTAGGGTTTTTTGTTTTTTTTTGGTTTTTTTTTTAGCGCGGCGCTTATAATAAATTCTTATGGGACAGTTCATATCAGCGCGTTATGTCCGCTTTCCGTTCAGCAAATTGCTGCCTGCACCATTTTTTTAGGGCGATTTTGCCTCAATGGATGGTATAGGAAAAACGCAAAATGCTCACAAAATCGCTTTAAGCAAGCGATTGCATTCGCTCTTTTAAGAACAAATACATTGTATTTATTCTTTTCCGGGTCAAAGAGTTCACTTCATGACTCGCATCAGGAAGTGGAAGAGCAGAATCGCTCTGCTTTCACAGCGCTTTAGAAAATCGCTGTAAAAAAACCTGCAGCGCCCACCTGAGTGCCGGGAGGGGGAAAAACGCCCACAAAATCGAAAATCACTGCCGTCAGAGATTTCAATTTTAGATGTCAACAAAGCCTAAGTGTTTTTATTCTGACGGCTCTGACCTCTTGGTTTTTCGGACTAGTCCATCTCCTCATGAGATTCTCACTTTTTTTTTTTTTCAAATGCCTTTACTGAACGACCGTTGCAAAGTCCACAGTGTGTGAGCAAGTAGGCAGGCCAGCCAACATCTTTGTAGAGATCCTTGCCAGGAAGGGCTTTTGAAATAATAAAGGTTCCCCCATGAGGAGAAGGACTGGTCCAAATCCTGCCAGTAACGGGTAAGAAGCATTGGCTTATAAACAGAAATAAAGCATTTACAGTACATTTTACTCTGGCACAAATGTTTTTTACAGCACTTTACACTTCTTGTCATCCTGTTCCTTTCAATAAGAAAGAAACTGAAAGACAGAAGTTATACCAGTTTCCTGGCAGTCCTGCTGATCCTCGGCCTCTAATGCTTTCAGCCTTCGCCCCTGAACAAGCATGCAGCAGATCAGGTGTGTCTGACATTCTTTTCAGATCTGATAAGATTAGCTGCATGCTTGTTTCTGGCGGTGTGATTCAGACACTACTGCAGCCAAAGAGAACAGCAGGGCTGCCAGGCAACTGGTATTGTTTTTGTATTGGTATTCACCCCACCATTTGTTGAGTACTATGTACAGCGCTATTAAAGATGTTGGCGCTATATAAATAAATAATAATGTCCAAAAGGTAACAATAGGCAGCCTCCATATTCTTCTCCCTACAATTGTCCTTTAAGGCTGCTTCCACACAGGGACGTTACAGGCGCAGGTTAGTGCAGCCTGTAACGCTCCCCCAACGCACAGCAATGTGACACAAGTGGGCTGTTCACACTGCCCACGTTGCGTTACATGTAACGCTGCACGTTGTAGTGAAAGTGCAGCATACTACAGCGTTACAGCGGCTTAAGCCGCGTTAGACTGTTTGCACATGCTCAGTCATGTTGGGGAGGAGCGGAGAGCGGCCGGGCACATGGCTAATTAATATTCACTGCACTTTGTGACGTGCAGTGTTTACTTCCTGGAGCGGCCGCTCTGTGCGGTGATTGGCCGGCGGGACCACGTGATGCCACATGCGTCTAAGAGTACGCATCACGGCATCACGGACGCCAGAGTGAGCTGCACAACGTGGCTCACTCAGACGTCCACACCAGAGAGCACCAGGCATTGCGTTAGGTGCAAGTTATGCGACCTTAACGTAGCACCTAACGCAACGTCTTAGTGTGCAAGTAGCCTTAGAGCTATAATAAAAGTTTGTTTGCAGAGGTGGGTGGAGAAATCGGGCAACCGCCCCGCCCACTGTTTTGTTTTTCACTGTCACCTTTATAAGGGGCGTGTCACAGGCTATGTTGGAGGACAGTTAGTTGTTAATATGTTATTAGCTATTATGTAATCAGTCTGCTTTATTATTGAAATTATGATTTGTTTGGTTTAAATTGCCTCCTAAATACTAATAAAAGGCTGCGGCCATTGTGATTATTGCATTTGGTTGTGGAGTCGTATTTATTATATACAAGGTTTAATACCATCTTGTTGCAGCAGGTAAGGTTTGTATATTCCTGGCTGGATCTGGGCTATGGTGTCTGCCAAATATCTGTATTCATTCTGCCCTCCACAGGAATACAGAGAGCCAGAACATTCTGCACAGAGATGATCAATTACATGCAAACTTCATGCAACTTGTATGCAGCTGGGAACTAGACAGGTCAGGAAGTGCACGTGATTGGCTGCTGCATGCAGTGTGCAGGATGTGGACTGAGGCAATGCGGGAGTCTTGCCTTGCCTGTAAATACTGCAAACAAGTAAATGACACAGAGATCAGCGCATCACTTAGGCTATGTTCACATTATAAATAGCAAGAGCTGTTTCAAGCGCTGAGGGCTTGTTTCCACTGTAGCGGTGCGGAATCGCCTGGATTCCACCGCTGAAGAAATCGCATGCGGCTGCGTTTCCCCATGCGGATTTCCCCGCGATTTCGCATGGCAAGGAGCCATGCGAATTTAACCATGTCACTGCCTGTGTTAAGTTTCGAAATCGCATGCGAAATCGCGGGGAAATCCGCATGACAAAGCCGCATGCGATTTCCCTATTAAATACATTAGCGGCGATTCGCATGCATTCCACTCGCAGGCGAATTCGTTGACTCTTTTGTGCGTTTTTTTACCGCTGAAAAAACGCACCTCAACAACGCTACAGTGGAAACGGGCCCATCCACTTGCATTACATGTGCGAATCCGCATGTGTTGGACACATGCGGATTCGCGATAGTGGAAACGAGCCCTGAGGTTTTTTTTTTTTTTTTTAATCGCCTTTCCCTGGGCTTTTGAACTGATCTTTCTGCACTCACAGCTGTTCACAAGGTCACAGACAGGCTGACTAAGGCCTGGTGCACACCAGAGGAGTTTTTGTTTTGAGGTTTTTAAATCTGCTGCTAATGTTATCCTATGTGTCTGTGCACACTGGAGCAATGAGGTTTCAAAAGCTCTTCCCAATGTAATGCTATGGGTTTTTTTTACAAAACCTCATTGCTCCAGTGTGCACAGACACATAGGATAACATTAGCAGCAGATTTAAAAACTCAAAACGCTCAGAAAAACTCCTCTGGTGTGCACCAGGCCTACGAGCAGAGAGCTGTCTGTGACTAATAAACAAAGCACACACACAGAGCCTGCAGGGGGTGTGGGGGAGGTCTGCATAACGTCTCCCTATCACAGCACATTCCTCTCTGGGCTGGCTCGACAAAGGAAAGAAGATTAGATACATTACAGAGACAGTGCAACTGAGTACATTTGAAATCGGCGCCGGTAGACTTGGGCACAGGATACAGCGGTATATAGCTGTTCCTGCTTCTGCACAAGTCCGGGCCGATTTAATTACTATTCCCTCTCCAGGCTGACATGGATAGTGGGGGAATGAAATAATTCGGCTTCCAGCGATTGCTGGAGGCTGAATTATTATGTTTTGAAGCAACTTCGGCTCCGTCTTCTGACGGAGCCGATGTTACTCACTGAGCGCTTCAATAGGAGGGATTCCTATTGAAGTCTATGGAGGTGACGGCTGCGCCCAAATCTAGCAGCGCTGAAAAGCACTGCTCCGGTACAACTAGAAAAGGCTGCAGTAATCCAGACCACATTAGAACAGGTATAGGAGCCTATAGGCTAGAAGAAATAAGGCTGAACATTTTGTTACAGAGTCTCTTTGTCTGAATGGGGGTGGTGATAGTTAATGAGATGCAAATAATACTGACTTTGATGCAGGATTATGCAAATTATGTATGCAAATATACGTGGCTTGAAAATGGACCAATCAAATTAAAATTTGACGCTATGCAATTGGTCCATTCTGCACTCCGTACTAGTCACACCATCCTGCATGTCATTGATCATCCCTACTCCTAAAGACTAGTGCAGGCACCTGTGCAGTGCCAGATGGGGATCAGTGACTGGACCCAGCAGTACATGTGCCTGGTACAGACTGCGGGCATATCCATAAGAGGTAAGAGCCCTGGGGGCAGCACTACCAGCCTTGTATGGAGGATCTGGTAATACAGACATTTACTGGCAGTAATCAGCCTCTGAGAGCTCCGGATACTTGCTTGTCTACTGGGGGCTGGTGCCTCACTAAGGCCTCTTTTCCATGGACTGTTGAACTGTGTGCTCAGCGAGCCATTATCGGGCAGCAGCGAGCAGTTGCCAGGCAGCTGTGAGAGTTTGAGAGGTATTTCACTGCCTATCAACAGTCCGTGGAGAAGAGACCTTGTGATGGTGGCTAGGACCATACCTGGACATACGGTGACCATACGTCCCGGATTGCCCGGGCCGCGTCCCACCTTCTGGGGGCGCTGTCCCAGGCTGCATGAGGTCCCAGGAAACGTCCCGCTTTTAGCTGCGGGATGTCCCGGCCTCGGGACGCTGGCCACCGTATCTGCATGAACTGGCAGTGGTGTCTATAGACGCCGTGCCAGTTCATTGCCCGCAGCCCTGCTCCACCCTCCTTAGTGTCTTCCGGTGTTCCGACACCGGCAGGCGAGCAGGGCTACGGGAAGATGGCTACCGAAGCCCTATACTGGAGACTATTTGTGTCTCCAGTACAGGGCTTCGGGCGCCATCTTGCCGTAGCCCTGCTCTGCCTGTCAGCGTGGTGTGGGAGATGTGCTGTAGGAGAATCGTCCAGGGGAGCTGCGCGCCAGAGGAGACTTCTGCCAGGTGAGTAAATTTTTTTTTTTTTTTTTTTTTTTTTTTTTTTTTACAGCTGAAATGTGCCCAGATTGTGTTTATGTTGTACTGAAATGTGCCCAGATTGCGTTTATTTTCTGCTGACATGTTGCCCACATTGCGTTTATTTTCTGGTGTCCGGGGTAACTGTTGCTGCATTTATTATTTAATGGTCATAGTTGGCTGTGTTTGCTGCTTTGGGGTTATGGCATACTATTAAATAGCATCGCACAGTTTCTGCACACCCATGATGCGAATCCGCGTTTGACCACATCATGGCGTAAACACTGCTCTTATGCCTCGCTGTTACATCATTATGTTAGCCCCGCCCATACAATGTCATGTGCCACGCCCATTTTTTGTGCCGCCCCCCCCCACCTCCGTCCCAGGTTGAACCGACAAAAATCTGGTCTCTCTACTGGACACTGTATACACATTTCTCCTAGTGCTGGATCAGTTAGGGGTGATAGTCTAGTTCAGGGGATCCAGCAGGAAACCTCATAGGGAACAGTTCTCCAATCACCGCACCCTCCACATTAATAAGCATTGTGATTGGCTGAATATTGTGGGTGTGGTTTACTACCACCTATTGGAATCCTAGCTGTGTGAGAGGGTGCTGCCCACCCAATCATGTGGCATTTCCTTATGAGGTTTCCTGCTGAGTCCCCTAAACTAGCGCCTCCTTTTCTGCCATGTGTGTTACCGTGGTTTCTCCTGCATTTGTGTTTTTGTGCATTTCCATTTTGCATTGTTAATGATTATTGGTATTAAAATTGCATAACAGCCCATAGACTTACATTATATGCAAATTCACATGCAATTTCCACTATTATTCCACTAATTCACTAAACAGTTTAGACTAGTCTGCTGATGGTTTGGTGTAAATCAGTCGCATCAAAAGAGAATTCACGGTACTTATCCGTTAGGCGGGCGCATTAAGGCAGGTGGCGACAAAACTCCACCAGAGTTACATCTTTCCCTACTGTCCATGGCGGCCTGGAGGGGGAATAGTAATTAGCGCCACCTGCCTGCTAACAGATAAGTACCGAATTACCTAATAATTACCAAATGTTTTAGACTCGTTTTTAGACCTGGTCTAAAACATTCAGTAATGGCACAATTCACAAAGGCAAACAAGGAGTAACCACGCCCACTTTTTCTGACAGAGATTAGACCAGCTGATTTCTGTCAGTAAAGTAATTCTGGGAGGTATTTTAGATGTGAGGCTGGAACCTTTTGAATTAATTATGCAGGAGTTTAAAGAGAAACTCCGACCAAGAATTGAACTTTATCCCAATCAGTAGCTGATACCCCCTTTTACATGAGAAATCTATTCCTTTTCACAAACGCATCACCAGGGGGCGCTGTATGGCTGATATTGTGGTGAAACCCTTCCCACAAGAAACTGAGGACCGTGGTACTCCTGGCAGTTTCCTGTCTGGGAACCTTGCTGCATTGTGGGAAATAGCTGTTTACAGCTGTTTCCAACTGCCAAAAAAGCATGCAGCAGCTACATCACCTGCCAGCAGTAAAAATGTCACCATGTAATAAATGTCAGAATGTAAATTGGGCAAACACTGACTAAATCATTTATACATAATTATTGGAAAAATGAAGCATTTTTAAAGTGCTCTTTAAAGGGAACCTAAACTGAGAAGGATATGGATTGTTCATTTTAAAATAATACCAGTTGCCTGACTCTCCTGCTGATCCTGTGTCTCTAATACTTTCATCCACAGCCCCTGAACAAGCATGCAACAGATCAGGTGCTCTGACTGAAGTCAGACTGGATTAGCTGCATGCTTGTTTCAGGTCTGTGATTCAGACACTACTGCAGCCAAAGAGATCAGCAGGACTGCCAGGCAACTGGTATGGTTTAAAAGGAGACATCCATGTCCCTCTCAGTTTCGGTTCCGTTTAAGGCCTCTTTTCCACGAACTGTTGAGCTGTGTGCTCAGAAAGCAGTTACCAGGCAGCAGCGAGCAGTTACCAGGCAGCAGCGAGCAGTTACCAGGCAGCAGCGAGCAGTTACCAAGGCAGCAGCGAGCAGTTACCAAGGCAGCAGCGAGCAGTTACCAAGGCAGCAGCGAGCAGTTACCAAGGCAGCAGCGAGCAGTTACCAAGGCAGCAGCGAGCAGTTACCAAGGCAGCAGCGAGCAGTTACCAAGGCAGCAGCGAGCAGTTACCAAGGCAGCAGCGAGCAGTTACCAAGGCAGCAGCGAGCAGTTACCAAGGCAGCAGCGAGCAGTTACCAAGGCAGCAGCGAGCAGTTACCAAGGCAGCAGCGAGCAGTTACCAAGGCAGCAGCGAGCAGTTACCAAGGCAGCAGCGAGCAGTTACCAAGGCAGCAGCGAGCAGTTACCAAGGCAGCAGCGAGCAGTTACCAGGCAGCAGCGAGCAGTTACCAGGCAGCAGCGAGCAGTTACCAGGCAGCAGCGAGCAGTTACCAGGCAGCAGCGAGCAGTTACCAGGCAGCAGCGAGCAGTTACCAGGCAGCAGCGAGCAGTTACCAGGCAGCAGCGAGCAGTTACCAGGCAGCAGCGAGCAGTTACCAGGCAGCAGCGAGCAGTTACCAGGCAGCAGCGAGCAGTTTCCAGGCAGCAGCGAGCAGTTTCCAGGCAGCAGCGAGCAGTTTCCAGGCAGCAGCGAGCAGTTTCCAGGCAGCAGCGAGCAGTTTCCAGGCAGCAGCGAGCAGTTTCCAGGCAGCAGCGAGCAGTTTCCAGGCAGCAGCGAGCAGTTTCCAGGCAGCAGCGAGCAGTTACCAGGCAGCAGCGAGCAGTTACCAAGCCTCCAGACCCGGCATTCGGCCTCTCCCATCTGTGCAAATGCCACGCTCGATCCCTTCGTCTCCCGTCATCAACCCCGGGGCTGAAAATGCCATGTGGTTTCCAAAGACCCGGGCGCTGGTCTACTTCAGGGGGGCTCGGCAATAAACCTCATAGGGAGCAGTTCTCCAATCACAGCGCCCTCTACTGCATGCAGAGTTGTGATTGGCCAAATATTTTGCGCATTGGCATGCGCGATCTCCTGCAAATCCCCGCCCCAGGACTTGGCACCAATTGGCGTTAGGTGGTTCTGGGGCTGCCGCCGCGATCACGCCCGTCAGCGTGATGCGGTTGTTAGGGTGTTAACCACCCTGGCGTTCTGATTAAATCGCCAGGGTGGCTGCGGGAGGGTTTTTTTTAAATAAAAAAAAAACTATTTCATGCAGCCAACTGAAAGTTGGCTGCATGAAAGCCCACTAGAGGGCGCTCCGGAGGCGATCTTCCGATCGCCTCCGGCGGCAAGAGATAACACGGAAGGCCGCAATGAGCGGCCCTCCGTGTTTCGCTTCCCTCGTCGCCATGGCGATGAGCGGAGTGACGTCATGGACGTCAGCCGACGTCTTGACGTCAGCCACCTCCGATCCAGCCCTTAGCGCTGGCCGGAACTGTTTGTTCCGGCTACGCTGGGCTCGGGCGGCTGGGGGGACCCTCTTTCGCCGCTGCACGCGGCGGATCGCCGCGCTGCAGCGGCGATCAGGCAGCACACGCGGCTGGCAAAGTGCCGGCTGCGTGTGCTGCTTTTTATTTGGTGCAAATCGGCCCAGCAGGGCCTGAGCGGCAGCCTCTGGCGGTGTTGGACGAGCTGAGCTCGTCCAGACCGCTCAGCAGGTTAAAGTGAACCTGAAGTGAGAGTGATATGGAGGCTGCCATATGTATTTCCTTTTAAGCAATACCAGTTGCCTGGCAGCCCTGCTGATCCTCTGCCTCTAATACTTTTAGTCATAGCCCCTGAACAAGCATGCAGCAGATGTTTTTGACAATGTTGTCAGAACTAACAAGATTATCTGCATGCTTGTTTCTGGTGTGATTCAGACACTACTGCGACCAAATAGATCAACAGGGCTGCCAGGCAACTGGTATTGTTTAACAGGAAATTAATATAGCAGCCTCCACATTCTTCTCACCTGAGTTGTCTTTTAAAGCTATATTAAAATGGCATCTACTTTTGGAAACAAAAAGCTCCTGGCCAGGACGTGGACACTTTACCTTATCAAGCATCCTGGCCTGTCATTGTCAAAAACATTAAAGAGAGCCTAAGGTGGGGAAAAAAAGGCTACCTGATCTGTGGGGGTGAGAGGATCAGGTAGCCTCAAAAACAGCCGCTCCCATGGGCTGCAATAGCCCACTTTCACTTGTGTCACCTCTGGGTCACAACGCTGCACTGAGAGACTGTGTGTCTCTCATAGCGTGCAGGGAGGTGAGGGATCGGCAGGAGGCGTGGCCAGGGAGAGAGAGCTGCAGCTCTGGAAACCCTGCAGGAACGCCCCTGGCGGGCGGTTTGAACCGGGAATCCCTTTCCCCTGTGTTTACCTCAGAGATGGCGACAAATATTGTAGCTAATCTCGGGGGGGTTATAGTGAGGAGCGGAGAGTGGCAGTGTAGGGACACAGGCATGTCATGAGGCAGGAAGCATGCCTCTGCGTCCCATCTGCCCATCTCGCGTTCTCTTTAAAGGGAAATAAGTATGGCAGCCTCCATATCACTCTCACCTCGGGTTCACTTTAATAGAGGGAAGCCTTTGGAGTCTTTCTCCATTGTCCTCGACCAGGCACGGAGCTAGGGGGGGTCGGGGTAGGACAAGTGCCCCGGGGCGCCGGGTCCCCAAGGGCGCACAGCTGAGCTTCGGGGTTTTTTTTTTGTTGTTGTTGTTTTTTTTGCGGGGGGGGGGGGGGGTGACGGGAGCAGCGCAGAGAAGAGAGAGAGCTGTGCGGACGGTGGGGAAGGAGGGCCATCTCCCCCCTCCTTCCCTCACCTTAGGTGCTCTCTCTCTCCCTCGCTGTCCCCTCCAATGTCTGTCCGGTGGCTGGCAGCGGCGGGCGGAACTCACTTCCGTCTCGCTCCAGCGCCGGCCGGAAGTTCGGGTGCGCAGCCGCTGCTCTGGTCTGGACCAGGCCAGAGTAGCGGCAGATCCATCCGGCGCTGCGACGAGACGGAGGTAAGTTCCGCCCGCCGCTGCCAGCCACCGGACAGACATTGGAGGGGACAGCGAGGGAGGGAGAGCAGCTCTTCCTCTTCTCTGCGCTGCTCCCCTCCTGCTGGGGAGGGGGACACCTGGCTACCTACTCTGGGCACCTATACCCCTGGCTACCTACTCTGGGCACATATATACCCCTGGCTACCTACTCTGGGCACATATATACCCCTGGCTACCTACTCTGGGCACATACCCCTGGCTACCTACTCTGGGTACATATACCCCTGGCTACCTACTCTGGGTACATATACCCCTGGCTACCTACTCTGGGCACATATATACCCCTGGCTACCTACTCTGGGCACATATATACCCCTGGCTACCTACTCTGGGCACATATATACCCCTGGCTACCTACTCTGGGCACATATATACCCCTGGCTACCTACTCTGGGCACATATACCCCTGGCTACCTACTCTGGGCACATATATACCCCTGGCTACCTACTCTGGGCACATATATACCCCTGGCTACCTACTCTGGGCACCAGTGGCGGACACAGGCAGCAGTGGGCCCCTGTGCAAAATATCAATTGTGGGCCCCCCTGACCTGCGGCGCGCGAAGCGGCAAAAAATGGGCGTGGCTATAACCTACGACGCGCGAAGCACGCCGCAGCAAAAAATGGGTGTGGATAGAACCTGCGGCGCGTAGCGCCGCGGCAAAAAATGGGCGTGGCAATGACCGGATAAGGGCGGAGCTAACTGTAATTTAAAGTGATCCCGGGGTGAGAGTGATATGGAGGCTGCCATATTTATTTCCTTTTAAACAATACTAGTTGCCTGGCGGCCCTGCTGATCTATTTGGCTGCAGTAATAAACTGAATTACACCAGCAACAAGCATGCAGCTTAATCTTCTCAGTTCTGGCAATATTGTCAGAAACCCCTGACCTGCTGCATGCTTGTTCAGGGTCTATGGTTGAAAGAATAAGAGGCAGAGGACCAGAACGGCAACCAGGCAACTGGTATTGCTTAAAAGGAGAGAAATATGGCAGCCTCAATATTATTCTCACCTCAGGTTCCCTTGAAAAGTGCAACGCAAAGACAGTGGGCCCAGGTTTTGGTGACCCTTTCCCCAGAAAATTCACATAATGTGAGCAGGTTTTCTCATGAAAATACACATAATGTGAGCAGATATGCCCAGAAAATACGTGCAATCATGTCGGCAGATATGCCCAGAAAATACGTGCAATCATGTCGGCAGATATGCCCAGAAAATACGTGCAATCATGTCGGCAGATATGCCCAGAAAATACGTGCAATCATGTCGGCAGATATGCCCAGAAAATACGTGCAATCATGTCGGCAGATATGCCCAGAAAATACGTGCAATCATGTCGGCAGATATGCCCAGAAAATACGTGCAATCATGTCGGCAGATATGCCCAGAAAATACGTGCAATCATGTCGGCAGATATGCCCAGAAAATACGTGCAATCATGTCGGCAGATTTGCCCAGAAAACACATGCAATCATGTAGCAAATTTGCCCAGAACATACATGCAATCATGTGGCAGACCTGCCCAGAACATACACGCAATCATGTGGCAGACCTGCCCAGAACATACACCTGCTAAAATAAATAATAAAAAAAACCATTTACTCACCTGCAGCAGCAGACCTCCTGTCCCAGCCTCCATCCAGCGCGCAGCTCCCATGGGTGGTTGGGTGGATAGGTAGCCTGGTGGGTAGGTAGGTAGGCAGCCCTTAGCCGGGTGGGTAAGTAGCCTGGTGGGTGGCTGGGTAGCCGGGTGGGTGGGTAGCCTGGTGGGTAGGTAGCCTGGTGGGTGGGTAGGTGGGTGGTTAGGTAGCTGGGTGGGTGGGTAGGTAGCCTGGTGGGTCTTTAGGTAGGTAGCCTGGTGGGTTGGTAGGTAGCCGGGTGGGTAGGTAGGTAGGTAGCCTGGTGGGTGGGTAGGTAGGTAGCCGGGTGGGTGTGTAGGTAGCCGGGTGGGTGGTTAGGTAGCCGGGTGAGTGGTTGGGTAGCCGGGTGGGTGGGTAGCCGGGTGGGTAGGTAGCCGGGTGGGTAGGTAGCCGGGTGGGTAGGTAGCCGGCAGGGTGGTTAGGTAGCTGGGTGGGTAGGTAGACGGGTGGGTGGTTAGGTAGCCGGGTGGGTAGATGTGTGGGTGGTTAGGTAGCCGGGTGGGTAGCCGGGTGGGTGGTTAGGTAGCCGGGTAGGTAGCCGGGTGGGTGGGTAGGTAGCCGGGTGGGTGGGTAGGTATCCGGGTGGGTGGGTAGGTAGCCGGCAGGGTGGTTAGGTAGCTGGGTGGGTAGGTAGCCGGGTGGGTAGACGGGTGGGTGGCTAGGTAGCCGGGTGGGTAGGTAGCCGGGTGAGTGCGTAGATGTGTGGGTGGTTAGGTAGCCGGGTGGGTGGGTAGCCGGGTGGGTAGGTAGTCGGGTGGGTGGTTAGGTAGCCGGGTAGGTAGCCGGGTGGGTAGGTAGCCAGGTGGGTGGTTAGGTAGCCGAGTGGGTAGGTAGCCGGGTGGGTGGGTAGGTAGCCGGCAGGGTGGTTAGGTAGCCGGGTAGGTAGCCGGGTGGGTGGGTGGGTAGCCGGCAGGGTGGTTAGGTAGCCGGGTGGGTAGGTAGCCGGGTGGGTGGTTAGGTAGCCGGGTAGGTAGCCGGGTGGGTGTGTGGGTATCCGGGTGGGTAGGTAGCCAGCAGGGTGGTTAGGTAGCCGGGTAGGTAGCTGGGTGGGTGGTTAGGTAGCCGGGTGGGTGTGTGGGTATCCGGGTGGGTGGGTAGGTAGCCGGATGAGTGTGTGGGTAGCCGGGTGGGTAAGGTAGCCGGGTGGATGGGTGTGTAGCTATCCGGGTGGGGGGCCCGACTCCTATCCTCCCTCACTCACCTCGGGGCCCCCCTCCCGGTATGCGCGGCGGCGGCGGCGGCGGCGGGCGGGAGAGCAGAAAATCCAGGAAGTCTCCGCCGGGGCTGCAGCAGACACTAGAGGCTGCTGCCGCTTGGTCTCCCGTGTCTCCAACTTTGTACACTGCTCGCTACTTCCTGGTTTAGTAGCGAGCAGTGTACAAAGGAGACACGGGAGACCAAGCGGCAGCAGCCTCTAGTGTCTGCTGCAGCCCCGGCGGAGACTTCCTGGATTTTCTGCTCTCCCGCCGCATCGCATGAGGGGGAGGGGGAGGGGGGGCCGATGTGAGGGGGGAGGACAGGAGTAGGGGCCCCCCAGGTTAAAATAAAAATAAAAGGTAAAATTAAAAAAAAAAAACTGGAATACTTAATGGGCCCCTGAAGCAGCGGAACTTCAGGGGCCCTTGTGCGGCGGCACGGCCTGCACGGCCGTATGTCCGCCACTGCTGGGCACATATATACCCCTGGCTACCTACTCTGGGCACATATATACCCCTGGCTACCTACTCTGGGCACATATATACCCCTGGCTACCTACTCTGGGCACATATATACCCCTGGCTACCTACTCTGGGCACATATATACCCCTGGCTACCTACTCTGGGCACATATATACCCCTGGCTACCTACTCTGGGCACTTATACCCCTGACTACATATATTGGGCACATACACCCCTAACTACATATACTGGGCATATACCCCTGGCTACCTACTCTGGGCACATATACCCCTGGCTACCTACTCTGGGCACATATACCCCTGGCTACCTACTCTGGGCACATATACCCCTGCCTACATATATTGGGCACATATACCCCTGGCTACCTACTCTGGGCACATATACCCCTGCCTACATATATTGGGCACATATACCCCTAACTACATATACTGGGCATATACCCCTGGCTACCTACTCTGGGCACATATACCCCTGCCTAAATATATTGGGCACATATACCCCTAACTACATATACTGGGCATATACCCCTGGCTACCTACTCTGGGCACATATACCCCTGCCTAAATATATTGGGCACATATACCCCTAACTACATATACTGGGCATATACCCCTGGCTACATATACTGGGCACATATACCCCTGACTATATATACTGGGCACATATACCCCTGACTATATATACTGGGCACATATACCCATGGCTACATATACTGGGCACATATACCTCTGGCTACATATACTGGGGACACATACCCCTGCCTACATATACTGGGCACATATACCCCTGGCTACCTGTTCTGTGGACATCTCTACCCCTGGCTACCTGTTCTGGGGACATCTATACTGCTGGCCACCTATTCTGGGGACACCTATAGACCTGGGGCTACCTATTTTTGGGGAACCACTGCTGTCAGATTGAGTGTATTTTGGGGAACTGCTGCCAGGTGAGAGGTGTCTACCATATTAAGGGGGCATTCTGCCTATTTATGTGAAATGCTGTCTATTTATGTGCCTCATGACTGCTGAATTTGTCTTGTTTGGGGCCTCATGGTTACTGAATTTGTCTTGTTGGGGGCCTCATGATTTGTTGGGGGCCTCAAGATCGCTGAATTTCAGCTCTGCGTAATATGTT
Source organism: Hyperolius riggenbachi (assembly GCF_040937935.1). Lineage (NCBI taxonomy): Eukaryota > Metazoa > Chordata > Amphibia > Anura > Hyperoliidae > Hyperolius > Hyperolius riggenbachi. The sequence continues at coordinate 289,434,550 of NC_090653.1, forward strand.
GGCGCTTTATAAATACAACAAATAATAATAATAATTTGTCTTGTTGGGGGCCTCATGATTGCTGAGTTTGTCATGTTTGCTCATTATTGCTGAATTTGTCTTGGAACATGCTGGAAGGTACATACTGAGGGAGGGTGGGTGAGCGTGAGCCTGCTAACCTCCATGTACATTTGGCTCCACCCATAACCACGCCCATATTTGGCCACGCCCCTTCACCTTAGGGGGCGCATTAATAGTCTTTGTCCCCGGGCGCTGAAAACCCTAGCTACGCCTCTGTCCTCGACCCCACCAATCCAGCTCTGAGACTCTCTAATCCAATCCAACAAGAGCTTGTTAGATTTGCTCTGGTGGCCTCACAGCGCTTGCACAAGTCCTGTCCGTTCCTGCGCAGCAGTGTGGAGCTGCTCGTGCACAACATTTTCCCATTGTAAATAAGTGTATCAGTGCTACTGCGCAGGCGCAACGCGTACATTGGCTTTAACACCAAGGGGGAACGGCTGCAAAGCAGTGGATCCCAGCGAACAGCGGCGGGCTTCAGGAGGATCAGAGAAGCTTCTGGATGATGCACTGGGTCATGCCTCTACCAAGAATGCGCTCCCGGATGAATCCCAAATGGGTGTCCTTTGGAATAATCCGGATAATTACTGCACCTAAGTGGGTGGGGGGGTGGGGTTAATTTACCCATCCCCCGTCTTCTTTAATGCGTCCCACATTGCGTTTAATGCTGCGTTCCAATTCGCAGTCACGGGATTACCACTGCTTCCTCCTTCAACCCTATGGAGAGAGCGTGGTAGTCATGTGACCATATATTGGAACGCAGCGTCAGGTGGGACGGAGGCTGGGTAAGGTAACCCCCACTCTGGTGCAGTAATTATCAGGATGAATTCCGAATAAAACCCATTCGGAATTCATCCCTGCCCTCTACCTCGCCAATTATCTAACTCTTCTTTCCTTTTTCTTGCTCACAGGTTCCCTTTAACTCTTCAGTTTAGAAGCAGACGTTATACTGAATGTAAAGTGTTATCAGACAGCTGTAACTGCAGCAAGCCTGGTCAGCACTCCTCTCAGCCTCGCCCCACACAGGAAGCTGACACAGATTAGCAGCATTCTGAGAATTTACTTTCACTTCTGTCAGCGATGGCGTCTGCTGGTGTGAGAGCGGAGCTGGAATGTTCTGTCTGTCTGAACATTTATACAGATCCTGTCAGCCTGACATGTGGCCACAGCTTCTGCCGGGGCTGTATTGATCGTGTGCTGGATACACAGGAGGGTTCTGGGAGATATTCCTGTCCTGAATGCAGAGCAACATACAGCACACGTCCTGCACTGCAGAGGAACTTCGCGCTGTGCAATGTGGTGGAGAATGTCCGGCCTACCCAGCCTGATCAGGAGGAGAATACAATCTTCTGCAGTAACTGTGTTGACTCTCCTGCACCTGCTGTAAAGTCCTGTCTGCACTGTGAGGTTTCCCTGTGTGATAAACACCTGAGAGTCCACAGCAAGGCTCCACAACACGTCTTATGTGACCCCACCACCAGCCTGGAGAACAGGAGATGCTCCATCCATCTGGAACCCTTGAGGTATTTCTGTACTGAAGACTCTGCCTGTATCTGTGTGTCCTGCAGTCTGGCTGGGGAACATCGGGGACACCAGGTGGAGACCCTGGAGGTGGCCTCTATGGAGAAGAAGGGGAAACTGAGAAATGATCTACAGAGACTGATAACTGTGAAACGGGAGATGGAGAAAAGAGTCCAGAGTCTGAAGAATCAACAGAGAGAAGCACAAGAAAAAGCAGCTGGTGAAACGGAGAGAGTCACAGCCCTGTTCAGAGACCTCAGGAGGCATCTGGAAAATCTGGAGAGGAGAGTCCTGAGTGACATCACTAAGCAAGCACATGGCTATGATGATGTCATCAGACAGCTGGAGATAAAGAAGGAGGAGCTGACTAGGAAGATGCGTCACATTGAGGAGCTGTGTAACATGACTGACCCACTGACTGTGTTACAGGAACCAGACACAGGTGACTTGTGTGACACTGAGGAGGAGACTCGGGATCAGCAGCTCCATGATGGGTGGGATGTGGTGGAGATGCAGATCTTACACACATTACACACAGGGTTATCTCCTTTAATGGAGGGGGTCAATGAAAGCTTCAACATACAGGAAGCTGCAGACCTATTGCTGGATGTAGACATCACTAATAACAGGGTGCATGTATCACCTGACAGGAAAACTGCATCCAAGTCCTCAAACCATGAACACCCAGACACGCCGCAGAGATTTCAGAATGAACCTCAGGTGCTGAGCAGACAGAGTTTCTCCTCAGGGCGACACTATTGGGATGTAAGTGTTGGGGGGTCGAAGAGATGGAGGGTTGGGGTGTGTTACCCCAGTATAGCCAGAAGAGCAGATCAGGTAGGGATTGGATATGATAAGAACTCCTGGGTTTTGGGGAGACATACATCTTTTAAATCCTGGGTTGCGCTCTTTTTAAATTTTATACGCGCTCCTAAACATGAATATTTTGTGACACATGATAGGGAAGAGATCCCATTATCTGACTCGATCCCTAGAAACAAAGTCAGAATATGTCTGGATTATGAGGCAGGGCGGATCTCCTTCTATGACCTGTGTGACCCCATCACACACCTCCACACCTTCACTGCTGCCTTCACTAAGCCCCTCCATGCTGTGTTTCAGGTGGGAAATGGTCACATACAGCTATGCGGGGGAAACTGAGGCTATCTGAGATCTATTTTTCAGAGATTACTGACACCAAAGGGAGGGATTCAGCCAATAGGATAAAGTGGTGGGTGGAGATTCCAGACGGTGTTCTGAAGGTTTTCAAATCTACATCGATCAGTTGAGATTCTCCTGATCTCTAATACAGTGTACAGGTGTTTGTTATTTTGCTCACTGCCTTATTAATATATAGTGCATAAATTCTGCAGCATAACCAGCTTGGGATGGTTGGGAGGTGTTCCCAACCATCCCGAGCTGCCCAGCACTGTTCCTGGGAAGTCTGGTTCTGTGTCCACATCCCCTGTGTACCTCATTTAACTGATTTTAATAAGCTATTCACTAATAGTTAGGCAGCGCTCCACCATTTATTGGACTGGTGTTTTTAAAGTTTCGAAGACTGTTTGTTTGACCTGTTAACTAATTGCCTTATTCCTGTGAGCACTTGTGTACAATCTGGTTTTTACTGTTCCTGGGAAGTGTGGTTCTGTGTCCACATCCCCTGTGTACCGGCATGCACCCCCCAACCAGTCATCCAGAGTATATGCGCAGTAACAACCATGCTTCTCTCACCTCCTCCAGGCTCCAACAACGTGCGTCCTCCTCTCTCCACTCATCTCTTGCTCTAGTGTTTAGTTCTTCTGCGATTACACGCAATGTGAGGAGACTGAGATGCCAGGCAGTGAGCTGGGAGAGGATGCAATCACATCGCTGGAGCCCGGAGAAGGTGAGAGAAGCACAGCTACTCCTGCAGATATAAGCTGGGCAGGCTCAGGACGGGAGTCACTAAACGCCACCAAAGAGGGGGGAACCATAAGACACCAGGAAACCACGTGGGTTGTGCATGTATGGAAAGGAAAATGCGCTGGGAGCAGCGTAGGGACAAGCGTAGGCCATGGAGAGGTAACGTATACCCTTTACATGGGGCGCGGGGGATATTCACATTAGGGGGGGGGAGCATTGGGAGTTTCTTCACGTTCATTGATCGTTGGGAAACTGCACGCTGTTACTGCCACACACACGATCAAGCAACATCTTGCAGCATGCGCAATTGAGAATGTGACCAATTTTCGTTCTGAAATTGGTCGTATTGTCGGTCGGGAATGCACTTGGAGACACCGATTTTTCATTCAATTACAATAAACGAATTTGATGGCCAATCGGCCGCCAAGTCACCTGATGTATGGTCACCTTAAAGGATACCTCAACCATAAAAAATTATAGCTGCAGTGTGTTGGGGGTTAAAATTACATACCTCTCGTCCTGTGGTGCATAGCGATCGGCTCAGAAGCATGCGACCTTGTCTTCTCTGGGCTGCATGTGCGCTCCACTACACCAAGCGTCACATGCTAATCATGCTAATCATGTGACGCTTGGCGCATTGGAGCGCACACGCAGCCCACAGGAGACAAGGTAGCGTGCTTCTGAGCTGATCGCTATGCGCCGGCCAGAAGTGAACAGGGGAGGACATACTGCGCACACAGGGCGCAGTATGTCCGGGTCATAGGTTAAACAAGTCGCTGGGACACCGGCATGAATATTAGACTAACGGTGGCAGACGGAGGGGGGGCAGGAGGACGAGAGATATGTAATTTTAACCCCCAACACATAGCAGCTATAATTTTTTTCGGTTGAGGTATCCTTTAACTCTGCAGTGAGAGAAGAGATCGGCAATGATGATTGCCCTATGCAAAAAAAAAATAAAAAAAAATAAATAAATAAATAAATAAATTGAGACTATTTACAAATAACGGACATGACACCAAATGCCAAAAACGGCTGCATTGGATTTGTGCAGCTTTAAGGCTCCCTCCACACTGCAAATCCGATTTGCGATTCCGAATCCGATTTGTGATTCTGAGTTTCCCTGGATGCTATCAAAAGAAATACGCAGTAATGATTATAAATCACAAATCGGAATGGCATGTAGGGTACAAGAGGCTTTAAGTTGAATACATTTGCTTGAAAACCTCATAGGATTTGCATCAACAAAATCTTTCCAGCCATTCTCTGGGGCAGGAGAACCCACTAGGAATCAGAATTTCAGTTTTAGAAATGTGTTGCTGTTTATAGGGGCACTATGACTAAAATGTGTACAATTTAACGTGTATACTACACATACATCTAAGATGTACATTTGTCTCTTAGGGAATGCACTGTAAATGACTTTATTCCCATTTAGCTGTCACAGTAAGGGCTTGTTCACACTTAGGGTTTTTTTTTTTTGTTTTTTTTTTGAGCGCGGCGCTTATAATAAATTCTTATGGGACAGTTCATATCAGCGCGTTATGTCCGCTTTCCGTTCAGCAAATCGCTGCCTGCACCATTTTTTTAGGGCGATTTTGCCTCAATGGATGGTGTAGGAAAAACGCAAAACGCTCACAAAATCGCTTTAAGCAAGCGATTGCATTCGCTCTTTTAAGAACAAATACATTGTATTTATTCTTTTACGGGTCAAAGAGTTCATTTCATGACTCGCATCAGGAAGTGGAAGAGCAGAATCGCTCTGCTTTCACATCGCCTGAGCGCCGGGAGGGGTAAAAACGCCCACAAAATCGAAAATCACTGCCGTCAGAGATTTCAATTTTAGATGTCAACAAAGCCTAAGTGTTTTTATTCTGACGGCTCTGACCTCTTGGTTTTTCGGACTAGTCCATCTCCTCATGAGATTCTCACTTTTTTTTTTCTTTTCAAATGCCTTTACTGAACGACCGTTGCAAAGTCCACAGTGTGTGAGCAAGTAGGCAGGCCAGCCAGCCAACATCTTTGTGGAGATCCTTGCCAGGAAGGGCTTTTGAAATAATGAAGTTTCCCCCATGAGGAGATGGACTGGTCCTAATCCTGCCAGTAACGGGTAAGAAGCATTGGCTTATAAACAGAAATAAAGCCATTTACAGTACATTTTACTCTGGCACAAATGTTTTTTACAGCACTTTACACTTCTTGTCATCCTGTTCCTTTCAATAAGAAAGAAACTGAAAGACAGAAGTTATACCAGTTTCCTGGCAGTCCTGCTGATCCTCGGCCTCTAATGGCAACTGGTATTGTTTTTGTATTGGTATTCACCCCACCATTTGTTGAGTACTATGTACAGCGCTATTAAAGATGTTGGCGCTATATAAATAAATAATAATGTCCAAAAGGTAACAATAGGCAGCCTCCATATTCTTCTCCCTACAATTGTCCTTTAAGGCTGCTTCCACACAGGGACGTTACAGGCGCAGGTTAGTGCAGCCTGTAACGCTCCCCCAACGCACAGCAATGTGACACAAGTGGGCTGTTCACACTGCCCACGTTGCGTTACATGTAACGCTGCACGTTGTTGTGAAAGTGCAGCATGCTACGGCGTTGGAGCGGCTTAGGCCGCGTTAGACTGTTTGCACATGCTCAGTCATGTTGGGGAGGAGGGGAGAGCGGCCAGGCACATGGCTAATTAATATTCACTGCACGGTGTGACGTGCAGTGTTTACTTCCTGGAGCGGCCGCTCTGTGCGGTGATTGGCCGGCGGGACCACATGATGCCGCATGCGCCCAAGAGTACGCATCACGGCATCACGGACGCCAGAGTGAGCTGCACAACGCGGCTCACTCTGACGTCCACAGCAGAGAGCACCAGGCCTTGCGTTAGGTGCATGTTATGCGACCTTAACGTAGCACCTAACGCAACGTCTTAGTGTGCAAGTAGCCTTAGAGCTATATTAAAAGTTTGTTTGCAGAGGTGGGTGGAGAAATCGGGCAACCGCCCCGCCCACTGTTTTGTTTTTCACTGTCACCTTTATAAGGGGCGTGTCACAGGCTATGTTGGAGGACAGTTAGTTGTTAATATGTTATTAGCTATTATGTAATCAGTCTGCTTTATTATTGAAATTATGATTTGTTTGGTTTAAATTGCCTCCTAAATACTAATAAAAGGCTGCGGCCATTGTGATTATTGCATTTGGTTGTGGAGTCGTATTTATTATATACAAGGTTTAATACCATCTTGTTGCAGCAGGTAAGGTTTGTATATTCCTGGCTGGATCTGGCGTATGGTGTCTGCCAAATATCTGTATTCATTCTGCCCTCCACAGGAATACAGAGAGCCAGAACATTCTGCACAGAGATGATCAATTACATGCAAACTTCATGCAACTTGTATGCAGCTGGGAACTAGACAGGTCAGGAAGTGCACGTGATTGGCTGCTGCATGCAGTGTGCAGGATGTGGACTGAGGCAATGCGGGAGTCTTGCCTTGCCTGTAAATACTGCAAACAAGTAAATGACACAGAGATCAGCGCATCACTTAGGCTATGTTCACATTATAAATAGCAAGAGCTGTTTCAAGCGCTGAGGGCTTGTTTCCACTGTAGCGGTGCGGAATCGCCTGGATTCCACCGCTGAAGAAATCGCATGCGGCTGCGTTTCCCCATGCGGATTTCCCCGCGATTTCGCATGCGATTTCGCATGGCAAGGAGCCATGCGAATTTAACCATGTCACTGCCTGTGTTAAGTTGCGAAATCGCGGGGAAATCCGCATGACAAAGCCGCATGCGATTTCCCTATTAAATACATTAGCGGCGATTCGCATGCATTCCACTCGCAGGCGAATTCGTTGACTCTTTTGTGCGTTTTTTTACCGCTGAAAAAACGCACCTCAACAACGCTACAGTGGAAACAGGCCCATCCACTTGCATTACATGTGCGAATCCGCATGTGTTGGACACATGCGGATTCGCGATAGTGGAAACGAGCCCTGAGGGTTTTTTTTTTTTTTTAATCGCCTTTCCCTGGGCTTTTGAACTGATCTTTCTGCACTCACAGCTGTTCACAAGGTCACAGACAGGCTGACTAAGGCCTGGTGCACACCAGAGGAGTTTTTGTTTTGAGGTTTTTAAATCTGCTGCTAATGTTATCCTATGTGTCTGTGCACACTGGAGCAATGAGGTTTCAAAAGCTCTTCCCAATGTAATGCTATGGGGTTTTTTTACAAAACCTCATTGCTCCAGTGTGCACAGACACATAGGATAACATTAGCAGCAGATTTAAAAACTCAAAACGCTCAGAAAAACTCCTCTGGTGTGCACCAGGCCTACGAGCAGAGAGCTGTCTGTGACTAATAAACAAAGCACACACACAGAGCCTGCAGGGGGTGTGGGGGAGGTCTGCATAACGTCTCCCTATCACAGCACATTCCTCTCTGGGCTGGCTCGACAAAGGAAAGAAGATTAGATACATTACAGAGACAGTGCAACTGAGTACATTTGAAATCGGCGCCGGTAGACTTGGGCACAGGATACAGCGGTATATAGCTGTTCCTGCTTCTGCACAAGTCCGGGCCGATTTAATTACTATTCCCTCTCCAGGCTGACATGGATAGTGGGGGAATGAAATAATTCGGCTTCCAGCGATTGCTGGAGGCTGAATTATTATGTTTTGAAGCAACTTCGGCTCCGTCTTCTGACGGAGCCGATGTTACTCACTGAGCGCTTCAATAGGAGGGATTCCTATTGAAGTCTATGGAGGTGACGGCTGCGCCCAAATCTAGCAGCGCTGAAAAGCACTGCTCCGGTACAACTAGAAAAGGCTGCAGTAATCCAGACCACATTAGAACAGGTATAGGAGCCTATAGGCTAGAAGAAATAAGGCTGAACATTTTGTTACAGAGTCTCTTTGTCTGAATGGGGGTGGTGATAGTTAATGAGATGCAAATAATACTGACTTTGATGCAGGATTATGCAAATTATGTATGCAAATATACGTGGCTTGAAAATGGACCAATCAAATTAAAATTTGACGCTATGCAATTGGTCCATTCTGCACTCCGTACTAGTCACACCATCCTGCATGTCATTGATCATCCCTACTCCTAAAGACTAGTGCAGGCACCTGTGCAGTGCCAGATGGGGATCAGTGACTGGACCCAGCAGTACATGTGCCTGGTACAGACTGCGGGCATATCCATAAGAGGTAAGAGCCCTGGGGGCAGCACTACCAGCCTTGTATGGAGGATCTGGTAATACAGACATTTACTGGCAGTAATCAGCCTCTGAGAGCTCCGGATACTTGCTTGTCTACTGGGGGCTGGTGCCTCACTAAGGCCTCTTTTCCATGGACTGTTGAACTGTGTGCTCAGCGAGCCATTATCGGGCAGCAGCGAGCAGTTGCCAGGCAGCTGTGAGAGTTTGAGAGGTATTTCACTGCCTATCAACAGTCCGTGGAGAAGAGACCTTGTGATGGTGGCTAGGACCATACCTGGACATACGGTGACCATACGTCCCGGATTGCCCGGGCCGCGTCCCACCTTCTGGGGGCGCTGTCCCAGGCTGCATGAGGTCCCAGGAAACGTCCCGCTTTTAGCTGCGGGATGTCCCGGCCTCGGGACGCTGGCCACCGTATCTGCATGAACTGGCAGTGGTGTCTATAGACGCCGTGCCAGTTCATTGCCCGCAGCCCTGCTCCACCCTCCTTAGTGTCTTCCGGTGTTCCGACACCGGCAGGCGAGCAGGGCTACGGGAAGATGGCTACCGAAGCCCTATACTGGAGACTATTTGTGTCTCCAGTACAGGGCTTCGGGCGCCATCTTGCCGTAGCCCTGCTCTGCCTGTCAGCGTGGTGTGGGAGATGTGCTGTAGGAGAATCGTCCAGGGGAGCTGCGCGCCAGAGGAGACTTCTGCCAGGTGAGTAAATTTTTTTTTTTTTTTTTTTTTTTTTTTTTTTTTTTTACAGCTGAAATGTGCCCAGATTGTGTTTATGTTGTACTGAAATGTGCCCAGATTGCGTTTATTTTCTGCTGACATGTTGCCCACATTGCGTTTATTTTCTGGTGTCCGGGGTAACTGTTGCTGCATTTATTATTTAATGGTCATAGTTGGCTGTGTTTGCTGCTTTGGGGTTATGGCATACTATTAAATAGCATCGCACAGTTTCTGCACACCCATGATGCGAATCCGCGTTTGACCACATCATGGCGTAAACACTGCTCTTATGCCTCGCTGTTACATCATTATGTTAGCCCCGCCCATACAATGTCATGTGCCACGCCCATTTTTTGTGCCGCCCCCCCCCACCTCCGTCCCAGGTTGAACCAACAAAAATCTGGTCTCTCTACTGGACACTGTATACACATTTCTCCTAGTGCTGGATCAGTTAGGGGTGATAGTCTAGTTCAGGGGATCCAGCAGTAAACTTCTTAGGGAACAGTTCTCCAATCACCGCACCCTCCACATTAATAAGCATTGTGATTGGCTGAATATTGTGGGTGTGGTTTACTACCACCTATTGGAATCCTAGCTGTGTGAGAGGGTGCTGCCCACCCAATCATGTGGCATTTCCTTATGAGGTTTCCTGCTGAGTCCCCTAAACTACCGCCACCTTTTCTGCCATGTGTGTTACCGTGGTTTCTCCTGCATTTGTGTTTTTGTGCATTTCCATTTTGCATTGTTAATGATTATTGGTATTAAAATTGCATAACAGCCCATAGACTTACATTATATGCAAATTCACATGCAATTTCCACTATTATTCCACTAAACAGTTTAGACTAGTCTGCTGATGGTTTGGTGTAAATCAGTCGCATCAAAAGAGAATTCACGGTACTTATCCGTTAGGCGGGCGCATTAAGGCAGGTGGCGACAAAACTCCACCAGAGTTACATCTTTCCCTACTGTCCATGGCGGCCTGGAGGGGGAATAGTAATTAGCGCCACCTGCCTGCTAACAGATAAGTACCGAATTACCTAATAATTACCAAATGTTTTAGACTCGTTTTTAGACCTGGTCTAAAACATTCAGTAATGGCACAATTCACAAAGGCAAACAAGGAGTAACCACGCCCACTTTTTCTGACAGAGATTAGACCAGCTGATTTCTGTCAGTAAAGTAATTCTGGGAGGTATTTTAGATGTGAGGCTGGAACCTTTTGAATTAATTATGCAGGAGTTTAAAGAGAAACTCCGACCAAGAATTGAACTTTATCCCAATCAGTAGCTGATACCCCCTTTTACATGAGAAATCTATTCCTTTTCACAAACGCATCACCAGGGGGCGCTGTATGGCTGATATTGTGGTGAAACCCTTCCCACAAGAAACTGAGGACCGTGGTACTCCTGGCAGTTTCCTGTCTGGGAACCTTGCTGCATTGTGGGAAATAGCTGTTTACAGCTGTTTCCAACTGCCAAAAAAGCATGCAGCAGCTACATCACCTGCCAGCAGTAAAAATGTCACCATGTAATAAATGTCAGAATGTAAATTGGGCAAACACTGACTAAATCATTTATACATAATTATTGGAAAAATGAAGCATTTTTAAAGTGCTCTTTAAAGGGAACCTAAACTGAGAAGGATATGGATTGTTCATTTTAAAATAATACCAGTTGCCTGACTCTCCTGCTGATCCTGTGTCTCTAATACTTTCATCCACAGCCCCTGAACAAGCATGCAACAGATCAGGTGCTCTGACTGAAGTCAGACTGGATTAGCTGCATGCTTGTTTCAGGTCTGTGATTCAGACACTACTGCAGCCAAAGAGATCAGCAGGACTGCCAGGCAACTGGTATGGTTTAAAAGGAGACATCCATGTCCCTCTCAGTTTAGGTTCCGTTTAAGGCCTCTTTTCCACGAACTGTTGAGCTGTGTGCTCAGAAAGCAGTTACCAGGCAGCAGCGAGCAGTTACCAGGCAGCAGCGAGCAGTTACCAGGCAGCAGCGAGCAGTTACCAAGGCAGCAGCGAGCAGTTACCAAGGCAGCAGCGAGCAGTTACCAAGGCAGCAGCGAGCAGTTACCAAGGCAGCAGCGAGCAGTTACCAAGGCAGCAGCGAGCAGTTACCAAGGCAGCAGCGAGCAGTTACCAAGGCAGCAGCGAGCAGTTACCAAGGCAGCAGCGAGCAGTTACCAAGGCAGCAGCGAGCAGTTACCAAGGCAGCAGCGAGCAGTTACCAAGGCAGCAGCGAGCAGTTACCAGGCAGCGTCGAGCAGTTACCAGGCAGCAGCGAGCAGTTACCAGGCAGCAGCGAGCAGTTACCAGGCAGCAGCGAGCAGTTACCAGGCAGCAGCGAGCAGTTACCAGGCAGCAGCGAGCAGTTACCAGGCAGCAGCGAGCAGTTACCAAGGCAGCAGCGAGCAGTTACCAAGGCAGCAGCGAGCAGTTACCAAGGCAGCAGCGAGCAGTTACCAAGGCAGCAGCGAGCAGTTACCAAGGCAGCAGCGAGCAGTTACCAAGGCAGCAGCGAGCAGTTACCAAGGCAGCAGCGAGCAGTTACCAAGGCAGCAGCGAGCAGTTACCAAGGCAGCAGCGAGCAGTTACCAAGGCAGCAGCGAGCAGTTACCAAGGCAGCAGCGAGCAGTTACCAAGGCAGCAGCGAGCAGTTACCAAGGCAGCAGCGAGCAGTTACCAAGGCAGCAGCGAGCAGTTACCAAGGCAGCAGCGAGCAGTTACCAGGCAGCGTCGAGCAGTTACCAGGCAGCAGCGAGCAGTTACCAGGCAGCAGCGAGCAGTTACCAGGCAGCAGCGAGCAGTTACCAGGCAGCAGCGAGCAGTTTCCAGGCAGCAGCGAGCAGTTTCCAGGCAGCAGCGAGCAGTTTCCAGGCAGCAGCGAGCAGTTTCCAGGCAGCAGCGAGCAGTTTCCAGGCAGCAGCGAGCAGTTTCCAGGCAGCAGCGAGCAGTTTCCAGGCAGCAGCGAGCAGTTTCCAGGCAGCAGCGAGCAGTTTCCAGGCAGCAGCGAGCAGTTTCCAGGCAGCAGCGAGCAGTTTCCAGGCAGCAGCGAGCAGTTTCCAGGCAGCAGCGAGCAGTTACCAGGCAGCAGCGAGCAGTTACCAAGCCTCCAGACCCGGCATTCGGCCTCTCCCATCTGTGCAAATGCCACGCTCGATCCCTTCGTCTCCCGTCATCAACCCCGGGGCTGAAAATGCCATGTGGTTTCCAAAGACCCGGGCGCTGGTCTACTTCAGGGGGGCTCGGCAATAAACCTCATAGGGAGCAGTTCTCCAATCACAGCGCCCTCTACTGCATGCAGAGTTGTGATTGGCCAAATATTTTGCGCATTGGCATGCGCGATCTCCTGCAAATCCCCGCCCCAGGACTTGGCACCAATTGGCGTTAGGTGGTTCTGGGGCTGCCGCCGCGATCACGCCCGTCAGCGTGATGCGGTTGTTAGGGTGTTAACCACCCTGGCGTTCTGATTAAATCGCCAGGGTGGCTGCGGGAGGGTTTTTTTTAAATAAAAAAAAAACTATTTCATGCAGCCAACTGAAAGTTGGCTGCATGAAAGCCCACTAGAGGGCGCTCCGGAGGCGATCTTCCGATCGCCTCCGGCGGCAAGAGATAACACGGAAGGCCGCAATGAGCGGCCCTCCGTGTTTCGCTTCCCTCGTCGCCATGGCGATGAGCGGAGTGACGTCATGGACGTCAGCCGACGTCTTGACGTCAGCCACCTCCGATCCAGCCCTTAGCGCTGGCCGGAACTGTTTGTTCCGGCTACGCTGGGCTCGGGCGGCTGGGGGGACCCTCTTTCGCCGCTGCACGCGGCGGATCGCCGCGCTGCAGCGGCGATCAGGCAGCACACGCGGCTGGCAAAGTGCCGGCTGCGTGTGCTGCTTTTTATTTGGTGCAAATCGGCCCAGCAGGGCCTGAGCGGCAGCCTCTGGCGGTGTTGGACGAGCTGAGCTCGTCCAGACCGCTCAGCAGGTTAAAGTGAACCTGAAGTGAGAGTGATATGGAGGCTGCCATATGTATTTCCTTTTAAGCAATACCAGTTGCCTGGCAGCCCTGCTGATCCTCTGCCTCTAATACTTTTAGTCATAGCCCCTGAACAAGCATGCAGCAGATGTTTTTGACAATGTTGTCAGAACTAACAAGATTATCTGCATGCTTGTTTCTGGTGTGATTCAGACACTACTGCGACCAAATAGATCAACAGGGCTGCCAGGCAACTGGTATTGTTTAACAGGAAATTAATATAGCAGCCTCCACATTCTTCTCACCTGAGTTGTCTTTTAAAGCTATATTAAAATGGCATCTACTTTTGGAAACAAAAAGCTCCTGGCCAGGACGTGGACACTTTACCTTATCAAGCATCCTGGCCTGTCATTGTCAAAAACATTAAAGAGAGCCTAAGGTGGGGAAAAAAAGGCTACCTGATCTGTGGGGGTGAGAGGATCAGGTAGCCTCAAAAACAGCCGCTCCCATGGGCTGCAATAGCCCACTTTCACTTGTGTCACCTCTGGGTCACAACGCTGCACTGAGAGACTGTGTGTCTCTCATAGCGTGCAGGGAGGTGAGGGATCGGCAGGAGGCGTGGCCAGGGAGAGAGAGCTGCAGTTCTGGAAACCCTGCAGGAACACCCCTGGCGGGCGGTTTGAACCGGGAATCCCTTTCCCCTGTGTTTACCTCAGAGATGGCGACAAATATTGTAGCTAATCTCGGGGGGGTTATAGTGAGGAGCGGAGAGTGGCAGTGTAGGGACACAGGCATGTCATGAGGCAGGAAGCATGCCTCTGCGTCCCATCTGCCCATCTCGCGTTCTCTTTAAAGGGAAATAAGTATGGCAGCCTCCATATCACTCTCACCTCGGGTTCACTTTAATAGAGGGAAGCCTTTGGAGTCTTTCTCCATTGTCCTCGACCAGGCACGGAGCTAGGGGGGGTCGGGGTAGGACAAGTGCCCCGGGGCGCCGGGTCCCCAAGGGCGCACAGCTGAGCTTCGGGGTTTTTTTTTTGTTGTTGTTGTTTTTTTTGCGGGGGGGGGGTGACGGGAGCAGCGCAGAGAAGAGAGAGAGCTGTGCGGACGGTGGGGAAGGGGGGCCATCTCCCCCCTCCTTCCCTCACCTTAGGTGCTCTCTCTCTCCCTCGCTGTCCCCTCCAATGTCTGTCCGGTGGCTGGCAGCGGCGGGCGGAACTCACTTCCGTCTCGCTCCAGCGCCGGCCGGAAGTTCGGGTGCGCAGCCGCTGCTCTGGTCTGGACCAGGCCAGAGTAGCGGCAGATCCATCCGGCGCTGCGACGAGACGGAGGTAAGTTCCGCCCGCCGCTGCCAGCCACCGGACAGACATTGGAGGGGACAGCGAGGGAGGGAGAGCAGCTCTTCCTCTTCTCTGCGCTGCTCCCCTCCTGCTGGGGAGGGGGACACCTGGCTACCTACTCTGGGCACCTATACCCCTGGCTACCTACTCTGGGCACATATATACCCCTGGCTACCTACTCTGGGCACATATATACCCCTGGCTACCTACTCTGGGCACATATATACCCCTGGCTACCTACTCTGGGCACATACCCCTGGCTACCTACTCTGGGTACATATACCCCTGGCTACCTACTCTGGGTACATATACCCCTGGCTACCTACTCTGGGCACATATATACCCCTGGCTACCTACTCTGGGCACATATATACCCCTGGCTACCTACTCTGGGCACATATATACCCCTGGCTACCTACTCTGGGCACATATACCCCTGGCTACCTACTCTGGGCACATATATACCCCTGGCTACCTACTCTGGGCACATATATACCCCTGGCTACCTACTCTGGGCACATATATACCCCTGGCTACCTACTCTGGGCACATATATACCCCTGGCTACCTACTCTGGGCACATATATACCCCTGGCTACCTACTCTGGGCACATATATACCCCTGGCTACCTACTCTGGGCACATATATACCCCTGGCTACCTACTCTGGGCACTTATACCCCTGACTACATATATTGGGCACATACACCCCTAACTACATATACTGGGCATATACCCCTGGCTACCTACTCTGGGCACATATACCCCTGGCTACCTACTCTGGGCACATATACCCCTGGCTACCTACTCTGGGCACATATACCCCTGCCTACATATATTGGGCACATATACCCCTGGCTACCTACTCTGGGCACATATACCCCTGCCTACATATATTGGGCACATATACCCCTAACTACATATACTGGGCATATACCCCTGGCTACCTACTCTGGGCACATATACCCCTGCCTAAATATATTGGGCACATATACCCCTAACTACATATACTGGGCATATACCCCTGGCTACCTACTCTGGGCACATATACCCCTGCCTAAATATATTGGGCACATATACCCCTAACTACATATACTGGGCATATACCCCTGGCTACATATACTGGGCACATATACCCCTGACTATATATACTGGGCACATATACCCCTGACTATATATACTGGGCACATATACCCATGGCTACATATACTGGGCACATATACCTCTGGCTACATATACTGGGGACACATACCCCTGCCTACATATACTGGGCACATATACCCCTGGCTACCTGTTCTGTGGACATCTCTACCCCTGGCTACCTGTTCTGGGGACATCTATACTGCTGGCCACCTATTCTGGGGACACCTATAGACCTGGGGCTACCTATTTTTGGGGAACCACTGCTGTCAGATTGAGTGTATTTTGGGGAACTGCTGCCAGGTGAGAGGTGTCTACCATATTAAGGGGGCATTCTGCCTATTTATGTGAAATGCTGTCTATTTATGTGCCTCATGACTGCTGAATTTGTCTTGTTTGGGGCCTCATGGTTACTGAATTTGTCTTGTTGGGGGCCTCATGATTTGTTGGGGGCCTCAAGATCGCTGAATTTCAGCTCTGCGTAATATGTTGGCGCTTTATAAATACAACAAATAATAATAATAATTTGTCTTGTTGGGGGCCTCATGATTGCTGAGTTTGTCATGTTTGCTCATTATTGCTGAATTTGTCTTGGAACATGCTGGAAGGTACATACTGAGGGAGGGTGGGTGAGCGTGAGCCTGCTAACCTCCATGTACATTTGGCTCCACCCATAACCACGCCCATATTTGGCCACGCCCCTTCACCTTAGGGGGCGCAATAATAGTCTTTGTCCCCGGGCGCTGAAAACCCTAGCTACGCCTCTGTCCTCGACCCCACCAATCCAGCTCTGAGACTCTCTAATCCAATCCAACAAGAGCTTGTTAGATTTGCTCTGGTGGCCTCACAGCGCTTGCACAAGTCCTGTCCGTTCCTGCGCAGCAGTGTGGAGCTGCTCGTGCACAACATTTTCCCATTGTAAATAAGTGTATCAGTGCTACTGCGCAGGCGCAACGCGTACATTGGCTTTAACACCAAGGGGGAACGGCTGCAAAGCAGTGGATCCCAGCGAACAGCGGCGGGCTTCAGGAGGATCAGAGAAGCTTCTGGATGATGCACTGGGTCATGCCTCTACCAAGAATGCGCTCCCGGATGAATCCCAAATGGGTGTCCTTTGGAATAATCCGGATAATTACTGCACCTAAGTGGGTGGGGGGGTGGGGTTAATTTACCCATCCCCCGTCTTCTTTAATGCGTCCCACATTGCGTTTAATGCTGCGTTCCAATTCGCAGTCACGGGATTACCACTGCTTCCTCCTTCAACCCTATGGAGAGAGCGTGGTAGTCATGTGACCATGTATTGGAACGCAGCGTCAGGTGGGACAGAGGCTGGGTAAGGTAACCCCCACTCTGGTGCAGTAATTATCTGGATGAATTCGGAATTCATCCCTGCCCTCTACCTTGCCAATTATCTAACTCTTCTTTCCTTTTTCTTGCTCACAGGTTCCCTTTAACTCTTCAGTTTAGAAGCAGACGTTATACTGAATGTAAAGTGTTATCAGACAGCTGTAACTGCAGCAAGCCTGGTCAGCATTCCTCTCAGCCTCGCCCCACACAGGAAGTTACACAGATTAGCAGCATTCTGAGAATTTACTTTCACTTCTGTCAGCGATGGCGTCTGCTGGTGTGAGAGCGGAGCTGGAATGTTCTGTCTGTCTGAGCATTTATACAGATCCTGTCAGCCTGACATGTGGCCACAGCTTCTGCCGGGTCTGTATTGATCGTGTGCTGGATACACAGGAGGGTTCTGGGAGTTATTCCTGTCCTGAATGCAAAGCAACATACGGCACACGTCCTGCACTGCAGAGGAACTTCGCTCTGCACAATGTGGTGGAGAATGTCCGGCCTACCCAGCCTGATCAGGAGGAGAATACAATCTTCTGCACTTACTGTGTTGACTCTCCTGCTCCTGCTGTAAAGTTCTGTCTGCTCTGTGAGGTTTCTCTGTGTGATAAACACCTGAGAGTCCACAGCAAGGCTCCACAACACGTCTTATGTGACCCCACCACCAACCTGGAGAACAGGAGATGCTCCATCCATCTGGAACCATTGAGGTATTTCTGTACTGAAGACTCTGCCTGTATCTGTGTGTCCTGCAGTCTGGCTGGGGAACATCGGGGACACCAGGTGGAGACCCTGGAGGAGGCCTCTATGGAGAAGAAGGGGAAGCTGAGGAATGATCTACAAGAACTGATAACTGTGAAACGGGAGATGGAGAAAAGAGTCCAGAGTCTGAAGAATCATCAGAGAAAAGCACAAGAAAAAGCAGCTGGTGAAACGGAGAGAGTCACAGCCCTGTTCAGAGACTTCAGGAGGCATCTGGAAAATCTGGAGAGGAGAGTCCTAAGTGACATCACTAATCAAGCACATGGCTATGATGATGTCATCAGACAGCTGGAGATAAAGGAGGAGGAGCTGACTAGGAAGATGCGTCACATTGAGGAGCTCTGTCACATGACCGACCCACTGACTGTCTTACAGGAACCAGACACAGGTGACTTGTGTGACACCGAGGAGGAGACTCGGGATCAGCACCTCCATGATGGGTGGGATGTGGTGGAGATGCAGATCTTACACACATTACACACAGGGCTATCTCATTTAATGAAAGGGGTCAATGACAGCTTCAATATACAGGAAGCTGCAGACCTATTGCTGGATGTAGACACCGCTAATAACAGGGTGCATGTATCACCTGACAGGAAAATCGCATCCAGGTCCTCAAACCAGGAACACCCAGAAACGCCGCAGAGATTTCAGAATGAACCTCAGGTGCTGAGCAGACAGAGTTTCTCCTCAGGGCGACATTACTGGGATGTAAGTGTTGGGGGGTCGAAGAGATGGAGGGTTGGGGTGTGTTACCCCAGTATAGCCAGAAGAGCAGATCAGGTAGGGATTGGATATGATAAGAACTCCTGGGTTTTGGGGAGACATACATCTTTTAAATCCTGGGTTGCGGTCTTTTTAAATGATTTTATACGCGCTCCTAAACATGAATATTTTGTGACACATGATGGGGAAGAGATCCCATTATCTGACTCGATCCCTAGAAACAAAGTCAGAATATGTCTGGATTATGAGGCCGGGCGGATCTCCTTCTATGACCTGTGTGACCCCATCACACACCTCCACACCTTCACTGCTGCCTTCACTAAGCCCCTCCATGCTGTGTTTCAGGTGGGAAATGGTCACATACAGCTATGCGGGGGAAACTGAGGCTATCTGAGATCTATTTGCAGAGATTACTGACACCAAAGGGAGGGATTCAGCCAATAGGATAAAGTGGTGGGTGGAGATTCCAGACAATGTTCTGAAGGTTTTCAAATCTACATCGATCAGTTGAGATTCTCCTGATCTCTAATACAGTGTACAGGTGTTTATTTTGCTCACTGCCTTATCAAAATAGTGCATAAATTCTGCAGCATAACCAGCTTGGGATGGTTGGGAGGTATTCCCAACCATCCCGAGCTGCCCAGGACTGTTCTTGGGAAGTGTGGTTCTGTGTCCACATCCCCTGTGTACCGGCATGCACCCCCCAACCAGTCATCCAGACCAGAGTATATGCGCAGTAACAACCATGCTTCTCTCACCTCCTCCAGGCTCCAACAACGTGCGTCCTCCTCTCTCCACTCATCTCTTGCTCTAGTGTTTAGTTCTTCTGCGATTACACGCAATGTGAGGAGACTGAGATGCCGGGCAGTGAGCTGGTAGAGGATGCAATCACATCGCTGGAGCCCGGAGAAGGTGAGAGAAGCACAGCTACTCCTGCAGATATAAGCTGGGCAGGCTCAGGACGGGAGTCACTAAACGCCACCATAGAGGGGGGAACCATAAGACACCAGGAAACCACGTGGGTTGTGCATGTATGGAAAGGAAAATGCGCTGGGAGCAGCGTAGGGACAAGCGTAGGCCATGGAGAGGTAACGTGTACCCTTTACATGGGGCGCGGGGGATATTCACATTAGGGGGGGGGGAGCATCGGGAGTTTCTTCACGTTCATTGATCGTTGGGAAACTGCACGCTGTTACTGCCACACACACGATCAAGCAACATCTTGCAGCATGCGCAATTGAGAATGTGACCAATTTTCGTTCTGAAATTGGTCGTATTGTCGGTCGGGAATGCACTTGGAGACACCGATTTTTCATTCAATTACAATAAACGAATTTGATGGCCAATCGGCCGCCAAGTCACCTGATGTATGGTCACCTTAAAGGATACCTCAACCATAAAAAATTATAGCTGCAGTGTGTTGGGGGTTAAAATTACATACCTCTCGTCCTGTGGTGCATAGCGATCGGCTCAGAAGCATGCGACCTTGTCTTCTCTGGGCTGCATGTGCGCTCCACTACACCAAGCGTCACATGCTAATCATGCTAATCATGTGACGCTTGGCGCATTGGAGCGCACACGCAGCCCACAGGAGACAAGGTAGCGTGCTTCTGAGCTGATCGCTATGCGCCGGCCAGAAGTGAACAGGGGAGGACATACTGCGCACACAGGGCGCAGTATGTCCGGGTCATAGGTTAAACAAGTCGCTGGGACACCGGCATGAATATTAGACTAACGGTGGCAGACGGAGGAGGGGCAGGAGGACGAGAGATATGTCATTTTAACCCCCAACACACAGCAGCTATAATTTTTTTTGGTTGAGGTATCCTTTAACTCTGCAGTGAGAGAAGAGATCGGCAATGATGATTGCCCTATGCAAAAAAAAAAAAAAGAAAATAAATTGAGACTATTTACAAATAACGGACATGACACCAAATGCCAAAAACGCCTACATTGGATTTGTGCAGCTTTAAGGCTCCCTCCACACTGCAAATCCGATTTGCGATTCCGAATCCGATTTGTGATTCTGAGGTTCCCTGGATGCTATCAAAAGAAATACGCAGTAATGATTATAAATCACAAATCGGAATGGCATGTAGGGTACAAGAGGCTTTAAGTTGAATACATTTGCTTGAAAACCTCATAGGATTTGCATCAACAAAATCTTTCCAGCCATTCTCTGGGGCAGGAGGACCCACTAGGAATCAGAATTTCAGTTTTAGAAATGTTGCTGTTTATAGGGGCACTATGACTAAAATGTGTACAATTTAACATGTGTATACTACACATACATATAAGATGTACATTTGTCTCTTAGGGAATGCACTGTAAATGACTTTATTCCCATTTAGCTGTCACAGTAAGGGCTTGGTCACACTTAGGGCTGGAACCCACAGGAGCGCTTTTGGCAGCGTTTTGGCAGCACTGCGATACGCTAGCAGTTTGCCAAAACGCTGGGCTAATGTTAATGGATGGGGCAACTTCCACAGGAGCGTTTGCGTTTCCCAGAAACGCAGGACCTGCAGCATTTTGGGAGCGTTAGCGCTTCAATGTAAAGTATTGAAACGCTAGCAGAAACGCTCAGCAAAACCTAAACTGAGCGGTTTTGCTAGCGTTTTGCGGTTCAGCACACTGTAACAAAATGAAAAATAATTCACAGGACCAATCAGGATAAAAACGCAAAACGCTACACAACCGCTGAGCAAAAAAATACAATGTTGCAAAACGCGACCGAAAACTCGCATGAATCCGCTTGCAAACCGCTCAGACAAAACGCTAGCGGTTGCGTTTTGCGTTTGCTGATTTCAGTGGGTTCCAGGCCTTAGGGTTTTTTGTTTTTTTTTTTGTTTTTTAGCGCGGCGCTTATAATAAATTCTTATGGGACAGTTCATATCAGCGCGTTATGTCCGCTTTCCGTTCAGCAAATTGCTGCCTGCACCATTTTTTTAGGGCGATTTTGCCTCAATGGATGGTATAGGAAAAACGCAAAATGCTCACAAAATCGCTTTAAGCAAGCGATTGCATTCGCTCTTTTAAGAACAAATACATTGTATTTATTCTTTTCCGGGTCAAAGAGTTCACTTCATGACTCGCATCAGGAAGTGGAAGAGCAGAATCGCTCTGCTTTCACAGCGCTTTAGAAAATCGCTGTAAAAAAACCTGCAGCGCCCACCTGAGTGCCGGGAGGGGGAAAAACGCCCACAAAATCGAAAATCACTGCCGTCAGAGATTTCAATTTTAGATGTCAACAAAGCCTAAGTGTTTTTATTCTGACGGCTCTGACCTCTTGGTTTTTCGGACTAGTCCATCTCCTCATGAGATTCTCACTTTTTTTTTTTTTCAAATGCCTTTACTGAACGACCGTTGCAAAGTCCACAGTGTGTGAGCAAGTAGGCAGGCCAGCCAACATCTTTGTAGAGATCCTTGCCAGGAAGGGCTTTTGAAATAATAAAGGTTCCCCCATGAGGAGAAGGACTGGTCCAAATCCTGCCAGTAACGGGTAAGAAGCATTGGCTTATAAACAGAAATAAAGCATTTACAGTACATTTTACTCTGGCACAAATGTTTTTTACAGCACTTTACACTTCTTGTCATCCTGTTCCTTTCAATAAGAAAGAAACTGAAAGACAGAAGTTATACCAGTTTCCTGGCAGTCCTGCTGATCCTCGGCCTCTAATGCTTTCAGCCTTCGCCCCTGAACAAGCATGCAGCAGATCAGGTGTGTCTGACATTCTTTTCAGATCTGATAAGATTAGCTGCATGCTTGTTTCTGGCGGTGTGATTCAGACACTACTGCAGCCAAAGAGAACAGCAGGGCTGCCAGGCAACTGGTATTGTTTTTGTATTGGTATTCACCCCACCATTTGTTGAGTACTATGTACAGCGTTATTAAAGATGTTGGCGCTATATAAATAAATAATAATGTCCAAAAGGTAACAATAGGCAGCCTCCATATTCTTCTCCCTACAATTGTCCTTTAAGGCTGCTTCCACACAGGGACGTTACAGGCGCACGTTAGTGCAGCCTGTAACGCTCCCCCAACGCACAGCAATGTGACACAAGTGGGCTGTTCACACTGCCCACGTTGCGTTACATGTAACGCTGCACGTTGTAGTGAAAGTGCAGCATGCTACGGCGTTGGAGCGGCTTAGGCCGCGTTAGACTGCTTGCACATGCTCAGTCATGTTGGGGAGGAGCGGAGAGCGGCCAGGCACATGGCTAATTAATATTCACTGCACTTTGTGACGTGCAGTGTTTACTTCCTGGAGCGGCCGCTCTGTGCGGTGATTGGCCGGCGGGACCACATGATGCCGCATGCGTCTAAGAGTACGCATCACGGCATCACGGACGCCAGAGTGAGCTGCACAACGCGGCTCACTCTGACGTCCACATCGAAGAGCACCAGGCCTTGCGTTAGCTGCAAGTTATGCGACCTTAACGTAGCACCTAACACAACGTCTTGGTGTGCAAGTAGCCTTAGAGCTATATTAAGTTTGTTTGCAGAGGTGGGTGGAGAAATCGGGCAACCGCCCCGCCCACTGTTTTGTTTTTCACTGTCACCTTTATAAGGGGCGTGTCACAGGCTATGTTGGAGGACAGTTAGTTGTTAATATGTTATTAGCTATTATGTAATCAGTCTGCTTTATTATTGAAATTATGATTTGTTTGGTTTAAATTGCCTCCTAAATACTAATAAAAGGCTGCGGCCATTGTGATTATTGCATTTGGTTGTGGAGTCGTATTTATTATATACAAGGTTTAATACCATCTTGTTGCCAGGTAAGGTTTGTATATTCCTGGCTGGATCTGGCGTATGGTGTCTGCCAAATATCTGTATTCATTCTGCCCTCCACAGGAATACAGAGAGCCAGAACATTCTGCACAGAGATGATCAATTACATGCAAACTTCATGCAACTTGTATGCATCTGGGAACTAGACAGGTCAGGAAGTGCACGTGATTGGCTGCTGCATGCAGTGTGCAGGATGTGGACTGAGGCAATGCGGGAGTCTTGCCTTGCCTGTAAATACTGCAAACAAGTAAATGACACAGAGATCAGCGCATCACTTAGGCTATGTTCACATTATAAATAGCAAGAGCTGTTTCAAGCGCTGAGGGCTTGTTTCCACTGTAGCGGTGCGGAATCGCCTGGATTCCACCGCTGAAGAAATCGCATGCGGCTGCGTTTCCCCATGCGGATTTCCCCGCGATTTCGCATGGCAAGGAGCCATGCGAATTTAACCATGTCACTGCCTGTGTTAAGTTGCGAAATCGCATGCGAAATCGCGGGGAAATCCGCATGACAAAGCCGCATGCGATTTCCCTATTAAATACATTAGCGGCGATTCGCATGCATTCCACTCGCAGGCGAATTCGTTGACTCTTTTGTGCGTTTTTTTACCGCTGAAAAAACGCACCTCAACAACACTACAGTGGAAACAGGCCCATCCACTTGCATTACATGTGCGAATCCGCATGTGTTGGACACATGCGGATTCGCGATAGTGGAAACGAGCCCTGAGGGTTTTTTTTTCTTTTTTTTAATCGCCTTTCCCTGGGCTTTTGAACTGATCTTTCTGCACTCACAGCTGTTCACAAGGTCACAGACAGGCTGACTAAGGCCTGGTGCACACCAGAGGAGTTTTTGTTTTGAGGTTTTTAAATCTGCTGCTAATGTTATCCTATGTGTCTGTGCACACTGGAGCAATGAGGTTTCAAAAGCTCTTCCCAATGTAATGCTATGGGTTTTTTTTACAAAACCTCATTGCTCCAGTGTGCACAGACACATAGGATAACATTAGCAGCAGATTTAAAAACTCAAAACGCTCAGAAAAACTCCTCTGGTGTGCACCAGGCCTACGAGCAGAGAGCTGTCTGTGACTAATAAACAAAGCACACACACAGAGCCTGCAGGGGGTGTGGGGGAGGTCTGCATAACGTCTCCCTATCACAGCACATTCCTCTCTGGGCTGGCTCGACAAAGGAAAGAAGATTAGATACATTACAGAGACAGTGCAACTGAGTACATTTGAAATCGGCGCCGGTAGACTTGGGCACAGGATACAGCGGTATATAGCTGTTCCTGCTTCTGCACAAGTCCGGGCCGATTTAATTACTATTCCCTCTCCAGGCTGACATGGATAGTGGGGGAATGAAATAATTCGGCTTCCAGCGATTGCTGGAGGCCGAATTATTATGTTTTGAAGCAACTTCGGCTCCGTCTTCTGACGGAGCCGATGTTACTCACTGAGCGCTTCAATAGGAGGGATTCCTATTGAAGTCTATGGAGGTGACGGCTGCGCCCAAATCTAGCAGCGCTGAAAAGCACTGCTCCGGTACAACTAGAAAAGGCTGCAGTAATCCAGACCACATTAGAACAGGTATAGGAGCCTATAGGCTAGAAGAAATAAGGCTGAACATTTTGTTACAGAGTCTCTTTGTCTGAATGGGGGTGGTGATAGTTAATGAGATGCAAATAATACTGACTTTGATGCAGGATTATGCAAATTATGTATGCAAATATACGTGGCTTGAAAATGGACCAATCAAATTAAAATTTGACGCTATGCAATTGGTCCATTCTGCACTCCGTACTAGTCACACCATCCTGCATGTCATTGATCATCCCTACTCCTAAAGACTAGTGCAGGCACCTGTGCAGTGCCAGATGGGGATCAGTGACTGGACCCAGCAGTACATGTGCCTGGTACAGACTGCGGGCATATCCATAAGAGGTAAGAGCCCTGGGGGCAGCACTACCAGCCTTGTATGGAGGATCTGGTAATACAGACATTTACTGGCAGTAATCAGCCTCTGAGAGCTCCGGATACTTGCTTGTCTACTGGGGGCTGGTGCCTCACTAAGGCCTCTTTTCCATGGACTGTTGAACTGTGTGCTCAGCGAGCCATTATCGGGCAGCAGCGAGCATTTGCCAGGCAGCTGTGAGAGTTTGAGAGGTATTTCACTGCCTATCAACAGTCCGTGGAGAAGAGACCTTGTGATGGTGGCTAGGACCATACCTGGACATACGGTGACCATACGTCCCGGATTGCCCGGGCCGCGTCCCACCTTCTGGGGGCGCTGTCCCAGGCTGCATGAGGTCCCAGGAAACGTCCCGCTTTTAGCTGCGGGATGTCCCGGCCTCGGGACGCTGGCCACCGTATCTGCATGAACTGGCAGTGGTGTCTATAGACGCCGTGCCAGTTCATTGCCCGCAGCCCTGCTCCACCCTCCTTAGTGTCTTCCGGTGTTCCGACACCGGCAGGCGAGCAGGGCTACGGGAAGATGGCTACCGAAGCCCTATACTGGAGACTATTTGTGTCTCCAGTACAGGGCTTCGGGCGCCATCTTGCCGTAGCCCTGCTCTGCCTGTCAGCGTGGTGTGGGAGATGTGCTGTAGGAGAATCGTCCAGGGGAGCTGCGCGCCAGAGGGCTCTATTCATAAAACCTTACCGCAAGTTTTCCGCTCAAAACAGCGGGTTTTCTCGTCCATTTAGCAAAGTGGGCATTCAAGCTGTTCCCGCATGAAAATCTACAATCCCCCAGCAGAGCGAGAAATTTCCGCCTTCTCCAGTGTTTTTCTAGATTAATCTAGAAAAAAGTAACAAAATGGCCATTCATAAAGATTAGAGGAAGCGGTATGTTGACGGGAAATACCGCTTCCTCGGATTTTGCGGATTACATACAAGTGAATGGGACAGACCTCCCAGAGAGAGCAGTGCACGGAGGGACTCTGCCGGCTGAAGTGTTTCCGCATGCCTTCCGACAGCTTACCGCCAGCTTTCAGCGGGAGATCTCCGCTCTTGCATCGCAGCTTTCAAGATTTTTTTTGAATGACCACCCAGAAGTGTAAAATACCGCTGCGGTATTTTCCCTCCAGGAGTTTTCTCGCAACAACTTTTTTATGAATAGAGCCCAGAGGAGACTTCTGCCAGGTGAGTAAATTTTTTTTTTTTTTTTTTACAGCTGAAATGTGCCCAGATTGTGTTTATGTTGTACTGAAATGTGCCCAGATTGCGTTTATTTTCTGCTGACATGTTGCCCACATTGCGTTTATTTTCTGGTGTCCGGGGTAACTGTTGCTGCATTTATTATTTAATGGTCATAGTTGGCTGTGTTTGCTGCTTTGGGGTTATGGCATACTATTAAATAGCATCGCACAGTTTCTGCACACCCATGATGCGAATCCGCGTTTGACCACATCATGGCGTAAACACTGCTCTTATGCCTCGCTGTTACATCATTATGTTAGCCCCGCCCATACAATGTCATGTGCCACGCCCATTTTTTGTGCCGCCCCCCCCCCCCACCTCCGTCCCAGGTTGAACCGACAAAAATCTGGTCTCTCTACTGGACACTGTATACACATTTCTCCTAGTGCTGGATCAGTTTGGGGTGATAGTCTAGTTCAGGGGATCCAGCAGTAAACTTCTTAGGGAACAGTTCTCCAATCACCGCACCCTCCACATTAATAAGCATTGTGATTGGCTGAATATTGTGGGTGTGGTTTACTACCACCTATTGGAATCCTAGCTGTGTGAGAGGGTGCTGCCCACCCAATCATGTGGCATTTCCTTATGAGGTTTCCTGCTAAGTCCCCTAAACTACCGCCACCTTTTCTGCCATGTGTGTTACCGTGGTTTCTCCTGCATTTGTGTTTTTGTGCATTTCCATTTTGCATTGTTAATGATTATTGGTATTAAAATTGCATAACAGCCCATAGACTTACATTATATGCAAATTCACATGCAATTTCCACTATTATTCCACTAATTCACTAAACAGTTTAGACTAGTCTGCTGATGGTTTGGTGTAAATCAGTCGCATCAAAAGAGAATTCACGGTACTTATCCGTTAGGCGGGCGCATTAAGGCAGGTGGCGACAAAACTCCACCAGAGTTACATCTTTCCCTACTGTCCATGGCGGCCTGGAGGGGGAATAGTAATTAGCGCCACCTGCCTGCTAACAGATAAGTACCGAATTACCTAATAATTACCAAATGTTTTAGACTCGTTTTTAGACCTGGTCTAAAACATTCAGTAATGGCACAATTCACAAAGGCAAACAAGGAGTAACCACGCCCACTTTTTCTGACAGAGATTAGACCAGCTGATTTCTGTCAGTAAAGTAATTCTGGGAGGTATTTTAGATGTGAGGCTGGAACCTTTTGAATTAATTATGCAGGAGTTTAAAGAGAAACTCCGACCAAGAATTGAACTTTATCCCAATCAGTAGCTGATACCCCCTTTTACATGAGAAATCTATTCCTTTTCACAAACGCATCACCAGGGGGCGCTGTATGGCTGATATTGTGGTGAAACCCTTCCCACAAGAAACTGAGGACCGTGGTACTCCTGGCAGTTTCCTGTCTGGGAACCTTGCTGCATTGTGGGAAATAGCTGTTTACAGCTGTTTCCAACTGCCAAAAAAGCATGCAGCAGCTACATCACCTGCCAGCAGTAAAAATGTCACCATGTAATAAATGTCAGAATGTAAATTGGGCAAACACTGACTAAATCATTTATACATAATTATTGGAAAAATGAAGCATTTTTAAAGTGCTCTTTAAAGGGAACCTAAACTGAGAAGGATATGGATTGTTCATTTTAAAATAATACCAGTTGCCTGACTCTCCTGCTGATCCTGTGTCTCTAATACTTTCATCCACAGCCCCTGAACAAGCATGCAACAGATCAGGTGCTCTGACTGAAGTCAGACTGGATTAGCTGCATGCTTGTTTCAGGTCTGTGATTCAGACACTACTGCAGCCAAAGAGATCAGCAGGACTGCCAGGCAACTGGTATGGTTTAAAAGGAGACATCCATGTCCCTCTCAGTTTAGGTTCCGTTTAAGGCCTCTTTTCCACGAACTGTTGAGCTGTGTGCTCAGAAAGCAGTTACCAGGCAGCAGCGAGCAGTTACCAGGCAGCAGCGAGCAGTTACCAAGGCAGCAGCGAGCAGTTACCAGGCAGCAGCGAGCAGTTACCAAGGCAGCAGCGAGCAGTTACCAAGGCAGCAGCGAGCAGTTACCAAGGCAGCAGCGAGCAGTTACCAAGGCAGCAGCGAGCAGTTACCAAGGCAGCAGCGAGCAGTTACCAAGGCAGCAGCGAGCAGTTACCAAGGCAGCAGCGAGCAGTTACCAAGGCAGCAGCGAGCAGTTACCAAGGCAGCAGCGAGCAGTTACCAAGGCAGCAGCGAGCAGTTACCAAGGCAGCAGCGAGCAGTTACCAAGGCAGCAGCGAGCAGTTACCAAGGCAGCAGCGAGCAGTTACCAAGGCAGCAGCGAGCAGTTACCAAGGCAGCAGCGAGCAGTTACCAAGGCAGCAGCGAGCAGTTACCAAGGCAGCAGCGAGCAGTTACCAAGGCAGCAGCGAGCAGTTACCAAGGCAGCAGCGAGCAGTTACCAAGGCAGCAGCGAGCAGTTACCAAGGCAGCAGCGAGCAGTTACCAAGGCAGCAGCGAGCAGTTACCAAGGCAGCAGCGAGCAGTTACCAAGGCAGCAGCGAGCAGTTACCAAGGCAGCAGCGAGCAGTTACCAAGGCAGCAGCGAGCAGTTACCAGGCAGCAGCGAGCAGTTACCAGGCAGCAGCGAGCAGTTACCAGGCAGCAGCGAGCAGTTACCAGGCAGCAGCGAGCAGTTTCCAGGCAGCAGCGAGCAGTTTCCAGGCAGCAGCGAGCAGTTTCCAGGCAGCAGCGAGCAGTTTCCAGGCAGCAGCGAGCAGTTTCCAGGCAGCAGCGAGCAGTTTCCAGGCAGCAGCGAGCAGTTTCCAGGCAGCAGCGAGCAGTTTCCAGGCAGCAGCGAGCAGTTTCCAGGCAGCAGCGAGCAGTTTCCAGGCAGCAGCGAGCAGTTTCCAGGCAGCAGCGAGCAGTTTCCAGGCAGCAGCGAGCAGTTTCCAGGCAGCAGCGAGCAGTTACCAAGCCTCCAGACCCGGCATTCGGCCTCTCCCATCTGTGCAAATGCCACGCTCGATCCCTTCGTCTCCCGTCATCAACCCCGGGGCTGAAAATGCCATGTGGTTTCCAAAGACCCGGGCGCTGGTCTACTTCAGGGGGGCTCGGCAATAAACCTCATAGGGAGCAGTTCTCCAATCACAGCGCCCTCTACTGCATGCAGAGTTGTGATTGGCCAAATATTTTGCGCATTGGCATGCGCGATCTCCTGCAAATCCCCGCCCCAGGACTTGGCACCAATTGGCGTTAGGTGGTTCTGGGGCTGCCGCCGCGATCACGCCCGTCAGCGTGATGCGGTTGTTAGGGTGTTAACCACCCTGGCGTTCTGATTAAATCGCCAGGGTGGCTGCGGGAGGGTTTTTTTTAAATAAAAAAAAAACTATTTCATGCAGCCAACTGAAAGTTGGCTGCATGAAAGCCCACTAGAGGGCGCTCCGGAGGCGATCTTCCGATCGCCTCCGGCGGCAAGAGATAACACGGAAGGCCGCAGTGAGCGGCCCTCCGTGTTTCGCTTCCCTCGTCGCCATGGCGATGAGCGGAGTGACGTCATGGACGTCAGCCGACGTCTTGACGTCAGCCACCTCCGATCCAGCCCTTAGCGCTGGCCGGAACTGTTTGTTCCGGCTACGCTGGGCTCGGGCGGCTGGGGGGACCCTCTTTCGCCGCTGCACGCGGCGGATCGCCGCGCTGCAGCGGCGATCAGGCAGCACACGCGGCTGGCAAAGTGCCGGCTGCGTGTGCTGCTTTTTATTTGGTGCAAATCGGCCCAGCAGGGCCTGAGCGGCAGCCTCTGGCGGTGTTGGACGAGCTGAGCTCATCCAGACCGCTCAGCAGGTTAAAGTGAACCTGAAGTGAGAGTGATATGGAGGCTGCCATATGTATTTCCTTTTAAGCAATACCAGTTGCCTGGCAGCCCTGCTGATCCTCTGCCTCTAATACTTTTAGTCATAGCCCCTGAACAAGCATGCAGCAGATGTTTTTGACAATGTTGTCAGAACTAACAAGATTATCTGCATGCTTGTTTCTGGTGTGATTCAGACACTACTGCGACCAAATAGATCAACAGGGCTGCCAGGCAACTGGTATTGTTTAACAGGAAATTAATATAGCAGCCTCCACATTCTTTTCACCTGAGTTGTCTTTTAAAGCTATATTAAAATGGCATCTACTTTTGGAAACAAAAAGCTCCTGGCCAGGACGTGGACACTTTACCTTATCAAGCATCCTGGCCTGTCATTGTCAAAAACATTAAAGAGAGCCTAAGGTGGGGAAAAAAAGGCTACCTGATCTGTGGGGGTGAGAGGATCAGGTAGCCTCAAAAACAGCCGCTCCCATGGGCTGCAATAGCCCACTTTCACTTGTGTCACCTCTGGGTCACAACGCTGCACTGAGAGACTGTGTGTCTCTCATAGTGTGTAGGGAGGTGAGGGATCGGCAGGAGGCGTGGCCAGGGAGAGAGAGCTGCAGTTCTGGAAACCCTGCAGGAACACCCCTGGCGGGCGGTTTGAACCGGGAATCCCTTTCCCCTGTGTTTACCTCAGAGATGGCGACAAATATTGTAGCTAATCTCGGGGGGGTTATAGTGAGGAGCGGAGAGTGGCAGTGTAGGGACACAGGCATGTCATGAGGCAGGAAGCATGCCTCTGCGTCCCATCTGCCCATCTCGCGTTCTCTTTAAAGGGAAATAAGTATGGCAGCCTCCATATCACTCTCACCTCGGGTTCACTTTAATAGAGGGAAGCCTTTGGAGTCTTTCTCCATTGTCCTCGACCAGGCACGGAGCTAGGGGGGGTCGGGGTAGGACAAGTGCCCCGGGGCGCCGGGTCCCCAAGGGCGCACAGCTGAGCTTCGGGGTTTTTTTTTTGTTGTTGTTTTTTTTGCGGGGGGGGGGGTGACGGGAGCAGCGCAGAGAAGAGAGAGAGCTGTGCGGACGGTGGGGAAGGGGGGCCATCTCCCCCCTCCTTCCCTCACCTTAGGTGCTCTCTCTCTCCCTCGCTGTCCCCTCCAATGTCTGTCCGGTGGCTGGCAGCGGCGGGCGGAACTCACTTCCGTCTCGCTCCAGCGCCGGCCGGAAGTTCGGGTGCGCAGCCGCTGCTCTGGTCTGGACCAGGCCAGAGTAGCGGCAGATCCATCCGGCGCTGCGACGAGACGGAGGTAAGTTCCGCCCGCCGCTGCCAGCCACCGGACAGACATTGGAGGGGACAGCAAAGGAAGGGAGAGCAGCTCTTCCTCTTCTCTGCGCTGCTCCCCTCCTGCTGGGGAGGGGGACACCTGGCTACCTACTCTGGGCACCTATACCCCTGGCTACCTACTCTGGGCACATATATACCCCTGGCTACCTACTCTGGGCACATATATACCCCTGGCTACCTACTCTGGGCACATATATACCCCTGGCTACCTACTCTGGGCACATACCCCTGGCTACCTACTCTGGGCACATACCCCTGGCTACCTACTCTGGGTACATATACCCCTGGCTACCTACTCTGGGTACATATACCCCTGGCTACCTACTCTGGGCACATATATACCCCTGGCTACCTACTCTGGGCACATATATACCCCTGGCTACCTACTCTGGGCACATATATACCCCTGGCTACCTACTCTGGGCACATATATACCCCTGGCTACCTACTCTGGGCACATATATACCCCTGGCTACCTACTCTGGGCACATATATACCCCTGGCTACCTACTCTGGGCACATATATACCCCTGGCTACCTACTCTGGGCACATATATACCCCTGGCTACCTACTCTGGGCACATATACCCCTGCCTACATATATTGGGCACATACACCCCTAACTACATATACTGGGCATATACCCCTGGCTACCTACTCTGGGCACCTATACCCCTGGCTACCTACTCTGGGCACATATATACCCCTGGCTACCTACTCTGGGCACATATATACCCCTGGCTACCTACTCTGGGCACATACCCCTGGCTACCTACTCTGGGTACATATACCCCTGGCTACCTACTCTGGGCACATATACCCCTGGCTACCTACTCTGGGCACATATATACCCCTGGCTACCTACTCTGGGCACATATATACCCCTGGCTACCTACTCTGGGCACATATATACCCCTGGCTACCTACTCTGGGCACATATATACCCCTGGCTACCTACTCTGGGCACATATATACCCCTGGCTACCTACTCTGGGCACATATACCCCTGCCTACATATATTGGGCATATACTCTTGGCTACCTACTCTGGGCACATATACCCCTGACTACATATATTGGGCACATACACCCCTAACTACATATACTGGGCATATACCCCTGGCTACCTACTCTGGGCACATATACCCCTGGCTACCTACTCTGGGCACATATACCCCTGGCTACCTACTCTGGGCACATATACCCCTGCCTACATATATTGGGCACATATACCCCTAACTACATATACTGGGCATATACCCCTGGCTACCTACTCTGGGCACATATACCCCTGCCTAAATATATTGGGCACATATACCCCTAACTACATATACTGGGCATATACCCCTGGCTACCTACTCTGGGCACATATACCCCTGCCTAAATATATTGGGCACATATACCCCTAACTACATATACTGGGCATATACCCCTGGCTACATATACTGGGCACATATACCCCAGACTATATATACTGGGCACATATACCCCTGACTATATATACTGGGCACATATACCCATGGCTACATATACTGGGCACATATACCTCTGGCTACATATACTGGGGACACATACCCCTGCCTACATATACTGGGCACATATACCCCTGGCTACCTGTTCTGTGGACATCTCTACCCCTGGCTACCTGTTCTGGGGACATCTATACTGCTGGCCACCTATTCTGGGGCTACCTATTTTTGGGGAACCACTGCTGTCAGATTGAGTGTATTTTGGGGAACTGCTGCCAGGTGAGAGGTGTCTACCATATTAAGGGGGCATTCTGCCAATTTATGTGAAATGCTGTCTATTTATGTGCCTCATGACTGCTGAATTTGTCTTGTTGGGGGCCTCATGGTTACTGAATTTGTCTTGTTGGGGGCCTCATGATTTGTTGGGGGCCTCAAGATCGCTGAATTTCAGCTCTGCGTAATATGTTGGCGCTTTATAAATACAACAAATAATAATAATAATTTGTCTTGTTAGGGGCCTCATGATTGCTGAATTTGTCTTGTTGGGGGCCTCATGATTGCTAAATTTGTCTTGTTGGGGGCCTCATGATTGCTGAGTTTGTCATGTTTGCTCATTATTGCGGAATTTGTCTTGATACGGGGGGGCTCATGATTGCTGAATTTGTCTTGGAACATGCTGGAAGGTGTGACGCCGTCGATGACATATCGAATGCGTCATGGAGCTACCAACGCTAGTTCTGCGCAAACCCACCAAACTGACAGTTTTTGGTTTAAATACACTTTTTTTTTCCCTTCACCAAAGGGCTGGAGAAATCTTTTCATGGCCAGTTAATTAGCCTCCTGTTGGAAGATTCGGCCAGCACAGGGGACCCCCTGAGGTGTTTATGACCTCATCCATCAGGTGAAGGGTAGATATCAGTTGACAGAAGCTCATAAATGGTAGCTTTCTCCAGCCTGATCGGCCCCGACCCAGCATGAGTCCAAGATAGCTGCCTTGTGGCCTGAGTTGAAAGGAGACAGGAATGATCCTTATCACGCCATCTGGCGGCAACCAAGGATTCCACAGAACTGTAGAAACTGTATTTAATAAATAGACACAATTTGGTAATATTTCTGGTGTTCCCAAGATCGCAGTCCCCTCAAATTCACGGAATTTATTAGATTCCACATGACACTGGTCCTGAGAGATTTTCAGCCCTCTAGAGCTTTCAGAACCAGTGCCAGTAAGGTGAAAGTGAGGGACGGTGCTATTAGCGATCCAGACTCCTCGTGTTTGGTATTAACGGATTCAACTACTTGTGCTGACTATGAATATTTATTCGGTTTCCTGATATTACCCACGGGCATGCCGAGAGCGGGCAAAATATGAATTGGCCCAAACTTCTCCCTGCCTAAGGGGGCACTGCCTTATTCAAATTGCACAAGGCTGGACTTGTACGTGTCATAACTCCCCCCACTTACAGGGAGGAACAAAACTGACATGACACAAAAGTTCAGTGTCCTTTACCTTCAATCTGATGCCTAGTAACATCCTGGCAGCCCGGAAGGACACGGGCAAACCCTCCCTCTTGGAACTTCCTAACAAAGGCCTGTTGGCCACATGGCAACCGCCATTTTGGGACTTTCGCCAAGGACTTGCGATTGCCGCATGGACTACCAATAACGGTATTTGAACTGCATATAATCAGACATTCTGTTTCTCTTCCTCTCTTCTCTCTGTCCAATCAATCTATTCTAAAATAAGCTGTGTGTATGTAGTTTAGAAATAAACTAACGATTTTATCGTTCAGTCTTGTGCCTGTTCTGGTCATCTGATTGCTGCTATAACGAATCTGCCCTCTGAAGAGTCAGTCATACTACCGCATTGTTTTATGATTTGCTTATGATTGTTGATTTGCTAGCTAGGTTGTAAATAACCGTTTCTTCCTTCTAGGATTAGCTAGTACCAGATTTCCTGTGCGAAATCGATAACTTTCGTTTCTCGATTGTAAATACAATTCGAGATTGCATCATATAGGGACCCAGTAACCTTTCTTTAACGTCACATTGCTCACAGTCTTTAAGCCGTCGGAAGTGACTATTCCCCGAACGGTGACTTGAGCGTGTTGAACGCGATTGGGCTGGCTACCGTATTATGATAGCGTTGGAGACTGTCGGCTCCATACAACCCGACAGTGGTGGCAGTGTATTTACCCGATTTCCAGCGCGAAATCGATATTTTTTGCGTACCGATTGTATATACAATCAAAATTGTACATGTATGGGTACCTCCAACCAATCTTAACCGTTTACTACGCACACAGTGAATTTGCCTCCAGCAGTCTCTAGCGCATGAGACCTGCATGGCATCAGTGGCCTAGTAATACGGGATTGGTGGATGTTTGTCCCATTACATATTGTCGGCAGCTGCGCGACCAACCTTTATTGTCAATCTGTTCACCGTACTTCCTGCGTATGCTAACGGGAGCAGATTAGACGGGATTGGCACGCTCTGTCGCCCTTTTCTTTCTTACCTCTGACGATCCAGCAACCGGTCTCGTTGTCCATCTGCGCCCGTACTTCCTGCGTACGCTAACGGGAGCAGATCTCGACGGGATCGCGGGGCTGGATTGTCACATTGGTTGGCAGTGGTGGTGATAGCACACCCCAAAACCAGGCATAGCCAGCTTTTGGGAAATCAGAGCGCAAAGATCTGACAAACTCAGTCTTTGCAACCAGAATAATAAGACAGTGGTCGCTAAGTATCCTGTCTTGCAGAACCGAAGTTCTGGGCACAAAACGGTACACATTGATAGCGAATAGATTGGTCTACATTTCTTAACTTTTTCTTTGCTGTATCCTACTCTTTCTTATACTCTTCTCTTCTGAATGTCTGATTCAGTTCTGGATTACCAGAATTGGCCTGTCTCTGACTTGCGAACACTGTGCGAGTTGCGCGGCATCACCGCTTGGAACCGCAACCGTACACAGCTGCTCCAAGCCTTGACGGAGAGGAACGGCCAGGCGATGGAAGTTTCCGATTCCCTACAGGAAGCCTCGCCACCCCCTCGTACACAGTCGCCCAGCACCATGAGCTCTGTGAGTGCTGATGTTGCTACTTCAGCTCCGAGTGATGTGGATACCCAGGAGGATCACGCCATGCTCCCAGCTTCGGCTAACCTACAGCCAGGAACAAGCAGCTCTGGACTGAACTTTACTGCCTTGGGCCATATGAGCCAGCAGTTGTTACCAGGACTGAGCGGAGCAGATGTACCTGCATACTGGGAGTTACAAAGAGCACAGCTCCAGGAAGCAGAACGACAGCGGCAGTTCCTGAGAGAGGAGCGCCAGTTCCAGGTGGAGAACGAGGAGCGACAGCGTCGGTTCCAACGTGAGCAAGAGGAGCGGCAGCACAGGCATGCACTAGAACTTGCCCAGGCGAGACCTGCTCCTCCTAACACTCCTGCTGCAGGAGGCACTCCTCTACCTGCAATCCCTAAAGCCAAGTTTCCTGTTATGGAGAAAAATGGGGACATTGACTTGTATCTACGCTCGTTTGAAAGAGCATGCCGCCAGTTCCGCATCCCTGAGGCTCAGTGGGCACTCCACTTGACACCTCAGCTCACTGGTAAAGCCTTGGATGCTTTTGCGGAGCTACCCACAGACCAGGACAGCGACTACCAGGCTATCAAGAAGGCCATTCTCGCTAAGTTCCAGCTCACGCCAGAGGTCTACCGTAAAAAATTCCGCCTGATCCAGAAAGGATCCGCAGACTCTCACGCAGACGTGTATAGCCGTTTAAGCACCACGCTGCATCAATGGCTCCGAGTTCTGGAAGAGAAGACTTATGATGCTATTGTGGATTTGATGCTCCACGACCAGTTCCTTGCTGTCTGCGCTACAGACGTGAGACAGTTTGTGTTGGAGCGAAAGCCTAAGTCCGCAAAAGAAGCCGTTGAGCTGGCCGACATGTATGTCGCGACCCGGGTACCGGACACTCGCAGGCCTGCGGTACCAGACTCTCGCAAAACCCTGGTACCTGACAGCCGCAAACCTCCAGCCCCTGACAAGGACAGAGCTATGTCCCAGAACTGGAGAGAAAGCAGGCCCGCTGGCCCTGCGAACCGGAAGGGGGGGCCAAGCCCTGGTGCGAGCGCTGTCAACGGCCTGGCCACACCAAGCAAACTTGCTACGCAGGCAAGCCAGCCCAGCAACCTAGCCAGGCGGCTAGCCCCGCAGCGACATCAAGGCCTAGAGGGGCCAACCCATCCGCACCTGCTTCGTCTACTGCACTGCTGGTTGGAGGATCCGAGGTACACCGCATCTCCCAGAACCACCAGCCGGTCACGGTGAACGGCCAGACTGTCGTCGGACTTCGAGACACCGGCGCAGATGTCACTCTTGTCCGCTCACATCTTGTTTCGGAAGAGGATATTCTCCCAGGGAAGTACCTCACCCTGACAGGCATCGGAGGTACTCGAACCAACGTGGTCCAAGCCCAAGTCACCATCGATTGGGGTGTGGGGTGTCAAAAGCAAGTGGTTGGGGTTCTAGATGATCTTCCCGTGGCCACAGTGCTTGGCACTGATTTGGGCACACTTGTTTGCCACTATGAATACCCTGCGGACCCGCAGGTGACCCAAGCCGGACTCCCTGACAACCAGGTACTGTACCAACCTTTAGGAAAACAGGGTGAGGGGAACCCTTTACCTGCTATTTCTACCATACCGACCGCATCTAGGCGCGAGGTATCAGACTTAAATGTACAAGCGACTGAATGTCTTTTTACTATGCCTGTACCTATCACTGATGACCCAGATGCATGTGTCAATGTCAATAATTGTGCTATGCCTGATTCTGTCTCTGTTCTGGCCATTACACGTGCTATGGCCAGCCACCTGAACTCAGAGCCGACAGCAGGGACCCCCTCTGGCTGCTCTGACCTTCAGGCGGATGACAATCAAGAAAAGGAAATCGTGTCATACAATCCTAATGTTTGTGATGCTGATGGTACAACTCAGCTGGCAGATACTCCCAGTGTCGCCAGTAACCTGGGCTCAGGTGATGCGGGAGAGGCAGTCCCAACTGTCCCTCCAATAACATCTGACCCCAGCAGTGAGGGTAACTCTCCGCAGCTGACTTCTTACATCACCGGTCAGCTGGAGGAGACCTGTGGCACTGCCTTCGTGCAGGCCCTGAGGAGTGATCCCAGTCTGGAACCGCTTAGGGCCCGAGCCGGCCAGCCTCCAGATGAGAGCACTCCGTACAAAGTATACTGGGAAAACGATAGACTGTACTGCGAACCGGTGCAGCCTATCCCAGGTGATGCGGGTGGGAACACCCGCCAGCTGATAGTCCCTAGGGAATTTCGTGCGCAGGTACTCCGCATAGCTCACGACATTCCCTTAGCAGGACATTTGGGTACCAAAAAGACCCAAACCCGTGTGCAGAACCATTTTTTCTGGCCCGCGATGGGGAAGGACATAGCCAAATACTGCCGATCATGTTCCACTTGCCAGAGGGTTAAGAAGGCCGGGGGCACCCGCAAAGTTCCTTTGCAGCCACTGCCTGTCATCACTGAGCCCTTCCAGAGGGTGGCAGTGGATATAATTGGGCCTCTACCCATTCCTAGCACCTCTGGCAAGCGCTACATTCTAACGGTTGTGGACTACGCCACCCGTTATCCTGAGGCGGTAGCACTGTCTTCTCTTAGGTCTGCCACCGTAGCAGATGCCTTAATCGGGGTCTTCTCGCGAGTGGGGTTTCCCGCCGAAATGATCTCCGATCAGGGCTCCTGCTTCATGTCAGAGCTAATGGAAGCCCTCTGTGAGCGAATGCAGATCAAGCACACCACTTCCAGTCCCTATCACCCTCAAACCAACGGTTTGTGTGAACGATTCAATGGAACGTTGAAACAAATGCTGGCAACCTTCGTAGAATCGCAGGGGAAGGACTGGGAGAGGCACTTGCCTCATTTGCTGTTCGCCTACCGAGAAGTGCCACAGGAGTCCACTGGGTTTTCACCTTTTGAGCTCCTCTATGGCCGAGACGTCCGAGGGCCATTAAAACTGATTCGGGAGACTTGGGAGGGGAAAGATGACCCCTCAGAAGTCTCCGTGGTGGAGTATGTCCTAAAATTTCGGGACAAAATGGAGTCCCTGGTAGCCCTCATGACGGAAAATCTGTCCAGGGCACAGGCCAAACAAAAGGCCTGGTATGACCAGCATGCGAGGGATCGGTCATACAAGGTCGACCAGAAGGTTTACGCCCTACTCCCTGTCAGGCACAACAAATTGCAGGCCGCATGGGAGGGGCCGTACACCATTCTGAAACAGGTAAACCCAGTCACCTACCTAGTAGGCCTGGGAGGTAAACGTCAGAAACTGTTCCATGTGAACATGTTAAAAGCACATGAGGAGCGAGAACAATATGTAATGGCCGTGTGTAGCCAGCTAGAGCCAGAAGAGCCGGATCCCTTGATAGACCTGTTAGCAGAGCTACGAGAAGTGGCGGAGGATTGGGACATCAACCCCCACCTCTCGTACCCACAGCGATGCCAGCTCACTGCCCTCCTGAGTGCGCACAGCGCCACCTTCTCAGGACTCCCTGGCCAAACCAACCTAGCGGCTCACCGAGTTGACACAGGGACCCACCCGCCCCTACGGCAGGGCCCCTATCGCACCTCACCAGAAGTACAAGCCGAGATAAAGCGAGAGATTGAGGAGATGCTGCAACTGGGGGTCATCCAGAAATCCGCTAGCCCATGGGCCGCCCCGGTTGTCTTAGTCCCCAAAAAGGACAAAACAACACGGTTCTGTGTTGACTATCGGAGACTGAATGACATCACCACAACGGACGCATACCCCATGCCACGAATCGATGAATTGCTGGATCAACTGGCTTCCGCCAGCTATCTGACAATCATGGATTTGAGCCGTGGATACTGGCAAATTCCGCTTGCGCCCGAGGCGAGAGCGAAATCGGCATTCATCACCCCTTTTGGGCTCTATGAGTTTACTCGTATGCCCTTTGGGATGAAGAATGCGCCAGCCACCTTTCAGCGGGCCATGAACGAACTGCTGGAAGGAATACAAGGTTACGCAGTAGCCTACCTCGATGACATCGCTGTATTCAGCCCCACCTGGGAAGAGCACCTTGACCATTTGTCACAGGTGCTGGGAAGGCTGTCCGCTGCCAATCTGACCGTTAAGCCCAACAAATGTCAGATTGCCATGACTGAGGTTCACTACCTAGGGCACAGAGTGGGCAGTCAGACCCTGAAACCCCAGATAGGGAAGGTCGACGCCATTGTGGCATGGCCTCAACCTACCAACAAAAAACAAATCCAAGCCTTTCTGGGAACAGCGGGGTACTATAGGAAGTTTGTTCCGTCCTATAGTACTTTGGCTAAACCACTGACTGATGCAACAGGTAAAAAACAACCCAACAAGGTCACGTGGAACCCAGCACTAGAGCAGGCATTTCGGGCCTTGAAGGAGGCGCTGGCTAGCGCTCCTGTCCTCCAAGCCCCCGACTTCTCCCGCCCGTTCATTGTTCAAACGGACGCCTCTGACCACGGTCTGGGCGCCGTACTTAGTCAGGTAGACGCAACCGGGAATGAACATCCTGTCCTATACCTGAGCAGGAAGCTACTTCCTAGGGAGGCCGCCTACTCCACAACCGAGAAGGAGTGTTTAGCGATAGTGTGGGCCCTCCAAAAGTTGCAATCGTACCTATATGGGCGATCCTTTACGGTTATCACTGACCACAACCCCCTCAGCTGGCTGAAGCGGACTGCTGGTACCAACGGGAAACTCCTCCGCTGGAGCTTAGCGCTCCAGCAGTACGATTTCACCATCCAGCACAAACCGGGAAGCCGGCATCAGAATGCTGATGGGCTTTCCCGCTGTACTGAGCCCAAGTAACAAGTTGGTATTGCTTCAGTCAAGGTCCTGCTAACCGCTCCTTCCCCAATCTTGTAAAGGGGGGAGATGTGACGCCGTCGATGACATATCGAATGCGTCATGGAGCTACCAACGCTAGTTCTGCGCAAACCCACCAAACTGACAGTTTTTGGTTTAAATACACTTTTTTTTTCCCTTCACCAAAGGGCTGGAGAAATCTTTTCATGGCCAGTTAATTAGCCTCCTGTTGGAAGATTCGGCCAGCACAGGGGACCCCCTCCGGTGTTAATGACCTCATCCATCAGGTGAAGGGTAGATATCAGTTGACAGAAGCTCATAAATGGTAGCTTTCTCCAGCCTGATCGGCCCCGACCCAGCATGAGTCCAAGATAGCTGCCTTGTGGCCTGAGTTGAAAGGAGACAGGAATGATCCTTATCACGCCATCTGGCGGCAACCAAGGATTCCACAGAACTGTAGAAACTGTATTTAATAAATAGACACAATTTGGTAATATTTCTGGTGTTCCCAAGATCGCAGTCCCCTCAAATTCACGGAATTTATTAGATTCCACATGACACTGGTCCTGAGAGATTTTCAGCCCTCTAGAGCTTTCAGAACCAGTGCCAGTAAGGTGAAAGTGAGGGACGGTGCTATTAGCGATCCAGACTCCTCGTGTTTGGTATTAACGGATTCAACTACTTGTGCTGACTATGAATATTTATTCGGTTTCCTGATATTACCCACGGGCATGCCGAGAGCGGGCAAAATATGAATTGGCCCAAACTTCTCCCTGCCTAAGGGGGCACTGCCTTATTCAAATTGCACAAGGCTGGACTTGTACGTGTCATAACTCCCCCCACTTACAGGGAGGAACAAAACTGACATGACACAAAAGTTCAGTGTCCTTTACCTTCAATCTGATGCCTAGTAACATCCTGGCAGCCCGGAAGGACACGGGCAAACCCTCCCTCTTGGAACTTCCTAACAAAGGCCTGTTGGCCACATGGCAACCGCCATTTTGGGACTTTCGCCAAGGACTTGCGATTGCCGCATGGACTACCAATAACGGTATTTGAACTGCATATAATCAGACATTCTGTTTCTCTTCCTCTCTTCTCTCTGTCCAATCAATCTATTCTAAAATAAGCTGTGTGTATGTAGTTTAGAAATAAACTAACGATTTTATCGTTCAGTCTTGTGCCTGTTCTGGTCATCTGATTGCTGCTATAACGAATCTGCCCTCTGAAGAGTCAGTCATACTACCGCATTGTTTTATGATTTGCTTATGATTGTTGATTTGCTAGCTAGGTTGTAAATAACCGTTTCTTCCTTCTAGGATTAGCTAGTACCAGATTTCCTGTGCGAAATCGATAACTTTCGTTTCTCGATTGTAAATACAATTCGAGATTGCATCATATAGGGACCCAGTAACCTTTCTTTAACGTCACATTGCTCACAGTCTTTAAGCCGTCGGAAGTGACTATTCCCCGAACGGTGACTTGAGCGTGTTGAACGCGATTGGGCTGGCTACCGTATTATGATAGCGTTGGAGACTGTCGGCTCCATACAACCCGACAGTGGTGGCAGTGTATTTACCCGATTTCCAGCGCGAAATCGATATTTTTTGCGTACCGATTGTATATACAATCAAAATTGTACATGTATGGGTACCTCCAACCAATCTTAACCGTTTACTACGCACACAGTGAATTTGCCTCCAGCAGTCTCTAGCGCATGAGACCTGCATGGCATCAGTGGCCTAGTAATACGGGATTGGTGGATGTTTGTCCCATTACATATTGTCGGCAGCTGCGCGACCAACCTTTATTGTCAATCTGTTCACCGTACTTCCTGCGTATGCTAACGGGAGCAGATTAGACGGGATTGGCACGCTCTGTCGCCCTTTTCTTTCTTACCTCTGACGATCCAGCAACCGGTCTCGTTGT
Organism: Hyperolius riggenbachi; assembly: GCF_040937935.1. NCBI lineage: Eukaryota > Metazoa > Chordata > Amphibia > Anura > Hyperoliidae > Hyperolius > Hyperolius riggenbachi. Next base: position 289,477,691 of record NC_090653.1, read on the forward strand.
CCATCTGCGCCCGTACTTCCTGCGTACGCTAACGGGAGCAGATCTCGACGGGATCGCGGGGCTGGATTGTCACAGAAGGTACATACTGAGGGAGGGTGGGTGAGCGTGAGCCTGCTAACCTCCATGTACATTTGGCTCCACCCATAACCACGCCCATATTTGGCCACGCCCCTTCACCTTAGGGGGCGCATTAATAGTCTTTGTCCCCGGGCGCTGAAAACCCTAGCTACGCCTCTGTCCTCGACCCCACCAATCCAGCTCTGAGACTCTCTAATCCAATCCGCAAAGAGCTTGTTAGATTTGCTCTGGTGGCCTCGCAGCGCTTGCACAAGTCCTGTCCGTTCCTGCGCAGCAGTGTGGAGCTGCTCGTGCACAACATTTTCCCATCGTAAATAAGTGTCTCAGTGCTACTGCGCAGGCGCGACGCCTGCATTGGCTTAAACACCAAGGGGGAACGGCTGCAAAGCAGTGGATCCCAGCGAACAGCGGCGGGCTTCAGGAGGATCAGAGAAGCTTCTGGATGATGCACTGGGTCTTGCCTCTACCAGGAATGCGCTTCTGGATGAATTCCGAATGGGTTTCATTTGGAATTAATCTGGATAATTACTGCACCTGAGCGGGTTGGGAGGGGGTAATTTACTCGGCCCCTGTTTTCTTTAATGCGTCCCACATTCCGCCTGCTGCTGCGTTCCAATTCGCAGTCACGGGATTACCACTGCTTCCTCCTTCAACCCGAATGGAGAGAGCGTGGTAGTCATGTGACCATGTATTGGAACGCAGCGTCAGGTGGGACGGAGGCTGGTTAAGGTAACCCCCACTCTGGTGCAGTAATTATCTGGATGAATTCGGAATTCATCCCTGCCCTCCACCTCGCCAATTATCTAACTCTTCTTTCCTTTTTCTTGCTCACAGGTTCCCTTTAACTCTTCAGTTTAGAAGCAGACGTTATACTGAATGTAAAGTGTTATCAGACAGCTGTAACTGCAGCAAGCCTGGTCAGCATTCCTCTCAGCCTCGCCCCACACAGGAAGCTGACACAGATTAGCAGCATTCTGAGAATTTACTTTCACTTCTGTCTTCTGCTGTCAGCAATGGCGTCTGCTGGTGTGAGAGCGGAGCTGGAATGTTCTGTCTGTCTGAGCATTTATACAGATCCTGTCAGCCTGACATGTGGCCACAGCTTCTGCCGGGTCTGTATTGACCGTGTGCTGGATACACAGGAGGGTTCTGGGAGATATTCCTGTCCTGAATGCAGAGCAACATACGACACACGTCCTGCACTGCAGAGGAACTTCGCTCTGTACAACGTGGTGGAGAATGTCCGGCCTACCCAGCCTGATCAGGAGGAGAATACAACATTCTGCACTTACTGTGTTGACTCTCCTGCACCTGCTGTAAAGTCATGTCTGCACTGTGAGGTTTCTCTGTGTGATAAACACCTGAGAGTCCACAGCAAGGCTCCACAACACGTCTTATGTGACCCCACCACCAGCCTGGAGAACAGGAGATGCTCCACCCATCTGGAACCATTGAGGTATTTCTGTACTGAAGACTCTGCCTGTATCTGTGTGTCCTGCAGTCTGGCTGGGGAACATCGGGGACACCAGGTGGAGACCCTGGAGGAGGCCTCTATGGAGAAGAAGGGGAAGCTGAAGAATGATCTACAAGAACTGATAACTGTGAAACGGGAGATGGAGAAAAGAGTCCAGAGTCTGAAGAATCAACAGAGAAAAGCACAAGAAAAAGCAGCTGGTGAAACGGAGAGAGTCACTGCCCTGTTCAGAGACTTCAGGAGGCATCTGGAAAATCTGGAGAAGAGAGTCCTGAGTGACATCACTAAGCAAGCACATGGCTATGATGATGTCATCAAACAGCTAGAGATAAAGAAGGAGGAGCTGACCAGGAAGATGCGTCACATTGAGGAGCTGTGTACCATGACTGACCCACTGACTGTCTTACAGGAACCAGACACAGGTGACTTGTGTGACACTGAGGAGGACACTCTGGATCAGCAGCTCCATGATGGGTGGGATGTGGTGGAGATGCAGATCTTACACACATTACACACAGGGCTATCTCATTTAATGAAAGTGGTCAATGAAAGCTTCAATATACAGGAAGCTGCAGACCTATTGCTGGATGTAGACACAGACAATAACTGGGTGCATGTATCACCTGACAGGAAAACAGCATCCAAGTCCTCAAACCAGGAACACCCAGACACACCACAGAGATTTCAGAATAAACCTCAGGTGCTGAGCAGACAGAGTTTCTCCTCAGGGCGACACTATTGGGATGTAAGTGTTGGGGCGTCAGAAAGCTGGAGGGTTGGGGTGTGTTACCCCAGTATAGCCAGAAGAGAAGATCAGTTAGGGATTGGATATGATAAGAACTCCTGGGCCTTGCACACACATAGAATGCCTTCATGGTTTTCCAGGTTCAAGTACTTATTAAGTGGGGAAAGACGCGCTCCTAAACATGAATATTCTGTGATACATGATAGGAAACAGATCCCATTATGTGACTGGATCCCCAGTGAGAGAGTCAGGATATGTCTGGATTATGAGGCCGGGCGGATCTCCTTCTATGACCTGTGTGACCCCATCAGACACCTCCACACCTTCACTGCCGCCTTCACCAAGCCCCTCCATGCTGCGTTTCGGGTGGGAGATGGTCACATACAGCTATGCGGGGCAAACTGAGGATATCTGAGATCTATTTTGCAAAGATTACTGACATCAAATGGAGGGATTCAGCCAAAAGGATAAAGTGGTGGGTGGAGATTCCGGACAATGTTCTGAAGATTTTCAAATCTACATCGATCAGTTGAGATTCTCCTGATCCCTAATACAGTATACAGATGTTTATTTTGCTCACTGCCTTATCAAAATAGTGCATAAATTCTGCAGCATAACCAGCTTGGGATGGTTGGGAGGTATTCCCAACCATCCCGAGCTGCCGAGGACTGTTCTTGGGAAGTATGGTTCTGTGTCCACATCCCCTGTGTACCGGCATGCACCCCCCAACCAGTCTACTCAGAGTATATGCGCAGTAACAGCCATGCTTCTCTCACCTCTTCCAGACTCCAACAATGTGCATCCTCTTCTCTCCGCTCATCTCTTGCTCTAGTGCTTGGTTCTTCTGCGATTACACGCAATGTGAGGAGACTGAGATGCTGGGCAGTGAGCTGGGAGAGGATGCAATCACATCGCTGGAGCCCAGAGAAGGTGAAAGAAGCACAGCTACTCCTGCAGATATACTCTACATATATAAGCTGGGCAGGTTTAGGACGGGAGTCACTAAACACCACCAGGGAGGGGGGGGGGGAATCATCAGACACTAAGAAGGCATATTGAGGAGTGAGCGGGAGAGGAAGCACTAGGCACATGGGAAGATATAATGGAGAGGGGGGAAGCACTAGGCACCAGGGAAGCTATATTGGGTGGGGAGGGAGGGGCACTAGACACCAGGGCAGTTATTTAGTAAAGGGAGAGGGAAGCCCTAGATACCAGAGAGTTGTATAAGGAAGGGAGGACCAATAGGCACCAGGGAACTGTATGGGAGGAGTGACCACTGGACACCAGGTAACTCTATAGGGGAAAACGGGGTTTCCCCACCACAAAACAGTAACAGAATCCAGTATTTTAGTGTGTGTGTGTGTGTGTGTGTGTGTGTTTGTAACAGCCACTAAGTCACGTTATTGATGGTATTAACCAATCATCACAGTGATACGATATGCAGAGAGTGAATAAACACTGGCCATATGCAATTAACTTTTACACCCCAGTTTTCTCCTAAATCAGTGATCTATAAACTTGGCTCTCCAGCTGTTAAAGTGAACCTAAAGCCAGGCAAAAAAAATGAGATGAACTCACCTGGGGCTTCCCTCAGCTTTGCAATGGAGCCTCCTGGCCGCAATAGCAGCATAGGGGGCGATATACAGGCTGGGAACGCGAAGAATCACTCGCGTTCCCATGCCTGTCGGCCGGTGACGGCCAAACCGGAAGTGCTCGCCGGCGGGTCCAGAGGCATCGGAGCGGAGCTGCAAGGGCACCGATCGGCTGCAGGGGGCTGAGGGAAGCCCCAGGTGAGTTCATCTCATTTTTTTTTTTGCCTGGCTTTAGGTTCACTTTAACAGCTGGAGAGCCAAGTTTGCAGATCACTGTCCTAGATGATATTTTCATAACTTGTAAATAAAGTACATTTTACACCACCAGCCAGCAAAAAAAAAAAAAAAATACTCAAAATACTTTTGACAGTACTTCCTCACCTACTTTTTGGCACTTTTTCCATTGCAAAGTGCTACAAAAAGATTAGCTGCATGCTTGTTTCTAGTCTGATTCAGACATTACTGTAGCCAAAGAGACCAGCAGGGCTGCCAGGCAACTGGTATTGTTTTTGCATTGTTATTGTCCCCACCATTTGTTGAGTACTATGTACAGCGCTACAGAAGATGATGGCGCTATGTAAATAATGTTTAAAAGGAAATAAATAGGCCGCCTCCATATTCTTCTCACTACAGTTGTCCTTTAAGAGCTGGAATATTAACCCTCCTGGCGGTTTATTAAAAATCCGCCAGGGGGCAGCAAAGTCTTTTTTTTAATTGTTTTTTTTTTTTTTTTTTCATGTAGCGAGACAAAGTCTCGCTACATGAGAGCCGCTGCTGAGCGGCATCCCCCCCAGCCCCTCCGATCGCCTCTGGCGATCGGAGATCAGGAGATCCCGTTCAAAGAACGGGATCTCCTGGAGGGCTTCCCCCGTCGCCATGGCGACGGGCGGCATGACGTCACCGACGTCGTGACGTCATTGGGAGACCCGATCTACCCCTCAGCGCTGCCTGACACTGATTGGCCAGGCAGCGCACGAGGTCTGGGGGGGGGCCCTCATGGCGCGGGGAGCGCCGCGTAATCGGTGCGGAGCGGCGGCGATCAGAGGGCACACGCAGCTAGCAAAGTGCTAGCTGCGTGCTGCAAAAAAAAAAAATTATCAAAATCGGCCCAGCAGGGCCTGAGAAATCCCCCTGCGCGGCATAGCCCGTGCTCAGCACGGGCTTACCGCCAGGGAGGTTAAAGGGGCACTATGGCAAAAAATTTTAAAAAGTGTAAACATATACAAATAAGAAGTACTTTTTTTCCCAGAGTAAAATGAGCCATAAATTAATTTTTTCCTGTGTTGCTGTCACTTACAGTAGGTAGTAGAAATCTGACAGGTTTTGGACTAGTCCATCTCTTCATAGGGGATTGCCAGCAAGGCTTTTGTTCTTAATAAAGAAAGATATTCCCTAAAAAGGATTTAAACAATGATGCTGGCCAGCGCATGTCTTTGACTTTTTTTATGCGTTCCATGCGTACTTCTAATGTGTACTATTTACTTTATTGAAGCCCGTTACTTACGTCATTGCGACTTCCGGTTTTGCGCTCCTTTGGGCAGGAAGTGCAATACACGCTGGTATAGCGTGCGCTTCTAGCCTTTTGAGACAGTAGACGGCAGCATTTCCAGTTATGAGTTTTCTAGGGATGGCCGTTTGTTTCTCCTGATGGTAAGATCCTATTTAAGGGGTGATGTATTGTGGGGCTGGTTTTCCTGATGATGCGCGACATTGTTTGACAGCGCGAAACAGCTGTAGACTTTTCAATCTGCCTGTACCTCTCTCCATTACCTGCCATCCATTGTGCTGCAATGCTTTTTATATGATTGGAATAAAAGTGAAGTTTTATTTGGAAGTGCACCACCGATTTTTTATTTTTTTTTTTCTTCTTTTTTGGGATTCATTACTGCATATGGTGAGCGGCACTCCAAGGTAAACGAGCCTAATCCTGTGCATAGCATTTCGCCTTATTGAACTGCCCAGCCTCCCTGCTCGCTACATTGGCCTCTATTCATAAAACATATGGGGCAAAAAAATTTGTGGAGGGAAAATACGGCATCGGTATTTTAGACTTCTGGGTGGTCATTCATAAAAATCTTGTCAGCTGCGATAGCAGTGCGGAGATTTCCTGCGGTAGGCTGTCGGTAGGCTTGCGGAAACACAGAAGCAGGCAGAGTGCCTCCGCGCGCTGCTCTCTCTGCTGCTGCTTGGGAGGTCTGTCCCATTCACTTGTATGTAATCCGCAGGCTTCTCGCTACATCCGAGGAAGAGGTATTTCCTGTCCTCATACCGCTTCCTCTAATCTTTATGAATGGACATTTTGTTACTTTTTCTAGATAAATCTAGAAAATCACCGTACAAGGCGGAAATGTATCGCTCTGCTGGGGAATTGTAACTTTTCATGCGGAAACAGCTTTTATGAATTGAGACTTTGCTAAATGGTCAGGAAAGTCAGCTGTTTCCAGCGGTAAGCATGCGGTAAAAGTTTTATGAATAAAGGCCACAGTGTTTTGGCAGTTGGACAGAGAAACTGCCATTCACTAAGTGCTTTTGAAAATAAATAAATCCCTGAGAATCTCCCCATGAGGAGATGTGCTAGTTCAAAACCTGTAGGTAATGTCAGATTTCTACTACCTACTGTAAGTGACAGCAACATAGGAGAAAAGTCATTTATGGTTCATTTTACTCCGGAAAAAAACGTACTTCTTATTTGTTTGTTTGCACATATTTTACATTTTACAATTTCTTGCCATAGTGCCCCTTTAAAGGTTTTCTGAAGAGGTGGGTGGAGAAATCAGGCAGTCCCACCCGCTGTTTTTTGTTTTTTCACTGTCATCTTTCTAAGGGGTGTGTGACAGGCTTTGTTGGAGGACAGTGAGGGCGCGTTTCCACTTGAGCGGAAGCCGCCGCAAATCCGCAGAGTTTCCCCGCAGGCGAATAGTGCGGGGAAACTCTGCCATAGGGTGCAATGGTAACGCCGGCCGAATCGCTAGTGATTCGGTCGGCTTTTCCTTCTGAATCGGCACGGGAGGCTGCGGATCCCATAGCCGTGCATGGCACAGCTGATGGGATTCGTCTGCTTTCCCCGCAGACCCGCGTGCCGCTCAAGTGGAATCACGCCCTTAGGTCTCTTCCATGGACTGTTGATAGGCAGTGAAATGCCTCTCAAACTCTCACAACTGCTCGCTGCTGCCTGGTAACTGCTCGCTGCTGCCTGGTAACTGCTCGCTGCTGCCTGGTAACTGCTCGCTGCTGCCTGGTAACTGCTCGCTGCTGCCTGGTAACTGCTCGCTGCTGCCTGGTAACTGCTCGCTGCTGCCTGGTAACTGCTCGCTGCTGCCTGGTAACTGCTCGCTGCTGCCTGGTAACTGCTCGCTGCTGCCTGGTAACTGCTCGCTGCTGCCTGGTAACTGCTCGCTGCTGCCTGGTAACTGCTCGCTGCTGCCTGGTAACTGCTCGCTGCTGCCTGGTAACTGCTCGCTGCTGCCTGGTAACTGCTTGCTGCTGCCTGGTAACTGCTTGCTGCTGCCTGGTAACTGCTTGCTGCTGCCTGGTATCTGCTTGCTGCTGCCTGGTAACTGCTTGCTGCTGCCTGGTATCTGCTTGCTGCTGCCTGGTAACTGCTCACTGCTGCCTGGTATCTGCTCACTGCTGCCTGGTATCTGCTCACTGCTGCCTGGTAACTGCTTGCTGCTGCCTGGTAACTGCTTGCTGCTGCCTGGTATCTGCTTGCTGCTGCCTGGTATCTGCTCACTGCTGCCTGGTAACTGCTTGTTGCTGCCTGGTATCTGCTCACTGCTGCCTGGTATCTGCTCACTGCTGCCTGGTATCTGCTCGCTGCTGCCTGGTAACTGCTTGCTGCTGCCTGGTAACTGCTTGCTGCTGCCTGGTAACTGCTTGCTGCTGCCTGGTATCTGCTTGCTGCTGCCTGGTAACTGCTTGCTGCTGCCTGGTATCTGCTTGCTGCTGCCTGGTAACTGCTCACTGCTGCCTGGTATCTGCTCACTGCTGCCTGGTATCTGCTCGCTGCTGCCTGGTAACTGCTTGCTGCTGCCTGGTAACTGCTTGCTGCTGCCTGGTATCTGCTTGCTGCTGCCTGGTATCTGCTCACTGCTGCCTGGTAACTGCTTGTTGCTGCCTGGTATCTGCTCACTGCTGCCTGGTATCTGCTCACTGCTGCCTGGTATCTGCTCACTGCTGCCTGGTAACTGCTTGCTGCTGCCTGGTAACTGCTTGCTGCTGCCTGGTAACTGCTTGCTGCTGCCTGGTATCTGCTTGCTGCTGCCTGGTAACTGCTTGCTGCTGCCTGGTATCTGCTTGCTGCTGCCTGGTAACTGCTCACTGCTGCCTGGTATCTGCTCACTGCTGCCTGGTATCTGCTCACTGCTGCCTGGTAACTGCTTGTTGCTGCCTGGTATCTGCTCACTGCTGCCTGGTATCTGCTCACTGCTGCCTGGTATCTGCTCACTGCTGCCTGGTATCTGCTCACTGCTGCCTGGTAACTGCTTGTTGCTGCCTGGTAACTGCTCGCTGCTGCCTGGTAACTGCTCGCTGCTGCCTGGTAACTGCTTGCTGCTGCCTGGTAACTGCTTGCTGCTGCCTGGTAACTGCTTGCTGCTGCCTGGTAACTGCTTGCTGCTGCCTGGTAACTGCTTGCTGCTGCCTGGTAACTGCTTGCTGCTGCCTGGTAACTGCTTGCTGCTGCCTGGTAACTGCTTGCTGCTGCCTGGTAACTGCTTGCTGCTGCCTGGTAACTGCTTGCTGCTGCCTGGTAACTGCTTGCTGCTGCCTGGTAACTGCTTGCTGCTGCCTGGTAACTGCTTGCTGCTGCCTGGTAACTGCTTGCTGCTGCCTGGTAACTGCTTGCTGCTGCCTGGTAACTGCTTGCTGCTGCCTGGTAACTGCTTGCTGCTGCCTGGTAACTGCTTGCTGCTGCCTGGTAACTGCTTGCTGCTGCCTGGTAACTGCTTGCTGCTGCCTGGTAACTGCTTGCTGCTGCCTGGTAACTGCTTGCTGCTGCCTGGTAACTGCTTGCCGAGCACACAGCTCAACAGTTTGTGGAAAAGAGGAATAAGTTGGTTATTTGTTAATATCTGTTATTTTATGAGCTGTTATGTAATCAGTCTGATTTATTATTGAAATTATGATTGTTTGGTTTAAATTGCCTAATAAAGGGCTGCAGCCATTGTGATTGCATTTGGTTGTGGAGTCGAGTCGTATTTATTATATGCAAAGTTTAATACCAACTTGTTGCAGCAGGTAAGGTTTGTATATTCCTGTCTGGATCTGGCGTATGGTGTCTGCCAAATATCTGTATTCATTCTGCCCTCCACAGGAATACAGAGAGCCAGAACATTCTGCACAGAGATGGCCAATTACATGCAAACTTCATGCAACTTGTATGCAGCTGGGAACTAGACAGGTATGATGGTCAGGAAGCGCATGTATGCAGATGTTTATGAAAATGTGTGCAGCTTGAAAATGGACCAATCAATTTAAACCATAAATATTTGCATAATTTCAGAACAATTTACATTTCATTGATCATCACTAAATGAGGCAATGTGGGAGGAGTCCTGCCTTGTCTGTAAATACTGCAAACAAGTAAATGACACAGAGATCAGCGCATCACTTAGGCTATGTTCACACTATAAATAGCCAGTGCTATTTCAAACGCTGAGCGATTGATTGCGATTTGTTTTAATCCCCCTTCCCTGCACTTTTACTCACTTTTGCAGAGCAATTTTTTTTTTTTTTTTAATTCACTCCCTGACACAAGTCAGGAAGTGAACTCTTTTAACCCGGAAATGAATAAATACAATGTATTTCATTCATAGAGGCGTTCAGAAAAATTGCTATATGCGATTACCCTATAACTATCATTGAGCCAAAGGGCTCAGAAAATGATCCAGGCAGCGCTTTGCTGTGCGGATCGCAAGCGAAACACTCATATGTGAACACTCTCATAGGGAATCGCTGCACAAGTGCTTTTAGGGTGACTTCTAAAATCGCCAGCGCTTAAAATAATATGCAAGCGCTCATAGTGTGAGCAACAGAAGTTTTTTTGGGTCTCTTCGGGCTGGTGCACACTAGAGCGGTTCTGAAGCGTTTTTTAAAACGTTTGCAGGGGGGAAACCGCTTGGCTAATGAAAGTGAATGGGATGGTGCACACCAGAGCGGCTCGTTTTTTCCACAAATGCAAACTCGGGGGCTGCAGCATTTTGTAGATTTCTGAGGCGTTTCTGCCTCAATGTAAAGTATAGGAAAGTTGAAAAACGCCAGATCAGGCCCCAGTGCAGACCAAAACCGCTAGCAGATCCTCAAAACACTAGAGGTTTTTGGAGCAGATTTTAGAGCGATTCTAGGCATGTTTAGAGACGTTTTCTAAACATGCCTAGTGTTTTTAGAAGCGTTTTTGTGTAGCAGATTTCATATATTGTTACAGTAAGGCCCAGTGCACACCAAAACCGCTAGCAGATCGTCAAAGCGCTAGCGGTTTTGGGAGCAGAGAGCAGATATTTGGCCGGGTGCACACCAAGCGGATTTTGTATGCGATCCACCAGCCGCATCAGCCAGTGAAACCGCTTGGCTATTGTATTTCAATGTGTGGTGCACACCGGCGGTTTGAGTTTTTTTTAGGAAACTGCAAACGTGCAGCAGGAGGCGCGTTTGCGGCTGGGCAAAAACCTCAAACCGCCGGTGTGCACCATCCCATTGCAATACATTAGCCAAGCATTTTTCCAGGCGGATGCGGCCGGCGGATCGCTCCAAAAACCGCTCGGTGTGCACTGGGCCTAAAAGCTGTTACTGAACAGCCTCTGTCACAAAAACGCCTGGGAAACCGCTCTGATGTAGCGTTTTCCAGAGCGGTTTGCGTTTTTCTATACTTTACATTGAGGCAGAAACGCCTCTGCAAATCGCAAACGTGCAGCAGGAGGCATGTTTGCGGTTTGCTAAAAACCTCAAACCGCTGCTGTGCACCATCCCATAGGCCTGGTGCACACCAAAAACCGCTAGCAGATCCGCAAAATGCTAGTAGTTTTTGAAACGCTTTTTCTTATTTTTCTATGGCGTTTTGCAGATTGCTGCAGCGGATTTCAGTATAGTACATTTCATATATTGTTACAGTAAAGCTGTTACTGAACAGCTTCTGTAACAAAAATGCCTGCAAAACCGCTCTGAACTGCCGTTTTTCAGAGCGGTTTGCGTTTTTCCTATACTTTACATTGAGGCAGAAACGCATCCGAAATCCAAAAAATGCCTCACCCCGGCATTTTTCGTTTCTGCAAAACGCCTCCTGCTCTGGTGTGCACCACCCCATTGAGATACATTGAACAAGCGGATCCGCAGCCGCAAGCGGCTGCAGAAACGCTGAAAAAGCCGCTCGGTGTGCACCAGCCCATAGAGATACATTAGCCGAGCGTTTTCACAGGCGGATGCGGTTAGCGGATCGCTGCTAAAACCGCTTGGTGTGCACTGAGCCTCAGAGCGGTTTTGCGGGCGTTTTTGTTACAGAAGCTGTTCAGTAACAGCTTTACTGTAACAATATATGAAATGTACTACACAAAAACGCTCCAAAAAATGCTGGGCATGTGTAGAAAACCTCTCTATGCCTAGAATCGCTCTGAAGTCTGCTCCAAAAACCTCTAGCGTTTTGCAGATCTGCTAGAGGTTTTTGGTGTGCACTGGGCCTTACCTTGATACCATCCAGGTTGTTCTGGGTCACCAAAAGAAATCTGGATGTTTCCTTAAAGTGAACCAGAGACGAAGCACCCTTGTGTATTTTACCATAGAAATCAGTGGGAACATTAGAGAAAACACCATGCTCTCTGTTCCATCCTCACTGCTAAAAGTGTCTGTTATCTAGCTGAGATAAGAATCCCAGACTGAGCATTGAGTCTGGCTTTGCTATAATGACTCAGCTATAATGATTCCTGAGCAAAGCCAGCAGGGGGCAGGCTTGGACTTGAAGACAGCAAAGAACACAGTCTCAGCTATAATTATTCTTTAGCAAAGCCAGACCGACTGCTTAGTCGGGATTCTTATCTTAGAGGTGATAACAGGCAAATTAAACAGAGAACAATGTAACAAAGAGCAGATTAGGTGTTTACTGTCATGTTCCCACTGATTTATAAGGTAAAATACATGAGGTTGCTTCATCTCTGGTTCTCTTTAACCTCCCTGGCGGTATCCACTAATCAGGCTCGGGGTGGAAAAAAGCAGCCAGTAGCGAGAGCCCAGAGCCTGACTCGCTTTAGCTGCTGGGAGCGTTGTGCAGAGTGTAGCACGTTTTAACTCTCCTCCCTGGGATCCAGACGCCGGCAGACATTTTCCTTCCTTCCTGTCTGGTGACATTGCCGTCAGTCTCACTACAGGGAAAATTGCAGCGCTGGATCCCACGGAGGTGAGTAAGTACTGCAGGTCTCTCTAGCAGCATGATCTTTTCCCGATTTTAGGGTCTTATGCTGGGAATACACGGCTTGATTCTGAGCCATTTAGATGGCTCGATAAATAATTTCCGATCTCCCGCCCAATTGTTTCCCCGCTCGATTTCACATTGAGGACAATGGAAAAAGATAAGAAAAACAAGCGGAAGAGAATTGCCCGCGGAATCGAGCGGGGAATTGAGCCTCAAAAACGTACCGTGTATTCCAAGCATTAAACCTAAAAAAAAAATTGCATCGCTTTTAGACCCTAACATCCAAAAATAGTATAGCCAGGGTGGGTAAAGAGAACCAGAGATGAAGCACCCTCTTGTATTTTACCTTATAAATCAGTGGGAACATGACAGTAAACACCTAATCTGCTCTTTGTTTCATTGTTCTCTGTTTAATCTGTCTGTTATCACCTCTGATAAGAATCCCCGACTGAGCACTCAGTCTAGCTTTGCTATGGAAAGATTATAGCTGAGTCTGTCTTCTCTGGTGTCTTTTCAAGCCCAAGCCTGCCCCCTTGTGGCTCTGCTATAATGACTCAGCTATAATTATTCCCTGCAAAGCCAGACTGAATGCTCAGTCCGGGATTCTTATCACAGCTGATAACAGACACTTTTAGCAGTGAGGAGGAAACAGAGAGCATGGTAAGTGTTTTCTCTAATGTTCTTACTGATATATATGGTAAAATACACAAGGGTGCTTCGTCTCTGGTTCCCTTTAAACACCCAAGAAACAGTGAAGGACAAGTTGAGATAAGTGCTTTAGGAAACAGCACTGTAGCTGACCCAAGTTGGGTCGGAGAGCTCTGAGAAGCTCGTTTGCATAGATAACAACTTGCCTGGGCTTCCTGAGAAACAGAGAATTATTGGCAACGCAGAAACAGAGGACGGGTCTAAAGGTGCGTACACACATGCGACTATAGTCGTTTGTAACGATCGTTCCCCGATCTTTACCAACGACGATCGTTACAAAAAACGAACCAACGACTATTAAGGCAAACGACGAACGAGGCAAATCGCTACAAAACAAAGTTCTGTCTTGGCGGATTTTTACCACCGACGATCGTTAGCAAAAGTGGTACATCGTTGGAAACGATCGTTCGTACCAGGCTGGACATGCGCATTTCACTTTTTCTCCAAGGAACTTTACAATTTTATGCGCAGGCGCAATAAGTGCTTTTACATGGTGTAACGTTCGTTCTAACGATGTGATCGTTACACACTTTTTACAACTAACTTTACTTCGGTCGTTCTTTCGTCAATTAAAAGATCGTTCGTCGTTAACAACGAACGATCGTTGTCGCATGTGTGTACGTAGCATCAGTAATATCAGCCCAGAAATCTGCCCTTTGGATTTTGTAACCAGGAGGTCATTAGCAACTTTAGTAAGGACAATTTCAATTATTGCAGATTGTTAACCCATACAGTGGGAAAAAAAATAACTGTTTCCAATAATATGCACTGACTGTAACTTTTATAAATTCGGCATTCTGCAGATCTCCAAAAAAAAGTACCACTTTTTCCTCAGGCATAGCTCCCAATTACTCCTCTTTGGCAGCCCTGTCCCTCTTTTCCTCCTCATTTGTCCCTCTTTCAGGACTTTGTCCCTTTTTCTATGTAAATATATATATTTCTCTACTAAAAAAATGTGTTTGCCGCTAAACTTTATTCCCATGTAACGAATGTGGAATCGTCTCCGTGGTCAGCGCACCAGACATGCGCTGACACGGCGGATTTCCTCCACAAGCGTATAAATTTTCAGGAACCCAGCAGTGGGTGCAATGCACCTGCAGAGGGAAATTCCTGTTGGCAGGTGGAGCTGTGGAGTACAGAGGAACAGCTCCTCTGCCCTACCACACATGCCAGACAGGAATTGTACGAAGGGAAGAACCGTAATCGCAAGAGAAGCGATTTGAGAGTGAGCACAGAGACAGATTGTGTGTGTGTGTGCATAAAAACTAGTCGCCAACCCGCGACTGTGCACACACCACAGCAGATACGAAGCAGGAACGCGATCGCGAGAGGTGCGATCGCCAGACGTGACACAAGGCTACAGCAAGGCGGAGCACGAGAGTAGCAAAGGCACAGCAAATCATACAATGAGGAGATACGGAAAATAACAAACGCTAGCTAACCGCGAACACCGCACTCATTCGCAACAGTGCATGCGGTTATGCGCGGTCTCCACGTGATAAGCACAATAGAGACAAGCACGCCTAACTAACCATCGACAGACAAACATGAAACAAAGGACGCGAACGCTTGCTTAACGGTTACCTCACCGAGCCTCCAGCAAGCGTCCATAGCAGACAAGACAAGACACACGAAAACAGGGACAAGCGAGAGATAGGATCCACAGCACTAGTGAAAGTGGCTAGCGCGATCCAGGAAGACAGAACAGAAGGATCCACAGCACTAGCGCGAAGCGAGTGCGATCCAGGTACAGAGTAGCAGAACAGAAGGATCCACAGCACTAGCGAAAAGTGGCTAGCGCAATCCCAGGAGACAGAACAGAAGGATCCACAGCGCTAGCGAAAAGTGGCTAGCGCGATCCCAGGAGACAGAACAGAAGGATCCACAGCGCTAGCGAAAAGTGGCTAGCGCAATCCCAGGAGACAGAACAGAAGGATCCACAGCGCTAGCGAAAAGTGGCTAGCGCGATCCCAGGAGACAGAACAGAAGAGATAGCTGGTAGCAACCGCTGCACCAGCTATACTCCAAGAACAGAGATCAGAACCATTTCCTGTCGACCACCGCTGGGACAGGACAACAGCAACAGAACAAACAAACAGATAAGCAATCCTAACTGCACTAAGGAAACCTGCCTAGTGCAGTTTTCCAGGAATTACTCTAAGCTGATCTTCAAACAAAGAGCATGGCTGACACTCTCCAGAGTGTTTCACAGGAAGACTCCTTATGACCAGCCAAGCATTGTGGGAAACACATAGTACTTATAGTACACGCCTCCAATGAATGTGGCCAGGCAATTTGCATGACAACGTATGCAAATTCCTCAGCAAGCACAAGCTGCAAAACTGACAGAAGCTCTTCTTTCCAGAGTCCTGCAGCATGCAAACCTACACAATGGTCAAAAAGCTGCCTGCCTGCACAGGCAGCTGAGCAAATCATCACAGTACCCCCCCCTCCCCCCCTCCAGGGTCAAATTCCAGACGACCCTCATAAGTGCTATTAGCAACAGACTCAAACTGAAGACTCATGAAGGTCGGGACAGCCCGACAAGGTCCAATTCCAGAGTCAGTCCACCCGAAACCGACCTCATCAGAAGCAGAAGCCACCGAAACATGCCCATCAATACTACAAGTCTCAGTGTAACACCCATCAGGACTGTGGATACCAGAGAAGAAGCCATCGACACCCTCCAGACAATACCCACCACCTTCCAAGGAGCGTCCGAAAATACCAAATCTGCCACAAAACCTGTTCGAAGTGTCTCTATCAACACAAAAGCCGCTGTTGATCGTATTCAGGGTACCAAGCAAAACTTCTCTCGGAATCTCCCAGAACGCCTTGAAGCTCCGCAGAGATTCCAAGAAGTCAGAACGCTCACCAGGCTCACATGGAGAGCTACCAAGCACCCCCATGGAACCTATGACAGTTCCAGATTCAGAATTAGCAGGACACCCATCAAGATCAGGACTTTCAGGGACCACTTCTGGGCATGCAAGCAGGCAGGCTAAATCAGAACATGTCTCCACCGAGGAAGCATCTGAGTACGCTAGTAACCGAGGCACACTTGGGCTTTCTGGGTCACAGAGCACACTGGGGTACACCAGCACAGGAGAAACCTCAGGACATGTTGGGGAACTGCCAACCTCAGAGTCCGATACGAGAAAACCAAAACCAGGACCGGGCATAAGTTCATCACGAGTAGGGGCCATAGGCACTGGTCTTTCAAAAGAAGACATCATCATTCACTACATAGGCGTGAAAATCCATCAGAGCTGAAAAGGTAGCCAGCAAGGCAGCAATGCCTATGGAAGAGGGCAACACCTCAGAAGGACTTGGGGGGCAGGAGACGTCTCCTACAAGTTCTGCACCCTTTGGGAGGAACTCAGAGATCTCCAGGAGATCAGACAGGACCTCAGGAACATCCTTTTTCAAGTCTCCTAAGAAGGATTCTGAACTATCCATGTTACAGGGCAAAGCTTGAACTTTATTTTGTGAACCGGGCAGATGTCCCAGGGAAGGTTCCACCATAAACTGAGACTGAATTTCATCATCAGGACAGGGATACACAGAAATATCTTGTGAAACTAACTCTGGCCTTCTGAGTTTCGTTTCACTGCAGGGAAATTCCTCCATAGCAGTCAAACCAGACTGCAATTCCAAAATAGCAGAGAAACAGGTAACAATGGTTGCAATACCTAGACGAGCCTCTAGGGACACTGCAGGAGATTTTAAACAAGGTAATATTGACTCATCCAGATTACTGGGTGGAGAGTCAGTACTTACTTCAGAATCAGACTCGCAAATGTCAATGCGGGTGGACATAATGTCTTTATTCATGATACAGGGCAGGCTCAGAGACATCTTCTCTGGACAGAGCAAAGGTGCTTCAGTATCAGGTTCACAAAACCAAAGTGCTGTCTCACTCTTAGACTCGGCTAACGATGTCGAATCCGAGGAGACAGAACACAAAATTTGCGAATCCACAATCGCTTTACGTTGCGAAACCGAACACTCCAAAGACAGGGATTCTGAGGTCTCCAGGCTGGATTGCTGGATCTCAGAAACGCCAGCTGACAATGTATCTTTACAAACGTCACCTGAATGACGTACACGTAATTCATTCAGAATCATTTTCCACATACAAATCAGCGGACTCACAAAGTCAAATTCACACCCTTTTTTTTTCTCTTAAAGGGAAGGTTCAGGGATGCTGTGAAAAAAATGAAAATCCAAATCTACTTACCTGGGGCTTCCTCCAGCCCGTGGCAGGCAGGAGGTGCCCTCGTCGCGGCTCCGCAGGCTCCCGGTCTCCTCCGGTGGCGCGCCCGACCTGGCCAGGCCGGCTGCCAGGTCGGGCTCTTCTGCGCTCCAATGTGCGGCTCACTGGTGCGCGCTGACGTCATCGGACGTCCTCCGGGCTGTTCTGCGCAGGCTCAGTAGTTCATATGGGTTGGGATCAGGAACGAGGACAGACTTTTTAACTGCTTTAATGTAGTGTGCGATCCTACCTATAATGGGATCCACATATGCCTTTGCCTCAGGCAATGACATCTGAAACAAATCAAAGGTTCCCTCTGCCCTGGGAATTTTGGTTGGGCTGGTCATACTGTAACGATTGTGGAATCGTCTCCGTGGTCAGCGCACCAGACATGCGCTGACACGGCGGATTTCCTCCACAAGCGTATAAATTTGCAGGAACCCAGCAGTGGGTGCAATGCACCTGCAGAGGGAAATTCCTGTCGGCAGGTGGAGCTGTGGAGTGCAGAGGAACAGCTCCTCTGCCCTACCACACATGCCAGACAGGTATTGTACGAAGGGAAGAACCGTAATAGCAAGAGAAGCAATTGAGAGTGAGCACAGAGACAGATTGTGTGTGTGTGTGTGTGTGTGTGCATAAAACTAGTCGCCAACCCGTGACTGTGCACACACCACAGCAGATACGAAGCAGGAACGCGATCGCGAGAGGTGCGATCGCCAGACGTGACCCAAGGCTACAGCAAGGCGGAGCATGACAGTAGCAAAGGCACAGCAAATCATACAATGAGGAGATACGGAAAATAACAATCGCTAGCTAACCGCGAACACCGCACTCATTTGCAACAGTGCACGCGGTTATGCGTGGTCTCCACGTGATAAGCACAATAGAGACAAGCACGCCTAACTAACCATCGACAGACAAACATGAAACAGAGGACGCGAACGCTTGCTTAACGGTTACCTCATCGAGCCTCCAGCAAGCGTCCATAGCAGACAAGACAGACACATGAAAACAGGGACAAGCGAGAGATAGGATCCACAGCACTAGCGAAAGTGGCTAGCGCGATCCAGGAAGACAGAACAGAAGGATCCACAGCACTAGCGCGAAGCGAGTGCGATCCAAGTACAGAGTAGCAGAACAGAAGGATCCACAGCACTAGCGAAAAGTGGCTAGCGCGATCCCAGGAGACAGAACAGAAGGATCCACAACGCTAGCGAAAAGTGGTTAGCGCGATCCCAGGAGACAGAACAGAAGGATCCACGGCGCTAGCGAAAAGTGGCTAGCGCGATCCCAGGAGACAGAACAGAAGAGATAGCTGGTAGCAACCGCTGCACCAGCTATACTCCAAGAACAGAGATCAGAACCATTTCCTGTCGACCACCGCTAGGACAGGACAACAGCAACAGAACAAACAAACAGACAAGCAATCCTAACTGCACTAAGGAAACCTGCCTAGTGCAGTTTTCCAGGAATTACTCTAAGCTGATCTTCAAACAAAGAGCATGGCTGACACTCTCCAGAGTGTTTCACAGGAAGACTCCTTATGACCAGCCAAGCATTGTGGGAAACACATAGTACTTATAGTACACGCCTCCAATGAATGTGGCCAGGCAATTTGCATGACAACGTATGCAAATTCCTCAGCAAGCACAAGCTGCAAAACTGACAGAAGCTCTTCTTTCCAGAGTCCTGCAGCATGCAAACCTACACAATGGTCAAAAAGCTGCCTGTCTGCACAGGCAGCTGAGCAAATCATCACATCCCATTCTTTAAAGTGATATATTACTAATCTTAAAATATTAATATGAAAGAAAATGAACCAGGATAGAAATAAAACAATATATTTATCTTATGAATTTTTTTGTTAAACGTGACTAGGGGTTTGGCAGGGGTGTGGCTTAAGTGTCCCTCTTTCTCATCTCAAAAAGTTGGGAGGTACGCGAATAACAGTACTCTGGGGATAACAGCATTTGTGAACAGGCCCTTGCAAAAAACACACAGAAAACATTCTAAAACGCCCTTTTTGATTGAAAGCGTCTTACTGACAAACGGCCACAAGATGGCAGTGCTGTCCTTCCCAGCAGCACTGGCATTACCAGAGGGGAGGCTGAGGCCAGGGCTGTTGTGCAGAGCCAAGAGCTGAATGAACTCTGTCACCTCTGCCCTGTAGCTGCTCCTTTACCAGGAGGGGAGGGGCAGGCCTGGGATCTGGGCTCTACTTTCCAAACAGTCTGCAACTCTGCATCCCTCTGCTGGATCCCATTATCACCCTGAGCAGGCAGATTGTGCTGAGCTGCAGCCAGGAATGTCATGTATGCTGGAATGCAGCGGGGAATTCCTGCGGCGGAAACTCTCCAGAGAGGCTGATACCCCCCCACCCCCCCCCAGTCCGCAACACTTCCACTGAAACTGCACAACAGTTATGTCAAAAGTTTATTATAATCTCTGCGGGAGGGCGAGCGGCTGGGAAAGAAGATCGCTGGCTCTGAATGAGCCAAAAAGCTCAGCAATCCGCCAAAGCAAGAGTTTAGCAACACTTAATTGTGACATGAATATATACGGAAGATGTCGGCGCTATATAAATACTAAATAATAATAATTACAGAGAACTGAGGTAAATCATGAACCATGGGCAGCACGGTGGCGTAGTGGTTAGTGCTCTCGCCTTGCAGCGCTGATTCCACAGTTTGAATCCCAGCCAGAGCGCTATCTGCAGGGAGTTTGTATGTTCTCCCCGTGTCTGTGTGGGTTTCCTCCGGGCACTCCAGTTTCCTCCCATGTCCCAAAAACATACAGATATGTGAATTGGCTTCTACCTAAATTGGCCCTAGACTACGATACATACATATGACTATGGTAGGGATTAGAGTGTGAGCTCCTCTGATGGACAGTTAGTGACAAGACAATATACTCTATACAGCACTGCGGAAGATGTTGGCACTATAATGTAAGTACTAAATATTAAAGGGGCACTATGGCGAACAATTGTAAAATTTAAACTTTGTGCAAATATATACAAATCAGAAGTACGTTTTTTTCCAAAGTTAAATGAGCCATAAATTACTTTTCTCCTATGTTGCTGTCACCTACAGTAGGTCGTAGAAATCTGACAGAAGCGACAGGTTTTGGACTAGTCCATCTCTTCGTGGGGGGAGTCTCAGGGATTTATTTATTTTCAAAAGCACTTAGTGAATGGCAGTTGCTCTGTCCAACTGCCAAAAAACTGTGTAGCGAGCAGGGAAGCTGGCCAGCATCATTGTTTAAATCCTTTTTAGGGACTATCTTTATAAAGAATAAAAGCCTTGCTGAGAATCCCCTATTAGGAGATGGACTAGTCCAAAATCTGTCACTTCTGTCAGATTTCTATTCCCTACTGTAAGTGACAGCTACATAGGAGAAAAGTAATGTATGACTCATTTTACTCTGGAAAAAACATACTTCTTATTTGTCTATGTTTGCACATATTTTACATTTTAAAAGTTTTCCCCATAGTGCCCCTTTAAAAAAAAAAAAGCATTCATTACATTATTTTCACTACAGTTCCTCTTTAAATCCCACCTTAGCTTTTATAGTGATTTTCTCTGTGAGCTTTGTGCGAGTCTGTCCTGCTCGTGGCATCGCTGCGCTGGTTTTGTGCAGAGTCTGTCCTGCTCGCCGGATCGCTGTGCTGGTTTTGGCGCTTGTTGGGCCTTCGGAACATCTGGAAGCGTTTAGCGTGTAGAAGGTTTTGGAATATTTGACTGTCAGCAGCGGGGAGTGGGGGGGGGGGGGCTGATGTGACCCCCCCCAGAGGAATCAGAGAACTGGCTGTGATCCCTGACATCAGAGCGGTGCAGCGGCAGTTCCCCGTTCTGCTACTCACTCTCCAGAGTGCTCGCAGCCTTTGAAGTGGGTGTTGGATTGGCAGCTGCGATCCCCACCTGGGACGCCCCAGAGGGGTCAGACGCGGGGTACTCAGGACCTGTCAGCCGGCCCACGTGTGAGAAACCGGCACAGTATGCTACACATGAGGTTCCCTAATTACATGTCAAGGGTAATTATCAGCATGTGGGATGGTGCGCGGGGCATACAGGCGGAGCCACCCTTTATATGTAACCGGTGTAGCTGCACAGAGCGTACAGGCGGAGCCGCCCTTTATGTGTAATCAGTGTGACTGCACAGAGCGTACAGGCGGAGCCGCCCTTTATGTGTGACCAGTGTGACTGCACAGAGCGTACAGGCGGAGCCGCCCTTTATATGTAACCGGTGTAGCTGCACAGAGCGTACAGGCGGATCCACCCTTTATATGTAACCGGTGTAGCTGCACAGAGCGTACAGGCGGAGCCGCCCTTTATATCTAACTGGTGTAGCTGCACAGAGCGTACAGGCGGAGCCGCCCTTTATGTGTGACCAGTGTGGCTGCACATGTACAAGCAAAAAGGGTGCTGGACTACCTGTTTCCTCGACCTCGAAAATAACAGTGTCTTATATTCATTTTTGGTCCAAAAGATGTGCTAGGGCTTATTTTCAGGGGATGTCTTCTATTTCTCCTGCCTTCCCCACTGTGCTGCCTTTTCCTCTGCTGGATCCACCTGTCCCCCTCTGTCCCTGTGTCCTCTATGCCCTGTCCTCCTGCGTCCCTGCGTCCTCCTCTGTCCCTGTGTCCTCTATGCCCTGTCCTCCTGCGTCCTCCTCTGTCCCTGTGTCCTCTATGCCCTGTCCTCCTGCGTCCTCCTCTGTCCCTGTGTCCTCTATGCCCTGTCCTCCTGCGTCCTCCTCTGTCCCTGTGTCCTCCTCTGTCCCTGTCCTCCTGCGTCCCTGTGTCCTCCTCTGTCCCTGTGTCCTCTATGCCCTGTCCTCCTGCGTCCTCCTCTGTCCCTGTGTCCTCTATGCCCTGTCCTCCTGCGTCCTCCTCTGTCCCTGTGTCCTCTATGCCCTGTCCTCCTGCGTCCCTGCGTCCTCCTCTGTCCCTGTGTCCTCTATGCCCTGTCCTCCTGCGTCCCTGTGTCCTCCTCTTTCCCTGTGTCCTCTATGCCCTGTCCTCCTGCGTCCCTGTGTCCTCCTCTGTCCCTGTGTCCTCTATCCCCTGTCCTCCTGCGTCCTCCTCTGTCCCTGTGTCCTCCTCTTTCCCTGTGTCCTCTATGCCCTGTCCTCCTGCGTCCCTGTGTCCTCTTCTGTCCCTGTGTCCTCTATCCCCTGTCCTCCTGCGTCCTCCTCTGTCCATGTGTCCTCTATGCCCTGTCCTCCTGCGTCCTCCTCTGTCCCTGTGTCCTCTATGCCCTGTCCTCCTGCGTCCCTGTGTCCTCCTCTGTCCCTGTGTCCTCTATCCCCTGTCCTCCTGCAGCCCATGTCCGCCTATGTCCTCTGTGTCCTCCACTGTCTGCCCTGTGTCTTCTGCTGTAACCGCGTCCTACTGCCAGCATCATCATCCTCTTTGCTGCACAGTCTCCATGTCCTCTCCCCAGTCATTATAACAGAGCCAGAAGGGGGCAGGCTTGGGCTTGAGAAGAAATCAGAGAAGACAAGACTCCGCTATAATGATTCCTGAGTAAAGCCAGACTGAATGCTCAGTGGGGGATTTATCAGGGCTGATAACAAGCAGGCTTAGCAGTGAAGGATGAAACAGAGCAGGGTTCCCACTGATATATATGGTAAATACATGAGGGTGCTTCGTCTCTGGTTCCCTTTAAGCATCATTTCCCTTTTTGATGTGTTGCTCCCTGTTTTTATTCTCCTCTTTCATATGTAGCAGCCCCTCTTTCACGTCCTGGTGCCCCCTTGGGCTGCTGCCGCCCAAGGTCCATGCCTTTGCGGCCTCTCCAGAAATCCGGCCCTGGGAGGGTGTGTGACAGCTCTGCATAATCCGGGGAATTACTCTCCCCAGCGAGATGGGAGTTTATCTGTGTGGTTTGGGAAAGCCACGAGAGTGGCGAGAAGTGGTGGAAAGGCCGATCTTCCAGCCTGAGCGGCCTCGCGGGAGCCTGAGCCGCCCAGCCAGAGTTTTATCCAGCAATAAAATCTATTGAATTAGTTGTTTATTTTAGACGCGGTGGAATGAAAACATCGGAGTCATTGCGACATGTTGGCGGTTTCTGGCTGCGCAGGAAATGATTGCGGGATTGTAACGTTCGGGAACTGATCGCTGCTCTGAACTATGGGCCAGAGACACGAGAACGGCCAGGAAAATAATATCCAATGAAATAGCCGGCCGTCCTAACTCAGGATTTATGAGTCACTGCGGGGGTCTGCAGGGAAACGCAACAGGAGCAGAGGTTCTGGGTGACCCACGAGAGGGCGAGAAAATATAAACTTCACCAAAGGCCTACGGATGAATTCTATGAGGTGTCCTTGGACTGGGCGGGAAATAATAATAATACACTTTAAAAATTGCCTTCTTCGGAATTTATCAGCTGCTAAACCTCTGAATATCCCTCTGACTCTCCAGCCAACATTGTGACTCATGTAGCTGACAGACACTCGCAAAATCTCAGCATGTTTAACCACTTCACATCCAGACCTTGTTTCTCACTTATGCACCAGAGCAGTTTTGACATTTTAGCTATGACCCTATTTAAACAGCAATAACATTATCCCTACTTATGACACCTAAATGAAATATATATATATCGTTTTTGTTCTTTTCAAGAATAACTAGGCTTTCATTGCATGGCATTTTTTCCCTCTAACAATTTTCTTTTCTATGCATTTTAATAGGAAAAAAAGAGGAAAAAAAATTAAAAAACACGTTATTTCTCAGTTTTACCAATTCCAGTTTAAAAATAAAACGTGGTATTGTAGATTAAAAAAAAAACACACATTTGTTTTGGCTGTCGATTGTTCATCACAAAACTTAAAGGGGAACTGAAGTAAGAGGTATACAGAGGCTGACATGTTTATTTCCTTTTAATCAATACCAGTTGCCTGGCAGCCCTGCTGGTCTATTTCTCTGCAGTAGTGTCTGAATAACACCAGAAACAAGCATGCAGCTAGTCTTGTCAGATCTGACTTTAAAGTCTTAAACACTTGATATGCTGCATGCTTGTTCAGGGGCTATGGCTAATAGTATTAGAGGCAGAGGATCAGCAGGGCTGCCAGGCAACTGATATTGCTTAAAAGGAAATAAACATGGCAGCCTCCATATACCTCTCTCTTCAGTTCCCCTTTAAATTACGTTCCTGTCACAATTTGTGGTGAAGTTATTTGATTCTGAAATAATGCTACAGTGTGTATTTTTCACTATGAAAAGAGAAAATAAAAGTATTTTTAATGGTAAAAATCAATCTTATTGGCTCAGAGAACATGTATTCCCTTTCACCAATAAGTGCTGCATTAGATAGTGCTGGA
Source organism: Hyperolius riggenbachi (assembly GCF_040937935.1). NCBI lineage: Eukaryota > Metazoa > Chordata > Amphibia > Anura > Hyperoliidae > Hyperolius > Hyperolius riggenbachi. The sequence goes on from NC_090653.1 coordinate 289,502,264, forward strand.
GGTGTTCACAGGAGCAATGCCCTATAGCTGTGCTTCAGCTACAAGACGTATATCTATGTCCTCATGGCTAGATATACTGTAGTGGTGGTCAAAAAATTAAGATTTAATACATACATATAAAAGTAGATATCCATCATGCAATATAATGTAGCACTAATACCTTTTTTTTTCTCTTTTTATTTCCTATGTTGTTGTGTCTTACAGTAGGTAGTAGAAATCTGACAAGTTTTGGACTAGTCCATCTCCTTCACCCCTATTGATTAAAGTGGACCAGAGACTAAGTACCCTCATGTATTTACCATATATATCAGTGGGAACATTAGAGAAAACACCTACCCTGCTCTCTGTTTCATCCTTCACTGCTCAGCCTGCTTCTAATCAGCCCTGATAAAATCCCCCACTGAGCATTCAGTCTGGCTTTGCTAAGGAATCATTATAACTGAGTCATGATAGTAGAGCCACAAGGGGGCAGGCTTGGGCTTGAAAAGACATCAGAGAAGACAGACTCAGCTATAATGATTCCTGAGCAAAGCTAGGCTGAATGCTCAGTTGGAGATTTTATCAGGCTGATAACAAGCAGGCTGAGCAGTGAAGGATGAAACAGAGAGCAAGGTCGGTGTTTTCTCTAATGTTCCCACTGACATATATGGTAAATTCATGAGGGTGCTTCGCCTCTGGTTCACTTTAACATCAAGAAAACTAAAGTAATGTCATCTGCTCCAATGAACTATCTACAAATGGGGAAAAAAAAGTAGTTGCAACAGTTTTCGTGTTCCTGGGGTCAAAGATCTCTGCACATGTCGGCTGCAGCCATGAAATTAAGGGCTGAGACACAGAGCTTTTTATAAAACGCTCCCAACTCCCATTGACTTACATTAAAATTGCGGTAAAATCACAATTGCGGTAAAATTTTACTACAATTTTAATGTTGGGCAATGAGAGTGTTTTTAAAAAGCTCCCAGAAAGCTCTGATAGCAAAAAAGCGCTCAGAAAAAGCGCTTATAGTGTGTCTGAGCCCTATAGGGGCCTGTTACCACTTGAGATTGCAAAACGCTAGCAATTAGCGATAGCATTTTGGGTCCGCGATTTTTTTGTGTTAATCGTATATTTTGTTTATTGTACTTTTTCATGATTTTTGAGGGATTGCAATTTGCAATTCTTCAACATTAAAATTGCAATCGCTCAAAAATTGCCAAAAAGCGCTACAGGCACCGCGTTTGCTGATAATCACAACAGTATATTGCCATATACTGTTAATTGCACTAGCGCTTTAAAAGACACTAGCAATCACCGGTGATTTGGCAATTAGTGGTAAACACCTGAGTGTGAATGGGCCCTAAAGCTACGTACACACATACGACAACGATCGTTCATTGTGAACGACGAACAAACTTTTAATTGATGAAAGAACGACCTAAGTAAAGTTGGTTTTAAAAGGTGTGTAACGATCAGATCGTTAGAACAAACGTTACATCACGTAAAGCAACTATTGCGCCTGCGCATAAAAATGAGAAGTTTCACGGAGAAATAGCGAAATGCGCATGTCAAGCCTAGTACGAACGACCGTTTCCAACGATGTACTACTTTTGCAAACGATCGTCGTTGGAAAAAATCCGCCAAGATCATTTGTTCATTTTTAACGATCTAGCTCGTCCGTCGTTAGACTTAATGGGCGTTGGCTGCTTTTTTTTAAACGATCGTGGTTTGAAATGATCGGGGAATGATCGTTTCAAACGACTATAGTCGCATGTGTGTACGCACCTTAAGAGACACTTGTTGCTTGGGAGGACAGGTATTGTAAATTTGGACAAGATACCAAAAATTGAGAGCAAAAGAAGAAAATGGTTGAGGCTAAGATGGATGGATAGCTTATGTAAAGCTATGAACATGCCTATGCAACAGCTGAAAGAAGCCGTGATTGACAGACGCATCTGGTGTGCGGAAATATATATGGTTACAAAGAGTGAGAGTCGACTAAACTAATGAGATTTGACTAAACAGGCTTAATTTAAAGTTCAGTATCAACAACAAAGATTGGAAAATGAACTCTTGTTTCAAGGAATATTTGTTCACCGATTTTCTTTCGATCACGTTAAAATCGATGAATACTTTTCAGGCACATAAAGTGCTGGTAACTCTTCCTCATAAATCTCCAAATACAAAACCTGATTCTTTTGAGTATAGATTTTTTTCTTTTAACTTTTTGTAGGCTAAAGACCTGTATAACGACCAGGCAGCACAGTAGAGGCTAGGGATGACTCATTTTTGTAATGCAAACAATAGAACATGCTTGTATTTTAAAACAAGGCTAAAATGAGTAATGCTAGTGTAGCACATTAATGAATGGAGGCATACGTTAGACCATTTTAGGAACCCTTTAAAGATTTGAGCGTGATAAACCTTAAAGTGAACCAAAGATGAAGCACCCTCTTGTATATTACCATATATATCAGTGGGAACATTAGAGAAAGCACCTACCCTGCTCTCTGTTTCATCCTTCACTGCTCAGCCTGCTTGTTATCAGCCCTGATAAAATCCCAGACTGAGCATTCAGTCTGGCTTTACTCAGGAATCATTATAGCTGAGTCTGTCTTCTCTGATGTCTTTTCAAGCACAGGCCTGCCCCCTTCTGGCTCTGCGTTCCTGTTCTGTATACTTGCAGCATCACAGAGCGCAGTGATGAGATGGGAGGAGCTGCTAATGTACGGGTATATTGAAAAACTTGTTTTTTAATCTATATTTGTTAGTCGTAAGAGGTTTTTAGAAGTGGTGATTTCATTTTGCACACAGCCCACTAAATAATATGCTTATCTGATGAACTGTGCTTTTTACACAAGAAACAGCACACCAGAGAGGCGATAATACCAGGTATAGTATTTATTTTGTAAAATCTATCGGGGCATATGTTTATTTGGTGTCAAAGCATTCATCTCTGGTTTCCTTTAAAGAGACTCTGAAGTCTCGCAAAAATGAGGTTTTTCTTTTAAAAACCTCATTAACATTATAGTCTCACCTAAAACGCTGCATTCCCGCGGCTGGAAACCCCCTCGATCACCCCAAACTCACAGGGGTACAGGGCAGGCGAAATCCACGACTTTCTTGGTCGTAGATTTTGCTGCCGCCCATTTGCACGTCAATCAGCGCGTATCTCCGCCTCTCCTCCGCCCCTCTCAGTGAAGGTAGACTGAGAGGGGCGGGGGAGAGGTGGCGATCCGGCGCTGATTGACGCGCATAGAGGCAGATCGAGGGTGATCGAGGGGGTTTGCAGCCGTGGGAATGCAGCGTTTTAAGTGAGACTATAATGTTAATGAGGTTTTTAAAAGAAAAACCTCATTTTTTGCGAGACTTCAGAGTCTCTTTAATACCTGTCAGAGGCGTAACTAGACTTATAAGGGCCCCTCTGCAAAAATGATCACATGGGGCCCCTTGGTCTCCGAACCCCATGCAGGTCACGTGATCGGGAGTCGGCGAGAGTGTTATGCTGTGAAGCAGCCTCTGGAAGCAGGAAGACATTACACATGTACACATTACACTCATGCATACGGTGTTTGGGAGTGAACAGGGAGGGTGTTTTGCTCATTGGCTGCACTTGCAGTTGGTGGGAGAGAGGAGGAAGAGCCCCCAAAACTGACCTCACCCACTGCTCTGCATGCAAGCCATGCTGGGAGTTGTAGTTCGCCAATAGCTGTCCTGATTATGAAGCGCTTTAGTTGGACGTTCTGCAGGTTTCTTGTTCAGCTGACATCGCTACCCTCTTCTCTGTCCTCTTCTAGAACTTTCCCCTCCAATCCATGGGCTGCCAAAATCTTTGCAAGGGGGTCGGAATGCAGCAGCAATGCGAAGTCTGGATGACTTACCTCTGCCTGTTTCCAGCATTGCGTTTCTGCTATCAAGGCAAGTAAAAACTCAACAGATTTAGCCGCCGGTCCCGGAGAAACGTAGAGCGGTTCTTTCATTCTATGTCACCATCATGGTGCAGCAGGATATCGCCACAGCATTCTGGGCAAGTGTCGCCATTCAACACAGAGGGATGAGCCAGCCAGTATGAAATGTAGTTTCGCCACAGGCCAGCCCCCATTCCGTCAAGTCCAGTTGCCCCGTTGAGCTGCAGCCGCCCAAGACCCGGGCCTTTGGGACCATGCCAAATATTCGGCCCAGCGGGGAGATTAGTTCCAAAGTTAAAAGTTAATTCTGAAAGTTAAATGAAAATGAGATATGTGCCGTGTATTATATATGTGTGGAGGTTGATCCATGGGCCCAAACAGTTCTAATTTTGTTTCATCAGTCCACAGAACACTACCACAAAAGTTTTGGGATAGTGTTCTGTGGACTGATGAAACAAAATTAGAACTATTTGGGCCCATGGATCAACGCTATGTTTGGAGGAGGAAGAACAAGGCCTATGAAGAAAAGAACACCTTGCCTACTGTGAAGCATGGCGGGGGGTCAATCATGCTTTGGGGCTGTTTTGCTTCTGCAGGTACAGGGAAGCTTCAGCGTGTGCAAGGTACCATGAATTCTCTTCAGTACCAGGAGATATTGGATGAAAATGTGATGCAGTCCGTCACAAACCTGAGGCTTGGGAGACGTTGGACCTTTCAACAGGACAATGATCCCAAGCATACCTCCAAGTCCACTAGAGCATTGTTGCAGATTAAAGGCTGGAACATTTTGGAGTGGCCATCGCAGTCGCCAGACTTAAATCCGATTGAGAACATTTGGTGAGACTTAAAGAAAGCAGTTGCGGCACGCAAGCCTAAGAATGTGGCTGAACTGGAGGCTTTTGTCCATGAAGAATGGGCTAAGATACCCGTAGATCGCTGCAAGACACTTGTGTCAAGCTATGCTTCACGTTTAAAAGCTGTTATAACTGGAGAAGAATGTTGTACTAAGTACTAAGAATGAATGTCACTTGGGGGTTGAATAAAACTGATAATGATGTGAGCACAGAAAAGTCATTTGTGGTTATTTCATTATAAATGTTATGTTATATTTGTCTGACTTACAAGTGCCTCTTTCATTTAATTGTAAATAAGATGACTGAAATTATCAAAATCAATGTCAAACTGGCCAAAACACTCAATTTCACTGAATAATTTTAAACACAACTGTACATGACTTCCGCCCCTGCGTCAACGTGGAAGTCTGATGGTAATGCGCTGTTGATTTTGCGGCGGCTGATTGGACATTTCAGACGTGACACAACGCGGTAAGTGTGCTAGGCCCCATTGCCTTGCATTGCCGTAATACCCTGCGGTAAAGAGGGCAACGTAACGCACGCTCGCAAGGCAAGTGTAAAAGGGGCCTCAGTCTCTGCACGAGCCGACCTGGGACCTCACTTTAATCCCCGTACTCGGTCAGTGAGGGAACCCGCACATGTTAATGTGCGGATCGCGCGTCTTCACACCGTGTTGTTGTTTTTAGCGCCTTTCTCTTATGAAAACTGACTGAAATATTAATAAAGAGTAACAGAAGAAACAGAACGAGAATAGATTTTGTTTAGACGGACGTGCCGGACGCGCTTTTTCCCGCCACGCGGCGACTCTCACAGCTCTGGCTGCAGGTGTGAAAAAAGCAGCTAAAAGCCGTATGTAAACCCCACACGTTTCCCGCTCGTTTCGCAGACAGACGGGCGAACGGAGCCAAAGAGCAAATCCGTGTTTTCAGAGGGGGGAGGGGTAGAGAGGGGGTCCTCCAACATCTGCCTCTCTGTATTATTACCCACAGGTTCAGATAGGGACCCCTCCTGCCATTTATCCTGTGCCCCTGGCTGGCCTGCAATCAGCACATCACAGGGAGGCAGATACCGTATCAACAGCAGCCAGCGCAGGCCGACAGGGGTGAGCGACTAACTCAACAACGCGTCTCACTCTCTTTCATGCAGTGCTACTGTGTGCCAGGGAGGCCGAGAGCATCAGATGGCATCAGTGAGAGTGCCAGCATGTGGTTACTGCCCATCAAGGACGGATGTGTACTTATTACCCCCGAAGCTAATTGTCTTCTGCCCCAGACCACAGGAGTGTAAGCTCCTCTGGTGCAGAGACTGATGGGAATGGATCAGTGATGTCTGTACAGCGCTGTGGAATATGTCAGAGCTATATAAATGTATAATAATAATAGTGTGTGGCTGTGGCGAGGACATTAGAGTGTAAGCTCCTCTGGTGCAGAGACTGATGGGCATGGATCAGTGATCTCTGTACAGCGCTGTGGTATATGTCAGAGCTATATAAATGTATAATGATAGTGTGTGGCTGTGGTGAGGACATTAGAGTGTAAGCTCCTCTGGTGCAGAGACTGATGGGCATGGATCAGTGATCTCTGTACAGCGCTGTGGTATATGTCAGAGCTATATAAATGTATAATAATAGTGTGTGACTGTGGTGAGGACATTAGAGTGTAAGCTCCTCTGGTGCAGAGACTGATGGGAATGGATCAGTGATCTCTGTACAGCGCTGTGGAATATGTCAGAGCTATATAAATGTATAATAATAATAGTGTGTGGCTGTGGTGAGGACATTAGAGTGTAAGCTCCTCTGGTGCAGAGACTGATGGGAATGGATCAGTGATCTCTGTACAGCGCTGTGGAATATGTCAGAGCTATATAAATGTATAATAATATTAGTGTGTGACTGTGGTGAGGACATTAGAGTGTAAGCTCCTCTGGTGCAGAGACTAATGGGAATGGATCAATGATTCTGTACAGCGCTGTGGAGTATGTCAGAGCTATATAAATGTATAATAATAATAGTTTGTGACTGTGGTGAGGACATTAGAGTGTAAGCTCCTCTGGTGCAGAGACTGATGGGAATGGATCAGTGATCTCTGTACAGCGCTGTGGAATATGTCAGAGCTATATAAATGTATAATAATAATAGTGTGTGGCTGTGGCGAGGACATTAGAGTGTAAGCTCCTCTGGTGCAGAGACTGATGGGAATGGATCAGTGATCTCTGTACAGCGCTGTGGTATATGTCAGAGCTATATAAATGTATAATGATAGTGTGTGGCTGTGGTGAGGACATTAGAGTGTAAGCTCCTCTGGTGCAGAGACTGATGGGAATGGATCAGTGATGTCTGTACAGCGCTGTGGTATATGTCAGATCTATATAAATGTATAATAATAATAGTGTGTGACTGTGGTGGAGGATTAGAGTGTAAGCTCCTCTGGTGCAGAGACTGATGGGAATGGATCAGTGATGTCTGTACAGCGCTGTGGAATATGTCAGAGCTATATAAATGTATAATAATAATAGTGTGTGGCTGTGGTGAGGACATTAGAGTGTAAGCTCCTCTGGTGCAGAGACTGATGGGAATGGATCAGTGATCTCTGTACAGCGCTGTGGAATATGTCAGAGCTATATAAATGTATAATAATATTAGTGTGTGACTGTGGTGAGGACATTAGAGTGTAAGCTCCTCTGGTGCAGAGACTAATGGGAATGGATCAATGATTCTGTACAGCGCTGTGGAGTATGTCAGAGCTATATAAATGTATAATAATAATAGTTTGTGACTGTGGTGAGGACATTAGAGTGTAAGCTCCTCTGGTGCAGAGACTGATGGGAATGGATCAGTGATCTCTGTACAGCGCTGTGGTATATGTCAGAGCTATATAAATGTATAATAATAATAGTGTGTGACTGTGGTGAGGACATTAGAGTGTAAGCTCCTCTGGTGCAGAGACTGATGGGAATGGATCAGTGATCTCTGTACAGCGCTGTGGTATATGTCAGAGCTATATAAATGTATAATAATAATAGTGTGTGACTGTGGTGAGGGCATTAGAGTGTAAGCTCCTGTGGTGCAGAGACTGATGGGAATGGATCAGTGATCTCTGTACAGCGCTGTGGTATATGTCAGAGCTATATAAATGTATAATAATAATAGTGTGTGACTGTGGTGAGGACATTAGAGTGTAAGCTCCTCTGGTGCAGAGACTGATGGGAATGGATCAGTGATCTCTGTACAGTGCTGTGGAATATGTCAGAGCTATATAAATGTATAATAATAGTGTGTGACTGTGGTGAGGACATTAGAGTGTAAGCTCCTCTGGTGCAGAGACTGATGGGAATGGATCAGTGATCTCTGTACAGCGCTGTGGAATATGTCAGAGCTATATAAATGTATAATAATATTAGTGTGTGACTGTGGTGAGGACATTAGAGTGTAAGCTCCTCTGGTGCAGAGACTAATGGGAATGGATCAATGATTCTGTACAGCGCTGTGGAGTATGTCAGAGCTATATAAATGTATAATAATAATAGTTTGTGACTGTGGTGAGGACATTAGAGTGTAAGCTCCTCTGGTGCAGAGACTGATGGGCATGGATCAGTGATCTCTGTACAGCGCTGTGGTATATGTCAGAGCTATATAAATGTATAATAATAATAGTGTGTGGCTGTGGTGAGGACATTAGAGTGTAAGCTCCTCTGGTGCAGAGACTGATGGGAATGGATCAGTGATGTCTGTACAGCGCTGTGGAATATGTCAGAGCTATATAAATGTATAATAATAATAGTGTGTGGCTGTGGTGAGGACATTAGAGTGTAAGCTCCTCTGGTGCAGAGACTGATGGGAATGGATCAGTGATCTCTGTACAGCGCTGTGGTATATGTCAGAGCTATATAAATGTATAATAATAATAGTGTGTGACTGTGGTGAGGACATTAGAGTGTAAGCTCCTCTGGTGCAGAGACTGATGGGAATGGATCAGTGATCTCTGTACAGCGCTGTGGTATATGTCAGAGCTATATAAATGTATAATAATAATAGTGTGTGACTGTGGTGAGGGCATTAGAGTGTAAGCTCCTGTGGTGCAGAGACTGATGGGAATGGATCAGTGATCTCTGTACAGCGCTGTGGTATATGTCAGAGCTATATAAATGTATAATAATAATAGTGTGTGACTGTGGTGAGGACATTAGAGTGTAAGCTCCTCTGGTGCAGAGACTGATGGGAATGGATCAGTGATCTCTGTACAGTGCTGTGGAATATGTCAGAGCTATATAAATGTATAATAATAATAATAGTGTGTGACTGTGGTGAGGACATTAGAGTGTAGATTTTTATTAGAAAAATATTATTTACAATTATAATACAAATAAATAAATAAAATAATTTGATCAATTAATCTTACCAAATGTAACAAAAAACAAGATCAAAGAAACAAGAAAAAACAATCAATTCTGCATATATATGCACAAACAAAAGCAGGACTTCTATGTCCAAAAACAACAAAAACAACATAACATTATAATACAATATTAATCTGTTATGAAGACCTGAGCAGAAGAATGCTCAAACATACCACCGATTCAAACAACGAGACATGACTAAACAACACAGACCCAACACCTGGACGTATGCAACAAATACAATAACCAACACCACACAATACCTGACATCACCTGACAACAATCTTACAAAATAAATGCACCAACACTTACAATCAAACTACCACATATTCAGGAAAAGGGCAAGTGTACACATACGACGATAAATAATCAAAAAACCTGCACAAGACAAAAAAAAAAAAAAAAAAAAAAAAAAAAAAAAACCTCATCTCCAATACAATAAGAATAAGCTGGAAGGAAAACACCTCCAGTATGTCTGCGGCCAGTCATTTACAAAAAATGTAGAAAAAGATTCAAAATCTAAGTAGTCTGTGATGAGAAATAGAAAGCTCACCCAGAAGAGACGTTAATAGGCTAAGGAGGCCTGATGTTCTGCCAGGCAAGAACCCAGGCACCTCTGCCCATCCTACGCCTCTCCAAGCACCGAATCCTAGAAACCTCACCCAGAATACTGTTCACCACCACCTGAACAGGGAGGAATTTCTGCCTAATGCAAAGCTGACACCGTGCTAACCATGTGTGATGTCTGACAGCTAAACTAACTAAATACAAAGTGCACAAATCAAAACCCTGGCGACGTTTGAATGCTCCGTATGCCCACTCAGCATAACTCAGATGCGCCAGGAAAGGAATACCTAGGCTCCCACCCACCTGTTTACATACTTCCACATTAAAGGGGCAGTGAAGTAAAAAGTGGTCCATGGACTCCTCAGCACCACCACACTCCTCACGAGGACATCCACGTGCTTCCACCTTTAGACATTTCACGTTACCCTTAACGTAAAGCTTGCCTTGAAAGGAGAGCCAAGCGATGTCCCACAATTTGTTGGGAATCCGCGGCGAATTAATGAGCCGCAAACCCTCCTCCAGATGCGTGCTTGGGCAATCTCTCAAGTACAGTGAGTCATGAAAGCATGAGTCTACCACCCGGACCGTGAGGGCACGCCTCCCGACCGATTTGATATCCTCCACAGTCAATCCCCACTGTCTTAGCTTTCTCAGACACGGGGCAACATAGGCCGGAAGATAGTCACGACGCGATGCCAAACTCTTCACTGGACCACTACTTTCCCAACTCGTGAGAGAAGTCCCAAACCAGTCACGAAAAATGCCTACCCAGTCAGGCGGGTTCTCTGAAAGCATGTTACCAAGATTATGTTTGATAAAAAGCAGAGAAAAGAAAACAATCGGGTTGACCATACCTAAGCCACCCTCCTGCCTGACTTTGTAGGTAATGTTTCTGCGCACAATGTTTAACCTGTTTTTCCAGAGCATCTGGAAAAACAGGTCGCATATCCTCGAATACAGGGATTGAGGCAAAATTGCAACATAGCTAACATATAACAGTATTGGTACCAGATGGCTCTTGATCAGATCAACCCTTTCTCTGAAGGTCAAATGCCAACCTTTCCAGCGAGCCACCTTAGCGCCGACATCATTTAGTCTACAAACCCAATTTTGATGGCCGTAATCACCAGGACTGAATTCGATGCCAAGGATCTTAATTTTCGGTTGGGGTACAGGAAAGGAGCCAGGAAGTACAAAGCTCTCTCCATCTTTTCCCATCCAGAAAATTTCACACTTGTCCTGATTGACCTGTGATCCTGATGCTTCTGAGTACCTGGCAATCTCCGAGACAACCACCTTTGCCTCCTCTGTCCCAGAGACTATCACAGTTACATCATCGGCATAGGCCACTACCTTGAAGGATGAGACACCAGGGATGCCCGCAGGAACTCCACTGAGCATGCTGTTCTCTAGCCTCCTCACGAAGGGGTCGATCGCAAACACGTACAGGAGGGAGCTCAAAGGGCAACCCTGACGGACACCAGAACTTACTTCAAAAGGTTTGCCAACCCAACCATTGACAAGCATGAAACTCTCTGCCCCTTTGTACAATGTACGGAGCCAATCAACAAAACCACCCTGTAGACCATAAACGCAAAGTAACTGCCACAGGTACTCATGGTTGACCCGATCAAAAGCCTTGGACTGGTCCAATGCCAGCAAGTACTTTCCCCAACCCTCAGCCCTGCACCGCTCCAAGACTTCCCGGACAGCTAACAACGCTGAGAAAGTGCCTTTACCCGGAACTGAGCAGTGCTGATGGCGAGAAAGCATACATGTTGCCTGAGTCAGACGCCAGAACAAAATTTTTGCTAAAATCTTCCTGTCGACGTTGAGAAGGCTGATGGGACGCCAATTCTCAATCATCTCGGGATCTTTACCTTTTGACAGAAGGATCACAGCCGATTGCCTCATGGACGATGGTAACACACCCTCAGCAAGGCAATGATTAAAAACATCTGCCAATTGAGGTGCCAGAAATGACTTGAAAGTCTTGTAAAATTCAGCCGTCAAGCCATCTGGACCAGGGGTCTTTTTAGGTGTAAGGCTATCAATAGCTCTTAGTACTTCCTCGGTAGTGATTACCTCTGTCAAATTTATGCCAGAAACATCAACATCATCGAGACCTGGTGTAGAGACCAGAAAATCTTTTATCCTTGCTTGATCAAGTGACTTTCTCCCAAGCAAATCAGCATAAAAACCTCTAGCAATGGACAGGATTCCCAGCCTGGACTTTGCTACAAATCCTGAACCATCTCTGAGACCAATGACCGTTTTAAGCGCTGCACCTTGTCTGCAGTTCTGGTAGGGATCAGGCGAGTGGTATTTGCCATAATCCCTTTCCAGACACAGAGAGGACAGCCGGTCATACTGCTGCTGCTCGAGTTGAGTCTTGACCTCAGAGATCTCCCCCTGATCTCCGCCTTCCGAAACAAGGACTTCAAGTCTTCTTCTCAGTCGTTGGTAAGCAACATATTTACCAACGTGTTTTTTCTTGGCTAGGTCCTTGAAGAGTCCAACAACCCGCTTTTTGACTACCTCCCACCACTCTGACCTGTTGCCAAAGCAGTCCAGGATGGTAACCTGCGCCTGAAAAAAATCCTCAACAGATTGTCTTATACTCTCCTCCAGCAATAGAGTCGAATTAAGTCTCCAAATACCCCTACCCCTGGGAGGAGCATCCGAAACATTCAAGTCCACCGACAGAATACAGTGATCAGAGAATTCTACCGCCTGTACCCTAGGGGACGAGGTAGCAAGACTCTCTGTAACAAAAAACCTGTCTATTCTACTCTGACTAGTACCTCTAGAAAAAGTGAACCCAGTGAGGTTTGGTGAATGTCGAACGTGAACATCCACCAAACCAGCCTCACTAACTATTCTATTTAATGAAATACTATCGCAACCCAGCCGAGTATTGGCACCTCTCCTGTCCATTGACCTGACAATGGTGTTAAAATCACCACCAAATACTACATGCCGGGTTGTAAAAAGGAAAGGCCTGATCGCTGTAAAAAGGCATTTCCTCTCCCATTTGGACTGGGGGCCATAGATGTTAATTAGCCTGAGGTCCTGCCCCTTCACAACGACGTCTAGGACCAGACATCTCCCCATTTCTATCTCAAACACTCGCCGGCAAGTTACTGAACCAGTTCTAAAAAGTACTGCCACACCACTGTAAGGCTCAGCCGCAAGAGACCAATAACTCGGACCAGATCTCCAGTCCCTCTTGGCCAGGTGGATATCAGCCAAAGAGGTGAGCCTAGTCTCTTGCAAAAACAAAATGTCAGCATCAAAACGGCTGAGAAAAAATAAGGCTAACTCACGAGCTCTTACTGATTTTATGCTGGCAACATTAATGGTCGCCAGCTTTAGTGGTGGGAGAACAGCCATTTGAGTGTTAAAAATAGAATCCCTCCAACTTACTTCACAAAGGACAAAAAGAAATAAAAGAACACAAGACAGAGACAACATTAGGATGCATTCTTCTGCCCAGAGTCTGCTGTGTCCATGACCTCCTCAGAGGATGGATCTTCCTGCTCGTTTTGCAGAGTACTAAACCTGTTGGACAAATGGATGTCCTGTCTTTTAACAGTGGTCTCATACTGCTTCTGTAATCGCCTCTCCTTAAGGGTTTTAGGTTTATGTTTCTTCACATAACGAAGCCTATTTTCCAGATAAATCAGTTCATCTGGAGGTAGATCATCCCACTCAACCGACATCATCGGCTCTCTCTCTATTGAGGGAGGGACCACAGATGTCTCAGAAAGTAACATTGGGGAGGGGGGATTAGACAAAGGGACAGGGACGGGAGGTTCATCAGGAGGGACAGGAGGGAGGGCAGAAGGAGGAGGGATAACAGGAGGGGAAGGTGAGGGAGGAGTAGTAGGGGAAACAGTTGGAGAGGGAGAAGAAGGTTTGGGACTTTGCCCAGGTTTTGAAATTGACTGGGCCAGTGGCCCCTTACCATCTCTGGTAACTATAGCTTCCTTGGTCCCTTTTTCCCTTGGGCCCTTGCGCGACCCAGGATAAGGGGTATTAGCGGCTTTCCTTTTAGGACCTCCAGACTCAGGCGATTTTTGGGAGGGAGTACCCGCTCCCCCAGTCACATTCCCAGTACGACCTCTTCCCCTGGCCCTCTTCACTACATGCCACAGTTCCTCAGAGGCCTCCTCAGCGGGCGCTGTTTCAGAGGGGAGCACAGTAGTTGGGTTGACACTAGGTTCAGACACAGGATTTGACACATCAGGAGGGATGGCAGGGGAAACAGGCTGAGAGGTTTGCACAATAGGAAGGTTAAGGGCATACGACTGTACTCCCTCCTCTTCCATCTTTGCCAGCAAGGCCTCCTTCACCGTGGCAGGCAAGTTTTCCCAGGAGTTTGGGCACACACTATAGGGATGGCCAAAACTATGGCACAGATTACACTTGATATTTTTACAATCCTTTGCGTCATGCCCAAACTCCTGGCAAAGACCACACCGGGGCTGCTTACAGCCATAGCTGTAGTGTCCCCTCCCCCCACAACGGTTGCAGACCCTGGGCTGACCTGGGTAGAAAACTGAAATTTTATCTCTTCCGATAAGGGCGGATCTGGGAACATGAGAATACACTCCATTTTCGTATCTCATTTTTATCGAGATTTCATATCCGCCCCACCAGATACCCAGGTCATCCAGGATCCTCTGGGGACGGGACACCACATCTACATAGTGAGAGAGCCAGAGGATAACGTCTTGTACTGGGATGGATTCATTGTATACTACGACGGTAGCCTTCCTCTCCAGGGGTTGCCGAGACACATACGATGCAACAAAGTTTTTCCACTCTGCTCTCCTTCTATCCTTCTCTTCCATAAAAAACTCTTGCCCCCCTGAAGTCAGAAAGCTAACGTCGTAGTACTCAGGGGGGTCACCAGGAGCAATGATCGCATAAATGTCCTGGGCCTTTACACCTGTGCCAAGGAGAAGGCGAACGAAGTCCTGCTTTCCCGGGATCCGGGATTCACCAATCCATTTCAAACGGACCACGTTCCTCCTCCCCCCCGACACAGGTGCATCCTCCCCCTGTACCAAGGGAGCGGGCACTCTCTTACCTCCAGCAACACTACCACCTGACCGACCGCTTGCTGCCTTTTGGGCATACGAAAAGGGTTTAGCCTGCGGCTTGGGTAGCACAGTAGGTGCTACAGTTTCCCCACTCCTGGTGACAGAGGCTAAACCAGAACTAGAAGAAATTGGTGTTTTTTTTACAGAAGGATGACACTCGCCCACTCCAGCAATGACCTCCATGAGGATTTCACTGCCTTTATCATCATAACAAAAAAGTACTTCGTTTCTAATCAGGAAACGCATACCACCTGCTCTGAAATCTGATTGAATACCTAGGCTGGAATCACCTAAGCCTATGGACTCAATCTTACTTAAATTAGACTCTTCCTCTATTTGAAAAAAATCAAGTACTTTACAATTTTTTTCCCCTAATATATACAATACATCAGGTTCTATGACATACCGCTTATTTCCTGCTACAAAATCACCTATCACCCTCGGCCCCAAAAGTTCTTTCTCAAAACGTTCTATTTCCCTGTTTTCTTCAACCTGTTGGGGCAATACCTTTTTGGCAGATGAGTTAGAACCCCCAGAAGGGACATCTGCCACCCCTAAAACCTCCTTTTCAAGACCAGCAGATACTGAAACAGAATCTCCATTGCCTGCCGTGCATGCAAGACCCGGGGCCAGCGCCAACCCATCCACCACCACAGTTTTAATGTCACCAAAAATGGTGTCCACAGTTTTTACTTTAATGTGGACAGTGGACTCAGCTGGCCCTGACCCCAGATCCCCAGCAGGCACGACAGGAGCCCCGACAGGACCCGGAATTGAAGACACATCAATAGACCTGGTTTCATCCTCAATATTGGCAGCTAGCTGCTTTTCTTCAGCAGATGTCTCACTAGTTTGTGCAGCTGGGAGTGAGGACACAATAACCTCTGGCACAAGTTTCTGCACAGGAACATTACAATCCACACCAGTAGACAAATTAGCATTAACAGACAAAATTTGCTCACAGCCACCATTATCTTCAATGGATGTGGCAGAGTTCCCCCCTGGAGGTGCAGACACCTCAGAAGGGGTTAATGAAACATCCCCTTTCTCATGGCTGGTGACAGCTTTACTCACAGAAGCTCCATCACCAGCCTGCAGCTTCTCACCAGTCTGACTCAGCACTTTCCTATCAGCTCTGCTGGCTCCCACACGCAGGGATGCCGGGGATGCCTCAGAGTACAGAGCTCCAGTAGTGCTGACATCACTTCCTCTTTGCTTTCCCGCCAATCCCAACCCTGCACCCTCTGCAGTAGACAGCTGTGCAGTGCAGGGCTGGCTGCGAGCAGCATGCTTCTTCCTCATAGTGAGTTTAAGTTTACTTTTCCTCCTTTTTGCTGCTCTTGGCAGCGATGTACGTAAGTTTGTCTCTGTCTTTTCCTCCAGCAGGCCAGCATCAGCAGGTTCCTGACTCACAGGGGGCACATCAGCAGGTTCAGCAGACACATCACTCCTCAGCACACCAGCACTGCTAGGGACAGGCAATTCAGGCTGCATGCCCTCTCCCACCACATCGGCTCCAGCAGGTTCCTGGCTCACAGGGGGTGCAGGGGCCACATCAGCAGACACAGGCACATCGCTCTCCACCACACCAGCACTCTTAGTATCCTCAGGCTGCATATCCTCCTCCATAGGATCAGTGTCAGCAGGCTCCTGACTCACAGGGGATGCAGGGGCCACATTAGGCACATTGCTCGTCACACCATCAACTCCACCAGCAGCCGCATTAGGTGTAGGCACGTTAGACTGCAACACTTCCTTCTCCATAGCTTTCTCTGTACACACAGGGCTGCTCTGGGTTTGCACATCAGCACAGCCCCCCTCTCCGGCCACAGCCACACTCTGCTGGGGGGCTCTGAGCACAGCTGGCTCACCAGTACCCTCCACACCTTCCAGGATCACCTCCATCTCCTCTACCTGCCCACACGGGGTCTCACTGGGATTACCCTCCACCCTTTCCGTGGGACTTACGGTTTGGGATGTCTCAGCTCTCACATCGGCTCCAGGTGTAGGTGTTGCTCTTCCCATAGCTGGCTTTGCTGCTTGCTGACGGAACCGAGCAGCATTACAGTAGGATTCACGGAAGGGTCCACCTTTCTCCTCCAGTTCTGACACCACTTTCCTCTGCTCATCTATTTTTCTTTGTAGCTCCGCAGTTACTGGGTCGGTTTGGAGGAATTCAGGTCTCCATCTCACTCCAAAGCGGTGTATCCGTTCTTTTAGTTGCAACTCCAGTTGATCATACAGGTGTGAATGATAACTCATTGCCTTATTCCAGGCCACCACATCCGCCACCACATCTCTGGAAGCTGCTTCTCGGATATTCCCCCCTGCCCCTAGGTAAGACAGGTCAGGGGGGGCATGAGCCCGCTGCTCCATTGCTGGAAGCAGCTGGCTAGTGTAGAGAGGGCCCCTGCAGGCCAAGGCCTAAGCAGGGACCTCAGGTGTCTCCAAGCCCAAAAACAAGCACAGAACTGGGCTAGGTATAAGCCGGTTATGCTGCTCTCTGGATCTCAACAGGAGCTCCCCACCACACGTCTGCTCTGGTGCAGAGACTGATGGGAATGGATCAGTGATCTCTGTACAGCGCTGTGGAATATGTCAGAGCTATATAAATGTATAATAATATTAGTGTGTGACTGTGGTGAGGACATTAGAGTGTAAGCTCCTCTGGTGCAGAGACTAATGGGAATGGATCAATGATTCTGTACAGCGCTGTGGAGTATGTCAGAGCTATATAAATGTATAATAATAATAGTTTGTGACTGTGGTGAGGACATTAGAGTGTAAGCTCCTCTGGTGCAGAGACTGATGGGCATGGATCAGTGATCTCTGTACAGCGCTGTGGTATATGTCAGAGCTATATAAATGTATAATAATATTAGTGTGTGACTGTGGTGAGGACATTAGAGTGTAAGCTCCTCTGGTGCAGAGACTAATGGGAATGGATCAATGATTCTGTACAGCGCTGTGGAATATGTCAGAGCTATATAAATGTATAATAATAATAGTGTGTGGCTGTGGCGAGGACATTAGAGTGTAAGCTCCTCTGGTGCAGAGACTGATGGGAATGGATCAGTGATCTCTGTACAGCGCTGTGGTATATGTCAGAGCTATATAAATGTATAATGATAGTGTGTGGCTGTGGTGAGGACATTAGAGTGTAAGCTCCTCTGGTGCAGAGACTGATGGGCATGGATCAGTGATCTCTGTACAGCGCTGTGGTATATGTCAGAGCTATATAAATGTATAATAATAGTGTGTGACTGTGGTGAGGACATTAGAGTGTAAGCTCCTCTGGTGCAGAGACTGATGGGAATGGATCAGTGATCTCTGTACAGCACTGTGGAATATGTCAGAGCTATATAAATGTATAATAATAATAGTGTGTGGCTGTGGTGAGGACATTAGAGTGTAAGCTCCTCTGGTGCAGAGACTGATGGGAATGGATCAGTGATGTCTGTACAGCGCTGTGGTATATGTCAGCGCTATATAAATGTATAATAATAATAGTGTGTGACTGTGGTGAGGGCATTAGAGTGTAAGCTCCTCTGGTGCAGAGACTGATGGGAATGGATCAGTGAACTCTGTACAGCGCTGTGGAATATGTCAGAGCTATATAAATGTATAATAATAATAGTGTGTGGCTGTGGTGAGGACATTAGAGTGTAAGCTCCTCTGGTGCAGAGACTGATGGGAATGGATCAGTGATCTCTGTACAGCGCTGTGGAATATGTCAGAGCTATATAAATGTATAATAATATTAGTGTGTGACTGTGGTGAGGACATTAGAGTGTAAGCTCCTCTGGTGCAGAGACTAATGGGAATGGATCAATGATTCTGTACAGCGCTGTGGAGTATGTCAGAGCTATATAAATGTATAATAATAATAGTTTGTGACTGTGGTGAGGACATTAGAGTGTAAGCTCCTCTGGTGCAGAGACTGATGGGAATGGATCAGTGATCTCTGTACAGCGCTGTGGTATATGTCAGAGCTATATAAATGTATAATAATAATAGTGTGTGACTGTGGTGAGGACATTAGAGTGTAAGCTCCTCTGGTGCAGAGACTGATGGGAATGGATCAGTGATCTCTGTACAGCGCTGTGGTATATGTCAGAGCTATATAAATGTATAATAATAATAGTGTGTGACTGTGGTGAGGGCATTAGAGTGTAAGCTCCTGTGGTGCAGAGACTGATGGGAATGGATCAGTGATCTCTGTACAGCGCTGTGGTATATGTCAGAGCTATATAAATGTATAATAATAATAGTGTGTGACTGTGGTGAGGACATTAGAGTGTAAGCTCCTCTGGTGCAGAGACTGATGGGAATGGATCAGTGATCTCTGTACAGTGCTGTGGAATATGTCAGAGCTATATAAATGTATAATAATAATAATAGTGTGTGACTGTGGTGAGGACATTAGAGTGTAAGCTCCCGTGGTGCAGAGACTGATGAGAATGGATAAGTGATCTCTGTACAGCGCTGTGGAATATGTCAGAGCTATATACTGTAAATGTATAATAATAATAATAGTGTGTGACCTTGGTGATGACATTAGAGTGTAAGCTCCTGTGGTCAGGTGATAAATGTATTGATAACCCAGACACATATCAGTAGATCTGGAGTAACACAAGAACCCAGGGAAATGTTGGTATTGCTCATGTGCTCCTTATTGGGGGGGGCTCACTTCCCCTTTAAGAAAATGGAAGGGGTTAACGCTGTGTCTCCCAGGCAGATTATAGTGACCTATTTTTCCATAAAACTTGCACAATTGGATAACAATGACTTTTCCCGCGTCCTACATAATGCAGCCCGTGGATCTGGAGTTGTGCAATCTCCTTTGAAGTGCCTTCATTGAAATGCAAGAATTCTCCAACAGCTTGCGAGGCGTCGCTCCCTCTGGGAAAAATCTCCATCGATCAGGAGGAGAGGGGAGCGAGCATGGAGAAGCTCACACAGCAGCGCTGCAGCCTTACCCATGCAGGAGACACAGGCCCCAACCTCCATCCCTCTGCTGGGTGGTGGGAGGGGTCAGAGGGTGTCAGGGGGTGCGGATTCCAACTTCCATCCCTCTGCTGGGTGGTGGGAGGGGTCAGAGGGTGTCAGGGGTCTGGGCTTTCCAACTTCCATCCCTCTGCTGGGGGTGGGAGGAGTCAGAGGGTGTCTGGGGGTGTGGATTCCAACTTCCAACCCTCTGCTGGGTGGTGGGAGGGGTCAGGGGGTGGAAATTCCAACTTCCATCCCTCTGCTTGGTGGTGGGAGGGGTCAGAGGGAGGCAGGGGGTGTGGATTCCAACTTCCATCCCTCTGCTGGCGGGTGGGAGAGGTCAGAGGGTGTCACGGGTGCAGATTCCAACGTCCATCCCTCTGCTGGGGGGTGGGAGGGGTCAGAGGGTGGCAGGGGGGGTGTATTCCAACTTCCATCCCGCTGCTGGGGTGTGGGAGAGGTCAGAGGGTGTCACGGGTGCGGATTCCAACTTCCATCCCTCTGCTGGAGGGTGGGAGGGGTTAGAGGGTGGCAGGGGGTGTGGATTCCAACTTCCATCCCTCTGCTGGGGGGTGGGAGGGGTCAGAGGGTGGCAGGGGGTGCGGATTCCAACTTCCATCCCTCTGCTGGGGGGTGGGAGGGGTCAGAGGGTGTCAGGGGGTGAGGATTCCAACTTCCATCCCTCTGCTGGGTGGTGGGAGGGGTCAGAGGGTGTCAGGGGTGTGGATTCCAACTTCCATCCCTCGGGTGGGTGGGAGGAGTCAGAGGGTGTCAGGGGGTGCGGATTCCAACTTCCATCCCTCTGCTGGGGGGTGGGAGGGGTCAGAGGGTGTCAGGGGATGCGGATTCCAACTTCCATCCCTCTGCTGGGAGGTGGGAGGGGTCAGGGGGTGCAGATTCAAACCTACATCCCTCTGCTGGGGGGTGGAAGGGTGTCAGGGGGTTCGGATTCCAACTTCCATCCCTCTGCTGGGAGGTGGGAGGGGTCAGAGGGTGTCAGGGGGTGCGGATTTCAACTTCAATTCCTCTGCTGGGTGGTGGGAGGGGTCAGAGGGTGTCAGGGGGTGCGGATTCCAACTTCCATCCCCTGCTGGGTGGTAGGAGGGGTCAGAGGGTGTCAGGGGTGTGGATTCCAACTTCCATCCCTCGGGTGGGTGGGAGGAGTCAGGGGGTGCGGATTCCAACTTCCATCCCTCTGCTGGGTGGTGGGAGGAGTCAGAGGGTGCGGATTCCAACTTCCTTCCCTCTGCTGGGGGGGTGGGAGGGTTCAGAGGGTTTCAGGAGGTACGGATTCCATCTTCCATCCCTCTGCTGGGGGGTGGGAGGGGTCAGAGGGGGGTGCGGATTCCAACTTCCATCCCTCTGCTGGGTGGTGGGAGGGGTCAGAGAGTGTCAGGGGGTGCGGATTCCAACTTCCATCCCCTGTTGGTGGGTGGGAGGGATCAGGGGGTGTCAGGGGGTGCGGATTCCAACTTCCATTCCTCTGCTGGGTGGTGGGAGGGGTCAGAGGGTGTGAATTCCAACTTCCATCCCTCTGCTGGGTGGTGGGAGGGGTCTGAGGGTGTCAGGGGGTGGGGATTCCAACTTCCATCCCTCTGCTGGGGGGGTGGGAGGGGTCAGAGGGTGTGGATTCCAACTTCCATCCCTCTGCTGGGTGATGGGAGGGGTCAGGGGGTGGGGATTCCAACTTCCATCCCTCTGCTGGGTGGTGGGAGGGGTCAGAGAGTGTCAGGGGGTGCGGATTCCAACTTCCATCCCCTGTTGGTGGGTGGGAGGGATCAGGGGGTGTCAGGGAGTGCGGATTCCAACTTCCATTCCTCTGCTGGGTGGTGGGAGGGGTCAGAGGGTGTGAATTCCAACTTCCATCCCTCTGCCGGGTGGTGGGAGGGGTCAGAGGGTGTCAGGGGGTTGGGATTCCAACTTCCATCCCTCTGCTGGGGGTGTGGGAGGGGTCAGAGGGTGTGGATTCAAACTTCCATCCCTCTGCTGGGTGATGGGAGGGGTCAGGGGGTGGGGATTCCAACTTCCATCCCTCTGCTGGGGGGTGGGAAGGGTCAGAGGGTGTCAGAGAGTGCAGATTCCAACTACCATCCCACTGCTGGGGGGTGGAAGGGGTCAGAGGAGGTCAGGGGGTGTGGATTCCAACTACCATCCCTCTGCTGGGGGGTGGAAGGGGTCAGAGGAGGTCAGGGGGTGCGGATTCCAACTTCCATCACTCTGCTTGGTGATGGGAGGGGTCAGAGGGTGTCAGGGGTGCGGATTCCAAGGACAGCGGCGGCGGACAGCTAGGGAACAAACGGTTTGAAAGGAGTTGGAGGAAGCCCCAGATATGTATAAATGTTTTCTCTTTTTCATCTCAGGTACAACTTATTTATAACAGACATTTTTGGAGTTTTTGTGACATTGCTTTCTTATCTCTCTTTTTTAGTTTTGTTCCAATACACACAAAGGGAATAAACATTTGTATAGCAAAACGTGTTACTGCAATACTTTTCTGTGAGGAAATACTTGATTTTCTGGAAATATTTCTGGGGTGCCAACAATTTCGGCCTTGACTGCAGTGGCGTAGCTAAGGAGCTGTGGGCCCCGATGCAAGTTTTACAGTGGGGCCCCCCCAAGCACTCTATACATAGCAATTGATACGGTGCACCAAAACCTGCCAATGGCAACTACAGTGTCAGAGGTGCAAGAAGGGGATGGGAAACAGTTTGTTAATGATTACCACTATTCAAAGTATCTAAAGAAGTGAGTATTATGAGCACAGGACCAATAGAGAGCTAATACTGTAGTTGAGGGAGGGCCCTTCGGGGCCCCTCTGGCCCAAGGGCCCCGATGTGGTCGCTACCGCTGCACCCCCTATTGCTACGCCCCTGCTTGACTGTAGAACCCCCATAACTTATAGATAAACATTAATGACATTTAATATAACCAACAGAGATTTCAGGCCTCTTTAGTGCAAGACATGTACTAGATGTAATCTAACAGGAGGGGAGAAGGGAAGCCGTGTTGTTATGGAGAGAAATGTCACTTTATGTCACAAGCCACAAGTACATGATGATCAGAAAGACAGTGAGTGGAATATAACACAGCAGAGTAAGCCAGCAGAAGTCCATGTAACTTACTGTGCTAGGAGTGAGGGGGCCTAACCCCCCATACCCTTCCCTTATCCCCACAACCCTCCCCCCATGTTAATGATAACATTTTGCTTTGGCGATCCTAAATGTATTTGGTCCTGACAATAAGGCTTTTTCAGATTTGGATTCGGGAAGTGCTCCTCCTGTGTAAGCGAGTCTGCAGTGCAGAGAGATAATGATCTTGTTTTTCAGGTGAGTTTTCCCAGCATCGGCTGCTGCATCAAGCTGCAGGATCAAGCTACCTGCCTAAATTTTCCTCCCATAGAGTGGCACACATCCATGCTATATAACTCTTAGGGCTTATTCACACTATGAGCGTTTCCGTTTTATTTAAGTGCTGCCGAGAAATCGCCCTAAAAGCGCCTGTGTAATGATTTCCCATGAGAGTGTTCACATGTGCGGGTTTCAATTTAATGAAAATCGCAAATGCGCTGCATGTACCATTTTCTGAGCGTTTTTGCTCAATGGAAGGTATAGGGAAATCGCAAAGCGCTTGATAAAAAAACTTTGTATAGTGTTTTCCCCAGCGCATTTAATGGTGGCCATACATGGTACAATAAAAACGTTCGATTATCCCGTTTATTCGATGATTGAATTGAATGAAAGTTGAAATTTTTTTTTTTTTTTTCGATCAAGAAATTCGAACGATTATCCCGTTTTTTTTTGAGAAAAATCAGATCATGCATGCTGGAAAAATCTTTATATTCGATCTGACCGAATAATCAAACTAAATTATTTAATTGAAAAATTGTACCATGTATGGCCAGAATAAATACATTGTATTTATTATTTTCCTAGTCAAAGAGTTCACTTCCTGACTCAGGAAGTCAGAGGTCAGGAAGTGAATAAACGAATCGCTCAACAAATCACTTAGAAAAGCGTTTACAAAAGCGCTTTTCTAAGCGCAAAGTGCAGGGAAAAGCAGTTTGAAAAGCGCTCTATAAATCGCTTAGCGTTTGCGATAGCGCTGGCGATTCATAACATGAACAAAGCCTGAAAGTGTAACTGCGAGCTGTGAGGTTGGGGGTGTGCAATGCATCATGGCCGCCAAAAGATCAACAAGATTCTAATTGACTGAGGCGATGCAGTTTTCATGGACACTTCATACGCTTTGACAGTAGACCGATCCAATCCTATCACAATCATTGCCGATTTTTGATTGGCCTTGATTCAAGCTCCACAAAACTCATAAAAAACGAACTGTCGGTCGGTCGACCAACCGTCTCTGCTCTGTGTGTGTGTTGTACAGTTGGCAGACCAGCTGTGGCGTATGTTTTCGTTCCTCTGCCGAGTGAAGAATAAGTCTATAGTCTCCATCCCTACAGCCCCTGCATTCTCCGTGAGGTCGCCTAGCAACCAGGCCAAATGTTTGGGAGGGCCCGATGATGTTTTGAGTACGGTAAACACGAATCTGTGCAATTGGTCTAATCAGGGATCTTGGCAGCGTCCGTAAGGATGACCTCACATGATTCCTGTTTACTTCATGCAAAGCGACAGCTCTCCTTTCTATATATATATATATTTTATATTTTCCGAGAAGAATATAAAGATTTAATTCTGTGGAAGTTTCCGCTCTCCAGACTCGGCTCCGACATTGTGGAACCAAAATAAACCCTCCAATCCCGTAATGGAGGGCGATTAACTGTTCTGCGCAGCGCCAATTAAGGGTATGACGGGGCTCGTAAGGAACACAAATTATAGGACATTAGTTGATTACCATGGTAATTAACTCTTATTATGCTCCAGCGCCGCGCGGTACTTAATTAAGAGATCGCCGCCTCCTCGACATGACTCGCAATGCTGGCGACTTATTAGCGGCCTCGCTCCGCCGGAGATAAATGATGCCCTTCGGGGCGAGACGAGGCTTTCGCTGCAGTGTTCGCTGCCCGGGCGACGGACGCTGACGGCAGACCGGCAAATTTGTGGAACGTTTCGATGCTATGGATTAAACAACAGATCCGGTTAAAAGGATATTATTACCGCCCAGCGCCAAATCTCCAAAACAGAGCGGAGTCTAGTGCTGCGCTTTATTCGCTTCACTTAACAGGCTCATTTTAAAGATTAAAGTGGATCTCTGCATACAGGAATGTGAATAAGTATCTGTCCTCAGAGGAGCTCACACTCTAATCCTACCATAGTCATAGTCTAATATCCTACCATATTATTATGATGTATAGCAGTGACATCTCCTGCAGCACATCACAGAGTACATAGTCATGTCACTGACTGTCCTCAGAGGAGCTCACACTCTAATCCTACCATAGTCATAGTCTAATGTCCTACCATATTATTATTATGTATTTATATAGCACTGACATCTTCCGCAGCACATTACAGAGTACATAGTCATGTCACTGACTGTCCTCAGAGGAGCTCACACTCTAATCCTACCATAGTCATAGCCTAATGCCCTACCATATTATCATTATGTATTTATATAGCAGTGACATCTCCTGCAGCACATTACAGAGTACATAGCCATGTCACTG
Organism: Hyperolius riggenbachi; assembly: GCF_040937935.1. NCBI lineage: Eukaryota > Metazoa > Chordata > Amphibia > Anura > Hyperoliidae > Hyperolius > Hyperolius riggenbachi. Next base: position 289,527,684 of record NC_090653.1, read on the forward strand.
ACTGTCCTCAGAGGAGCTCACACTCTAATCCTACCATAGTCATAGCCTAATGCCCTACCATATTATCATTATGTATTTATATAGCAGTGACATCTCCTGCAGCACATTACAGAGTACATAGTCATGTCACTGACTGTCCTCAGAGGAGCTCACACTCTAATCCTACCATAGTCATAGCCTAATGCCCTACCATATTATCATTATGTATTTATATAGCAGTGACATCTCCTGCAGCACATTACAGAGTACATAGTCATGTCACTGACTGTCCTCAGAGGAGCTCACAATCTACTCCCGCCATAGTCATAGTCTAATGTCCTACCATATTATTATTATGTATTTATATAGCACTGACATCTCCTGCAGCACATTACATAGTACATAGTCATGTCACTGACTGTCCTCAGAGGAGCTCACACTATAATCCTACCATAGTCATAGTGTAATGTCCTCCTATATTATTATTATTATGTATTTATATAGCACTGACATCTTCTGCAGCACATTACAGAGTACATAGTCATGTCACTGACTGTCCTCAGAGGAGCTCACACTCTAATCCTACCATAGTCATAGTCTAATGCCCTACCACATTATTATTATGTATTTATATAGCACTGACATCTTCTGCAGCACATTACAGAGTACATAGTCATGTCACTGACTGTCCTCAGAGGAGCTCACAATCTAATCCTACCATAGTCATAGTCTAATGTCCTACCATATTATTATTATGTATTTATATAGCACTGACATCTTCTGCAGCACATTACAGAGTACATAGTCATGTCACTGACTGTCCTCAGAGGGGCTCAAACTCTAATCCTACCATAGTCATAGTGTAATGTCCTACCATATTATTATTATGTATTTATATAGCACTGACATCTTCTGCAGCACATTACAGAGTACATAGTCATGTCACTGACTGTCCTCAGAGGAGCTCACACTCTAATCCTACCATAGTCATAGTGTAATGTCCTACCATATTATTATTATTATGTATTTATGTAGCACTGACATCTTCTGCAGCACATTACAGAGCACATAGTCTTGTCACTGACTGTCCGCAGAGGAGCTCACACTCTAATCCTACCATAGTCATAGCCTAATATCCTACCATATTATTATTATGTATTTATATAGCACTGACATCTCCTGCAGCACATTACAGAGTACATAGTCATGTCACTGACTGTCCTCAGAGGAGCTCACAGTCTAATCCTACCATAGTCATAGTCTAATGTCCTACCATATTATTATTATGTATTTATATAGCACTGACATCTTCTGCAGCACATTACAGAGTACATAGTCATGTCACTGACTGTCCTCAGAGGAGCTCACACTCTAATCCTACCATAGTCATAGTGTAATGTCCTACCATATTATTATTATTATTATGTATTTATGTAGCACTGACATCTTCTGCAGCACATTACAGAGTACATAGTCATGTCACTGACTGTCCTCAGAGGAGCTCACACTCTAATCCTACCATAGTCATAGTGTAATGTCCTACCATATTAATATTATTATGTATTTATGTAGCACTGACGTCTTCTGCAGCACATTACAGAGTACATAGTCATGTCACTGGCTGTCCTCAGAGGAGCTCACACTCTAATCCTACCATAGTCATAGTCTAATGTCCTGCCACATTATTATTATGTATTTATATAGCACTGACATCTCCTGCAGCACTTTACAGAGTACATAGTCATGTCACTGACTGTCCTCAGAGGAGCTCACACTCTAATCCTACCATAGTCATAGTCTAATGTCCTACCATATTATTATTATGTATTTATAGAGCACTGACATCTCCTGCAGCATTATACAGAGTACATAGTCATGTCACTGACTGTCCCCAGAGGAGCTCACAATCTAATCCTACCATAGTCATAGTGTAATGTCTTACCGTATTATTATTATGTATTTATATAGCACTGACATCTCATGCAGCACTGTACAGAGTATATAGTCATGTCACTGACTGTCCTCAGAGGAGCTCACACTCTAACCCTACCATAGTCATAGTCTAATGTCCTACCATATTATTATTATGTATTTATACAGCACTGACAGGTCCGGATTTACACCACAGGAGCCTATAGGCTCAGATCTCCTGGCATCCTAGACTCCACCCTCCATGCATGCAGGCCCGGATTTACATCACAGGAGCCTATAGGCACAGATGTCCTGGCACCCCAGACTCCGCCCTCCATGCATGCAGGCCAGGATTTACATCACAGGAGCCTATAGGCACAGATGTCCTGGCACCCTAGACTCCGCCCTCCATGCATGCAGGCCCGGATATACATCACAGGAGCCTATAGGCACAGATGTCCTGGCACCCTAGACTCCGCCCTCCATGCATGCAGGCCCGGATTTACATCACAGGAGCCTATAGGCACAGATGTCCTGTAACCCTAGACTCCGCCCTCCATGCATGCAGGCCCGGATTTACATCACAGGAGCCTATAGGCACAGATGTCCTGGCATCCTAGACTCCGCCCTCCATGCATGCAGGCCTGGATTTACATCACAGGAGCCTATAGGCACAGATGTCCTGTAACCCTAGACTCTGCCCTCCATGCATGCAGGCCCGGATATACATCACAGGAGCCTATAGGCACAGATGTCCTGTAACCCTAGACTCCGCCCTCCATGCATGCAGGCCCGGATTTACATCACAGGAGCCTATAGGCACAGATATCCTGGCACCCTAGACTCCGCCCTCCATGCATGCAGGCCTGGATTTACATCACAGGAGCCTATAGGCACAGATGTCCTGTAACCCTAGACTCTGCCCTCCATGCATGCAGGCCCGGATATACATCACAGGAGCCTATAGGCACAGATGTCCTGTAACCCTAGACTCCGCCCTCCATGCATGCAGGCCCGGAAATACATCACAGGAGCCTATAGGCACAGATGTCCTGGCATCCTAGACTCCGCCCTCCATGCTTGCAGGCCAGGATTTACATCACAGGAGCCTATAGGCACAGATGTCCTGGCACCCTAGACTCCACCCTCCATGCATGCAGGCCTGGATTTACATCACAGGAGCCTATAGGCACAGATGTCCTGGCACCCTAGACTCCGCCTTCCATGCATGCAGGCCCGGATTTACATCACAGGAGCCTATAGGCACAGATGTCCTGTAACCCTAGACTCCGCCCTCCATGCATGCAGGCCTGGATTTACATCACAGGAGCCTATAGGCACAGATGTCCTGGCATCCTAGACTCCACCCTCCATGCATGCAGGTTTAGATTTACATCACAGGAGCCTATAGGCACAGATGTCCTGCCCCCTAGACTCCGCCCTCCATGCATGCAGGCCAGGATTTACATCACAGGAGCCTATAGGCACAGATGTCCTGGCACCCTAGACTCCGCCTTCCATGCATGCAGGCCCGGATATACATCACAGGAGCCTATAGGCACAGATGTCCTGTAACCCTAGACTCCGCCCTCCATGCATGCAGGCCCGGATTTACATCACAGGAGCCTATAGGCACAGATGTCCTGGCACCCTAGACTCCGCCCTCCATGCATGCAGGTTTAGATTTACATCACAGGAGCCTATAGGCACAGATGTCCTGCCCCCCTAGACTCCGCCCTCCATGCATGCAGGCCAGGATTTACATCACAGGAGCCTATAGGCACAGATGTCCTGGCACCCTAGACTCCGCCTTCCATGCATGCAGGCCTGGATTTACATCACAGGAGCCTATAGGCACAGATGTCCTGTAACCCTAGACTCCGCCCTCCATGCATGCAGGCCTGGATTTACATCACAGGAGCCTATAGGCACAGATGTCCTGGCACCCTAGACTCCGCCCTCCATGCATGCAGGTTTAGATTTACATCACAGGAGCCTATAGGCACAGATGTCCTGCCCCCCTAGACTCCGCCCTCCATGCATGCAGGCCAGGATTTACATCACAGGAGCCTATAGGCACAGATGTCCTGGCACCCTAGACTCCGCCCTCCATGCATGCAGGTTTAGATTTACATCACAGGAGCCTATAGGCACAGATGTCCTGGCACCCTAGACTCCGCCCTCCATGCATGCAGGCCAGGATTTACATCACAGGAGCCTATAGGCACAGATGTCCTGGCACCCTAGACTCCGCCCTCCATGCATGCAGGCCAGGATTTACATCACAGGAGCCTATAGGCACAGATGTCCTGGCACCCTAGACTCCGCCCTCCATGCATGCAGGCCAGGATTTACATCACAGGAGCCTATAGGCACAGATGTCCTGGCACCCTAGACTCCGCCCTCCATGCATGCTGGCCTGGATTTACATCACAGGAGCCTATAGGCACAGATGTTCTGGCACCCTAGACTCCGCCCTCCATGCATGCAGGCCTGGATTTACATCACAGGAGCCTATAGGCACAGATGTCCTGGCACCCTAGACTCCGCCCTCCATGCATGCAGGTTTAGATTTACATCACAGGAGCCTATAGGCACAGATGTCCTGCCCCCCTAGACTCCGCCCTCCATGCATGCAGGCCAGGATTTACATCACAGGAGCCTATAGGCACAGATGTCCTGGCACCCTAGACTCCGCCTTCCATGCATGCAGGCCCGGATTTACATCACAGGAGCCTATAGGCACAGATGTCCTGTAACCCTAGACTCCGCCCTCCATGCATGCAGGCCTGGATTTACATCACAGGAGCCTATAGGCACAGATGTCCTGGCACCCTAGACTCCGCCCTCCATGCATGCAGGCCCGGATTTACATCACAGGAGCCTATAGGCACAGATGTCCTGGCACCCTAGACTCCGCCCTTCATGCATGCAGGTTTAGATTTACATCACAGGAGCCTATAGGCACAGATGTCCTGCCCCCCTAGACTCCGCCCTCCATGCATGCAGGCCAGGATTTACATCACAGGAGCCTATAGGCACAGATGTCCTGGCACCCTAGACTCCGCCTTCCATGCATGCAGGCCCGGATTTACATCACAGGAGCCTATAGGCACAGATGTCCTGTAACCCTAGACTCCGCCCTCCATGCATGCAGGCCTGAATTTACATCACAGGAGCCTATAGGCACAGATGTCCTGGCACCCTAGACTCCGCCCTCCATGCATGCAGGTTTAGATTTACATCACAGGAGCCTATAGGCACAGATGTCCTGCCCCCCTAGACTCCGCCCTCCATGCATGCAGGCCAGGATTTACATCACAGGAGCCTATAGGCACAGATGTCCTGGCACCCTAGACTCCGCCCTCCATGCATGCAGGTTTAGATTTACATCACAGGAGCCTATAGGCACAGATGTCCTGGCACCCTAGACTCCGCCCTCCATGCATGCAGGCCAGGATTTACATCACAGGAGCCTATAGGCACAGATGTCCTGGCACCCTAGACTCCGCCCTCCATGCATGCAGGCCAGGATTTACATCACAGGAGCCTATAGGCACAGATGTCCTGGCACCCTAGACTCCGCCCTCCATGCATGCAGGCCAGGATTTACATCACAGGAGCCTATAGGCACAGATGTCCTGGCACCCTAGACTCCGCCCTCCATGCATGCTGGCCTGGATTTACATCACAGGAGCCTATAGGCACAGATGTTCTGGCACCCTAGACTCCGCCCTCCATGCATGCAGGCCAGGATTTACATCACAGGAGCCTATAGGCACAGATATCCTGGCACCTTTGATTTCGCCCTTCATGAACCTACAAACCCCCACCGAAAAGCACCGCTAGTGTGCTGGCTGTCCTTCCTTACTCCCCTTGCCCGTTATAGGTAGCTACAGGTGCCGCTTAGTATTACTGTAGGTAGCCAGAAGCACCCTCAATATTAAATATTGGTAGCTAGAGTATTAAGTAGTGCCCCTGACTGAAGGGAGATCTCATCAGTGGAGTAACCTCTCATTTACACTCTCATCAGTACTCTGCATAGGGAAGGAGGGAGGGAGGCGCTCGTGGAAGGGAGTGAGCTGCCTTTCCATCATCAGACGCCTGTAGGCACGTGCCTACACATGCCTTATGGTAAATCCGGCCCTGAGTGAAACTTTTTTGGGGGTAGTTCCGGCTTCCTTTAAGATGTAACGGGCCATAGGAAAGAGAGTAGATTTAGCGCGGCCTTGTGGTCTTTTTGGCAAGCTGAAGTGGAGAGAGGTCAGAGAAGGTAGCTGGTGGGCCCCTTGCCAACCTCTAGGCCCCGGGCACCAGCCTAGGTTGCCTGGTGGATGATCCTGCTCTGGTCTGAGCATTTGGATCGGTTCGCCAACAGCGACAGGAGCCCCCCGGAGTCCCACCCCAAAGCCTGAAACTTCTGCAATAAATAAATGTAACGGAGTTGTGTTTTCTCCTGATTCCGGGAAGCACATCTGCGTTTTTATTGCTTCCAGGTCTCACGTTTGGGCGGCGAGCGTGGAGCGGCGCTGCGGTCTCCTTTGTTCGGCGAATCAGAGAGATTTTATTCCCGGAGAATAATCATTCTGGGATATTATTGAACACGAGATGCAGGACCCCCAGACACACTGCCGCCCCCCCCCCCCCCCCCCCCTCCACCCCCCTCTACAGCCCCCAGATACATAAATTCATCAGGCTTTTTCCCAGGATGTCATGCTTGGCAAATGAGAGCAGTGCAAGCCTCTCCCTAATGGTGGCGGCCTGACCCCAGGAAATCCACAGGGCAAAGGGAAGAGCAGAGCAGGGTTCAAGGCTGGGTCTGTGAACTGCAGAGCGTATGGGAGGGTCGCCGGGGGGCCAGCGAGGCATTGTGTGACCCAAGCGCCATTCCATCTCCAGCCTTTCATGTAACAGAAGCCAAAGGGGGTCATTTTCTGGGGTGTCCGGGCTGCTGTGTGTGGCCCGATGTGGGGGGGATAAATATTAAAAATGATCCCTGCTAAAGAATTTCACTGACAGACCTTCACATAACCCCAACGCTGGCGACACGTCACTGACCTTCATATGCCATACAAGTGCGTGCCTCTGCTTGTGTGTGTATCTATATAATCATGTCACTGACTGTCCCCAGAGGCGCTCACACTCTAATCCTACCATAGTCATAGTCTAATGTCCTACCATATTATTATTATGTATTTATATAGCACTGACATCTCCTGCAGCACTTTACAGAGTACATAGTCATGTCACTGACTGTCCTCAGAGGAGCTCACACTCTAATCCTACCATAGTCATAGTCTAATGTCCTATCATATTATTATTATGTATTTATATAGCACTGACATCTCCTGCAGCACATTACAGAGTACATAGTCATGTCACTGACTGTCCTCAGAGGAGCTCACACTCTAATCCTACCATAGTCATAGTGTAATGTCTTACCATATTATTATTATTATATATTTATATAGCACTGACATCTTCTGCAGCACATTACAGAGTACATAGTCATGTCACTGTCACTGACTGTCCTCAGAGGAGCTCACACTCTAATCCTACCATAGTCCTAGTCTAATGTCCTACCATATTATTATTATGTATTTATATAGCACCAACATCTCCTGCAGCACATTACAGAGTACATAGTCATGTCACTGACTGTCCTCAGAGGAGCTCACAATCTAATCCTACCATAGTCATAGTGTAATGTCCTACCATATTATTATTATGTATTTATATAGCACTGACATCTTCTGCAGCACATAACAGAGTACATAGTCATGTCACTGACTGTCCTCAGAGGAGCTCACACTCTAATCCTACCATAGTCATAGTCTAATGTCCTATCATATTATTATGTATTTATATAGCACTGACATCTTCTGCAGCACATTACAGAGTACATAGTCATGTCACTGACTGTCCTCTGAGGAACTCACAATCTAATCCTACCATAGTCATAGTCTAATGTCCGACCATATTATTATTATGTATTTATATAGCACTGACATATTCTGCAGCGCTGTACAGAGTACATAGTCATGTCACTGACTGTCCTCAGAGGAGCTCACAATCTAATCCTACCATAGTCATAGTCTAATGTCCTATCATAATATTATTATGTATTTATATAGCACTGACATCTCCTGCAGCACATTACAGAGTACATAGTCATGTCACTGACTGTCCTCAGAGGAGCTCACAATCTAATCCTACCATAGTCATAGTCTAATGTCCTACCATATTATTATGTATTTATATAGCACTGACATCTTCTGCAGCACATAACAGAGTACATAGTCATGTCACTGACTGTCCTCAGAGGAGCTCACACTCTAATCCTACCATAGTCATAGTCTAATGTCCTATAATATTATTATTATGTATTTATATAGCACTGATATCTTCTGCAGCACATTACAGAGTACATAGTCATGTCACTGACTGTCCTCTGAGGAACTCACAATCTAATCCTGCCATAGTCATAGTCTAATGCCCGACCATATTATTATTATGTATTTATATAGCACTGACATCTTCTGCAGCACATTACAGAGTACACAGTCATGTCACTGACTGTCCTCAGAGGAGCTCACACTCTAATCCTACCATAGTCATAGTCTAATGTCCTATCATATTATTATTATGTATTTATATAGCACTGACATCTCCTGCAGCACATTACAGAGTGCATAGTCATGTCACTGACTGTCCTCTGAGGAGCTCACAATCTAATCCTACCATAGTCATAGTCTAATGTCCTACCATATTATTATTATGTATTTATATAGCACTGACATCTTCTGCAGCACTGTACAGGGTACATACTACATAGTCATGTCACTGACTGTCCTCACAGGAGCTCACAATCTAATCCTACCATAGTCATAGTGTAATGTCCTACCATATTATTATTATGTATTTATATAGCACTGACCTCTTCTGCAGCACATTACAGAGTACATAGTCATGTCACTGACTGTCCCCAGAGGAGCTCACACTCTAATCCTACCATAGTCATAGTGTAATGTCCTACCATATTATTATTATTATTATTATTATTATGTATTTATATAGCACTGACATCTCCTGCAGCACATTACAGAGTACATAGTCATGTCACTGGCTGTCCTCAGAGGAGCTCACACGCTAATCCTACCATAGTCGTAGTGTAATGTCCTACCATATTATTATTATGTATTTATATAGCACTGACCTCTTCTGCAGCACATTACAGAGTACATAGTCATGTCACTGACTGTCCTCAGAGGAGCTCACACTCTAATCCTACCATAGTCATAGTCTAATGTCCTACCATATTATTATTATTATGTATTTATATAGCACTGACATCTTCTGCAGCACTGTACAGGGTACATACTACATAGTCATGTCACTGACTGTCCTCACAGGAGCTCACAATCTAATCCTACCATAGTCGTAGTGTAATGTCCTACCATATTATTATTATGTATTTATATAGCACTGACCTCTTCTGCAGCACATTACAGAGTACATAGTCATGTCACTGACTTTCCTCAGAGGAGCTCACACTCTAATCCTACCATAGTCATAGTCTAATGTCCTACCATATTATTATTATGTATTTATATAGCACTGACATCTTCTGCAGCACATTACAGAGTACATAGTCATGTCACTGACTGTCCTCAGAGGAGCTCACTCTCTAATCCTACCATAGTCATAGTCTAATGTCCTACCATATTATTATTATGTATTTATATAGCACTGACATCTTCTGCAGCACATTACAGAGTACATAGTCATGTCACTGACTGTCCTCAGAGGAGCTCACACTCTAATCCTACCATAGTCATAGTCTAATGTCCTACCATATTATTATTATTATGTATTTATATAGCACTGACATCTCCTGCAGCACATTACAGAGTATTATTATTATTATTTAGTATTTATATAGCGCCGACATATTACGCAGCGCTGTACAGTGTATATATATTGTCACTAACTGTCCCTCAAAGGAGCTCACAATCTAATCCCTACCATTGTCATATGTCTATATTATGTAGTGTAAGTACTGTAGTCTAGGGCCAATTTTTAGGGGGAGCCAATTAACTTATCCGTATGTTTTTGGAATGTGGGAGGAAACCGGAGTGCCCGGAGGAAACCCACGCAGACACGGAGAGAACATACAAACTCTTTGCAGATAGTGCCCTGGCTGGGATTCAAACCAGGGACCCAGCGCTGCAAGGCGAGAGAGCTAACCACTACGCCACCGTGCTGCCCAAGTACATAGTCATGTCACTGGCTGTCCTCAGAGGAGCTCACAATCTAATCCTACCATAGGCATAGTCTAATGTCCTACCATATTATTATTATGTATTTATATAGCACTGACATCTCCTGCAGCACATTACAGAGTACATAGTCATGTCACTGACTGTCCTCAGGGGAGCTCACACTCTAATCTACATGTGTGTTGGAAATGGCCCCAGGTATCAGAATGTCGCTCAGCAGTGATAGCAGCAGCTAGTAGTTACAGACGGAGTTATTCAGGTGATAGTCTCTCTATTACCTGCATGGCGCTGGTGAGAGAGAATTGGCGGCTGTCAGATTATAGCAGCGTCTCTCTCTCTCTGGCTGGCTGGCGGGGGCCCCTCACTCACCATATGCTCTCCATTAGAGGGGCTATTTTCTTCCACGCTCAGCTTCCTTCCCCTATTAGAACATATTTGCCTGGCAGTCGGTAACAAACATGGCAATGAATGGAAGACATGAGAGCGTGGAATGGGAACGCTATGCGGGCAGAGGCACGCCGAGACCTCCATTCCAGCCCGTAGTATGGGGGGACATTATGATTTTTACATTAGTCGGAGCTGCACAAATTGGCCCGGCCTAACATAACAAAACCACCAGCATTATCTGATCTGCTTTCGCTGTTCAGAATCGAGGTAGATGGATGCAATCAGTTCAAGTTACTTCGAACAGACCGCGGTCTGAGAGCGCCGCTGCTGAATGGCGAAACCAGACGCAGAAGATGGGAAAACTGAAAATGTGGGGGCTCTACCTTTGTAAACGGGTCTGCGCTATGGCTATATATCCTGTCCGAACGCGGATACGCTCATCTGATGTGTAGGGTGCGTTTGCGTCCACCGTTGGGGCCCATTTATTCTGGCTTAGCGCTGGCGTTTTGTGCGGGTGATCTTACCACGATGAACACGGAAAAATGACTGTACACTCTCGCAATTTTTGAGCGATCGCGATTAGCGCTTTTTAAGCACTGTATCGCGGTAAAAAGCTGCAAGCACCGCGTTTTGAGATTGCCGCTAATCACGAATCGCCCGCCAATTGCGGCGGTGAGATTACTGCCATGAATTTAGTATTGCGCTAGCACGTTAAAAAGTGCTAGAGCTTTGGGGATTAGCACCTGGCTTTTTTAAATAAGATTTGGTGGGGGCTAGCATCCACCAGGCCCCTAGTCTCTCTTCAGGCCCTAGGCAACTGCCTAGGCTTGCCATGTGGATTATTCGGCTCTGCCTGAATGAGATTAACCTTGGCGCTGTCTGAGGGGCTGCTCCACATGTCGGTGTATATATGTACGTAGAACTAACAATCTTGTTTTTGAGGTGTTGATCTGCTGGATATCTGTCAGTTTCAGGTACGTTTCAGCTTTGTTCACATCTAAAATCGAAATAGCTGGCGGCCGCGTTGGGCGATTTTGAGAGTGATTTTTTTCCCATCCTCCCGGCGCTTACCTGTGCGCTACGATTTTTCCTGGTCGCCACGAGTGGTCACCGGTAACGCACAGTTGTCGTTGATACCGGAGACAGTTGCCAACTTTAACCACTTCACATCCAGACCTTGTTTCCCACTTATGGATCAGAGCAGTTCTGACATTTTAGCTATGTCGCTATTTAACCATTTCAGCCTGTGGTGTCACAGAGGATGCAGATATACTGTAGTGGTGGAAAAAGTGGTTACGTGTGTGTGTGTGTATGTGTGTGTCAGTGGCGTAGCTAAGGAGCTGAGGGCCCCGATGCAAGTTTTACAATGGGTCCCCCCAAGCACTTCATACATAACCATTGATACGGCGCACCAAAACCTGCCAATGGCAACTACAGTGTCATAGGTGCAAGAAGGGGATGGGGAACAGCTAGTTAATGATTACCACTATTCAAAGTATCTATAGAAGTGATTATTATGAGCACAGGACCAATAGAGAGCTAATACTGTAGTTGAAGGAAGGCCTCTCGGGGCCCCTCTGGCCCAAGGGCCCCGATGCGGTCGCAACCTCTGCACCCCCTATTGCTACGCCCCTGGTGTGTGTGTGTGCGTGCGTGCGTGCGTGTGCGTGTGGATCCATTTTCCTGAAAATAAAATACACCATGAAACCTGTCCACATGATAAATGATAACAGGGATGATGGGCAGATAACACACTGCCTGCTAGCTGAATGAGGAAAGGGTTTTACCAGACCCCTTACTCATTTCTGCAGAAAGGTTAAAGAAAAACTGAAGCTACCTATATAGAGGTAAGTCTCTGGATCTTACAGAGCCTGCCCTGTCTCCTCTCTGTGCCCCCATTATTCCACTGTTGCCCCCCCCCCCCATTAAAGTTATGTGACCAACTACGGTCTGTTGGAAAATTTCTACAGAATACCGATGGTGGCTGGATAGTGTAATGGTTAAGGGCTCTGCCTCTGACACAGGAGACCAGGGTTCGAATCTCGGCTCTGCCTGGTCAGTAAGCCAGCAGCTATTCAGTAGGAGACCTTAGGCAAGTCTCCCTAACACTGCTACTGCCTATAGAGCGCGTTCCAGTGGCTGCAGCTCTGGCGCTTTGAGTCCGCCAGGAGAAAAGCGCGATATAAATGTTCTGTGTTTGTTTGTGTGTTTGTTTGTTTTGTTTGATTTCTGAGGTTCCAATCTGCAATTGGTATTCCACCCAGAAATTTTAGCCCAATCACAGAGCTCGGAAGCATTGGATTAGAGGCTGCAGAATTTTCACGGTAAACGACCGCATTCTCTGATTGTGATTAGTCTAAAATGTCTGCAGTATTTCAATTTCCATTCAAAATTCTGCAGTCTGTGATTGGTCCAATGCTTCTGACTTGGAAGTATTTGGCCACTCAGAGAATTCGATAGTGTATCAAGAATGTCCGCATAAAAGCGGACATGCGCAAAATATAACAGATTCTGAAAAACAACCTTTTTATTACACTTTAGGTACTCTTTAAAGGAATACTGTAGGAGGGTTGGGGGAAAATGAGTTGAACTTACCCGGGGCTTCTAATGGTCCCCCGCAGACATCCTGTGCCCATGCAGCCACTCACCGATATTCCGGCCCCGCCTCCGGTTCACTTCTGGAATTTCAGACTTTAAAGTCTGAATCTGAAATCCACTGCACCTGTGTTGCCATGTCCTCACTCCCGCTGATGTCACCAGGATCGTACTGTGCAGGCACAGACCATACTTGGCCTGCGCAGTACGCTCCTGGTGACATCAGCGGGAGCGAGGACACGGCAAAGTAGGTGCAGTGGTTTTCAGATTCAGACTTTAAAGTCTGAGATTCCAGAAGAGAACCAGAGGCGGGGCCGGAGCATCGGGGAGTGGCTGCGCGGGCACAGGGTGTCTGCGGGGGACCATTAGAAGCCCCGGGTAAGTTCAACTCATTTTCCCCCAACCCTCCTACAGTAATCCTTTAAAGAGACTCTGAAGTCTCCCAAAAATGAGGTTTTTACTTTAAAAATTTCATTAACAGTATTGCCCCTCTTAAAACGCAGCAGAACCGCGGCTGAAAACCCCCTCATCCACCCCAAACTCTCGAGGGTACATCGCGGGCTCCTTCCGCATAGAGGCAGAGCTTTCGGCTGCAGCTCTGCCTCCCAGCGCGTCACTCAGCGCGTATCTCCGCCTCTCCCCCGCCCCTCTCAGTCTTCCTTCACTGAGAGAGGTGGGGAGAGATGGAGATACGCACTTATTGACACGCATAGAGACGGCAGCAAAATTCACGACCAAGAAATTAGTAGGCCGAGTAAGGGATGAGTTAGGGGTGATTGAGCGTATTTTCAGACGCGGTTCTGCGGTGTTTTAAGAGGGGCAATAATGTTAATGAGGTTTTTAAAGTAAAAACCTCATTTTTGGGAGACTTCAGAGTCTCTTTAAGGCCTGTTGTCATGACTGAGAATCATCCCATGAGGAGATGGACTAATTAAAAGCCTGTCAGATCTGTCAGCTCTTTCCTGCCTTCTGTGAGCAATAGCAACATAGGAGGAAAGTAAATTATGGTGCATTTTACTCCGGGAGAAATGTACACATGATTTAAAATTTTACAATTTTTTGCAATAATGGTCCTTTGAGTAAAAAATAAACTTCATTGATGATTCTCATCGATTCCAATTTCCCTAATTTTGTGCTGAAATTCGCAAAATCGGCTGAAAAATTCTGCAAGACGAATTTTGCTGCTGATAACCTCAATTCTAAGCCCTCCTCTTTCCAGAGTAGTCCGTCCCAGTTCTGCTAACCTCTCATAATAAGCCCCGCCCTTCATTCTTGCCACACATGTCAGTTCCCTCGTATCCCCCGCATCCTGCTCGCAGGGCCACCATCCAAACTTTTTGTGTCCCCTTTTGGGCAAACCTCCTGGACCCCCCCGAATCACAGTCTTTGAAGGCCTGAACACACTAACGTCTGTGCGTCCGCTTTACACGCGCCGATCCCATGGCTGGGAGTGTTCTGCACTAAAGCGGAATATAACCCTGCATTTCTACTTTGCTCTAATAGATTATATACAGCATATTATATACAACCAGCATTTTTGTTTTACGAGAACAGCATTCAAAGGGTTACACACAGGACTTAAAAGTTCCCTGCCAGCAAAGCTGGCCGCATCCGAACTGTAGATAATGTTATCTTGTGTTTACTTAATTGTATTAAGTAAGGAATGTGACACATTATCTGACTGTGCAGAAGCTGCTGGACACAGAGAGACACTGAAAGCATTTCTACCTTCAATACAACATGAATAAAACCAGATATGAATAACATGCAAATTCAGCTCTCAAAGCAAAAAACTGTACTTTTGGTAACTTGTAATTTCTAAATAATAATACTTATGCACAAATGCAAATATGATAACCGCATGGAATATAAAAAGTAGGATAACATGTTTTTATTGAATATTATGTCAGGGTTTTATACCGCTTAAGGCTGTATCTGCGCTGGCACAAAACACTCCCAGCTATGGGAGCACAACAGAGAAGGCACACCGCCCTGAACAGTGCATGCGCAGTGCCCCGCAGCCCAGCTGGATTGTGCAGACTTCACAGGAGCACAACGGAGGAGGCACACCGCCCGGAACAGTGCATGCGCAGTACCCCGCAGCCCAGCTGGATTGTGTGGACTTCACAGGAGCACAACGGAGGAGGCACACCGCCTGGAACAGTGCATGCGCAGTGCCCCGCTGCCCAGCTGGATTGTGCAGACTTCACAGGAGCACAACGGAGGAGGCACACCGCCCGGAACAGTGCATGCGCAGTGCCCTGCAGCCCAGCTGGATTGTGCAGACTTCACAGGAGCACAACGGAGGAGGCACACCGCCCTGAACAGTGCATGCGCAGTGCCCCGCAGCCCAGCTGGATTGTGCAGACTTCACAGGAGCACAACGGAGGAGGCACACCGCCTGGAACAGTGCATGCGCAGTGCCCCGCTGCCCAGCTGGATTGTGCAGACTTCACAGGAGCACAACGGAGGAGGCACACCGCCCGGAACAGTGCATGCGCAGTGCCCCGCAGCCCAGCTGGATTGTGCAGACTTCACAGGAGCACAACGGAGGAGGCACACTGCCCTGAACAGTGCATGCGCAGTGCCCCGCAGCTCAGCTGGATTGTGCAGACTTTACAGGAGCACAACGGAGGAGGCACACCGCCTGGAACAGTGCATGCGCAGTGCCCCGCTGCCCAGCTGGATTGTGCAGACTTCACAGGAGCACAACGGAGGAGGCACACCGCCCGGAACAGTGCATGCGCAGTGCCCTGCAGCCCAGCTGGATTGTGCAGACTTCACAGGAGCACAACGGAGGAGGCACACCGCCCTGAACAGTGCATGCGCAGTGCCCCGCAGCCCAGCTGGATTGTGCAGACTTCACAGGAGCACAACGGAGGAGGCACACCGCCCTGAACAGTGCATGCGCAGTGCCCCGCAGCCCAGCTGGATTGTGTGGACTTCACAGGAGCACAACGGATGGGACTGGAAGGATATTGAGGGAGCTGAAGGACTACAGAGGGCTGGCAGGAGTCCCAGGACAGACACAGACTGCAGGTGGGGGCCGTGTGTCGAACTGTTTGCCGTGCCCCAGATTCACTTGGGCCCCATACAGCAGTCCCCGGTCTGATGTCCTGAAGGCGGCCCTTCTGCCCTGGCCTGGCCCCCTTTTTGTGTGGCTTAACCAGCAGCTTTTACCAGGACCAGTTATGAGCAAAAATGCCAATATTCCTTAAACAGACTCTGAAGTCTCATAAAAATCATATTTTTATATTAAAAACCTCTTTAACATGATTGCCCAAACTAAAACGCGCATCTCCACAGCTGGACACTAACTAAATCCCCCCAAACTCCTCTGGGCACATTGCAGGGAGCGCTTCCGTGAGAGGCAGAGCTTTCGGCTGCAGCTCTGCCTCTCCACGCGTCTAACAGCGCGGATCGCCGCCTCTCCCCGCCCCTCTCAGTCTTCCTTCACTGAGAGGGGCGGGGATAGGCGGAGATACGCGCTGGTTGACACGCATGGAGGCAGAGCTGCAGCCGAAAGCTCTGCCTCCCCGGGCAGCAAAATCCATGATAAGAAAGTCATGGATTTTGTGGGGGTGGGGGGGTGGGGGGGGGGAGTTAGGTGGGATTTAGTTAGAGTTCCCCTGCGGGGATGCGCGTTTTAGTTAGGGCAATCATGTTAAAGAGATTTTTAATATAAAAACATGATTTTTATAAGACTTCAGAGTGTCTTTAAGGGCCTGAACCCACTAACGCAGTTGTATCCACTTCTGTTCAGCATCTCCAACATTGAAGTGTAACTGAAAAGTGGGCACACATGCGTCAGTGGGCTCTGGCCATTAGCATTAATGTTCACAAATAAATAAATACAATTTTCGAGTAAAAAGGCCATTGAATATAATTTTGCAATACGTTTGCAGTTATTCGCTGTCAGCTAAAACGACCGCGCTCTTGTATCGCGCATGCACGCCAACGTGGCCCTCATATGAGAGTGAAAATTTGCGATCTCATGTAAACTTTTGCGGCTATTTTTTCTTATTTGTTTTCATTGACCCTATCACAAAAAAAAAAAAAAACCACAATGTATTTTCACGAAGATATTGTAAACGCGACTTTGGTAATATTTACGAGACCAAGGACTTACGCTTGCTACAGTTTAACCTTTTCACTTCCAATTAAGTCAGCGGCGACACCATAAGCGCCGCTTGTCGCCGTCCTCGCTGTTCTCGGAGCAAGGCAGAATAATCGTCCTTATTCCGCGACCAACGGAGGGGGGCGAGGGCCAGAGGCGTGCTGGGGGGGGGGGGTAGATTTGGGAACGCCAGTAAATCTGAACATGTGAAATGGATACAGACAGGCGTGGAAGCGAGCGCGCTCTGTTTTGACTTTGGTTTCTGAGTAAATTAATTAAAAGATAATTAGTTAATTGCGAAGAGCTTCCCATCTCCCATAGCAATGTGTCAGCTCCTATTAGGCGCTCAGTAACATTAAGCTGGATTACCCTGAGCTCCCAGAAGACGATAATCATTCATTTAGCAGACCCCCGGCATCCCTGCGCGCCCCCCACCAGGGACCAGGCAGCTGGGATCATTACCCCAGACAGATGCTCCATCACTGGACCCTGAGCGGCAGGCCTGCTGCTGGATCTAATGTACCCCAGAAAATGGAATGAGAGTCCATGGCTGAATATTGATTTGTGCTGCAGAAGACAGCGGGACTGTAATGTGCAGAGAGGGTCAGCGACTCAGGGCTCTGCCACATTGCATCATGGTCGCAGCTAGCGGGGGTCAGGCTGAGTCATCGCATATCGCGAAAACAGAGACGCGGGACAAATTGGATTCTAGCCAGGACAGGCGTGCGACTTCATATTGCCCAAAGTGGGAAGGTTAAAAACAGCCCCAAATGTTCTGTAACAGGAAATATCTGCTTCTATGAGTATATCAGGAGAGGGGAGTTAGATAGAGGAAGGAGCAGAGTCCTCCAGCAGCACAGAGTATATCAGGAGAGGAGAGAGGAAGGAGCAGAGTCCTCCAGCAGCACAGAGTATATCAGGAGAGGAGAGTTAGATAGAGGAAGGAGCAGAGTCCTCCAGCAGCACAGAGTATATCAGGAGAGGTAGATAGAGGAAGGAGCAGAGTCCTCCAGCAGCACAGAGTATATCAGGAGAGGAGAGAGGAAGGAGCAGTCCTCCAGCAGCACAGAGTATATCAGGAGAGGAGAGAGAGGAAGGAGCAGAGTCCTCCAGCAGCACAGTGTATATCAGGAGAGGAGAGTTAGAGGGAGGAGCAGAGTCCTCCAGCAGCACAGAGTATATCAGGAGAGGAGAGTTAGATAGAGGAAGGAGCAGAGTCATCCAGCAGCACAGAGTATATCAGGAGAGGAGAGAGGAAGGAGCAGAGTCCTCCAGCAGCACAGAGTATATCAGGAGAGGAGAGATAGAGGGAGGAGCAGAGTCCTCCAGCAGCACAGAGTATATCAGGAGAGGAGATAGAGGAAGGAGCAGAGTCCTCCAGCAGCACAGAGTGTATCAGGAGAGGAGAGTTAGAGAAAGGAGCAGAGTCCTCCAGCAGCACAGAGTATATCAGGAGAGGACAGTTAGAGGGAGGAGCAGAGTCCTCCAGCAGCACAGAGTATATCAGGAGAGGAGAGTTAGAGGAAGGAGCAGAGCCCTCCAGCAGCACAGAGTATATCAGGAGAGGAGGGTTAGAAGAAGGAGCAGAGTCCTCCAGCAGTACAGAGGATATCAGGAGAGGAGAGTTAGAGGAAGGAGCA
Source organism: Hyperolius riggenbachi (assembly GCF_040937935.1). NCBI lineage: Eukaryota > Metazoa > Chordata > Amphibia > Anura > Hyperoliidae > Hyperolius > Hyperolius riggenbachi. The sequence continues at coordinate 289,546,592 of NC_090653.1, forward strand.
GAGTCCTCCAGCAGCACAGAGTATATCAGGAGAGGAGAGTTAGAGGAAGGAGCAGAGTCCTCCAGCAGCACAGAGTAGATCAGGAGAGGAGAGTTAGATGAAGGAGCAGCAGAGTCCTCCAGCAGCACAGAGTATATCAGGAGAGGAAGGAGCAGAGTCCTCCAGCAGCACAGAGTCAGGAGAGGAGAGTTAGAGGAAGGAACAGAGTCCTCCAGCAGCACAGAGTAGATCAGGAGAGGAGAGTTAGATGAAGGAGCAGCAGAGTCCTCCAGCAGCACAGAGTATATCAGGAGAGGAAGGAGCAGAGTCCTCCAGCAGCACAGAGTCAGGAGAGGAGAGTTAGAGGAAGGAGCAGAGTCCTCCAGCAGCACAGAGGATATCAGGAGAGGCGAGTTAGAGGGAGCAGCAGAGTCCTCCAGCAGCACAGAGTGTATCAGGAGAGGAGAGTTAGAGGAAGGAGCAGAGTCCTCCAGCAGCACAGAGTGTATCAGGAGAGGAGAGTTAGAGGGAGGAGCAGAGTCCTCCAGCAGCACAGAGTATATCAGGAGAGGAGAGTTAGTGGGAGGAGCAGAGTCCTCCAGCAGCACAGAGTATATCAGGAGAGGAGAGTTAGAGGAAGGGGCAGAGTCCTCCAGCAGCACAGAGTATATCAGGGGAGGAGAGATAGAGGGAGCAGCAGAGTCCTCCAGCAGCACCGAGGATATCAGGAGAGGAGAGTTAGAGGAAAGAGACTTCTCCCTGTAAGGAGCTGATGTTTTGTTGCAGGTCTGCAGTTAGTAAACACTTTCACTCTCATGATACTGACAGACAGACAGGCAGGTTGGTGGAATAGGGCTGTTCAGACTCCAGGCCAGGGATGGTTAGCTGGGAAAAGATGGGAAGAGGGAACAGCATAGATATGGTGCAGTTCATTGAGATTTGTGGGTTCATGACCTGAAGAACGTTAGCTTGCAGGTTCCGTGGGTGGGCAGGGAACTGTATGCAAGCCGCATGCCCCATCAGGTTAATTGCAGCACAACAGTCAAGTCACTATTCAGATTGTTGAACGCATTGATGTCCCCGAGTAACTTTATTTGAGGAACTTCAGTGAAAATAATGTAATAATAAAGTGCTTTATTTTTACAACAATTATGTATAAATGATTTAGTCAGGGTTTGCTCATTGTAAAATCTTTCCTCTCCCTGATTTACATTCTGACATTTATCACATGGAGACATTTTTACTGCTGGCAGGTGATGTTAGTGGAAGAAGCTGCTGCTTGCTTTTTTGGCAGTTGGACCCAGTTGTAAACAGCTGTTATTTCCCACAATGCAACAAGGTTCACAGACAGGAAACTGCCAGGAGTACCACGGTCCTCAGAGTTTCTTGTGGGAGGGGTTTCACCACAATATCAGCCATACAGCGCCCCCTGATGATCCGTTTGTGAAAAGGAATAGATTTCTCATGTAAAAGGGGGTATCAGCTACTGATTGGGATGAAGTTCAATTCTTGGTCGGAGTTTCTCTTTAATGCCATAATGTCTCCTGTATCTATTGTACAGCGCTGTGTAACATGTTAACGTTTTATAAATAAAATAACAATTATAGCAGCTACAAGATAAACCTCCCCGGCTACAAATGATTCGGCTGCCACATCAGGGCCTCTTTATATATAAAAAAAGCTGGACATCTGTTCTGGAGAGCTTCAGCCATCCATTCTCCACTTTTGAAATTTTGATTGGCACATTTATAACGTTTATAAAAGTGGGAACCGATTTTATTCTCTGGCAATCAGCCTTCCATGGTGAAGTGTTGCAGAATTGTAAATCAGTGTTTCCTAACATTGTTACACCCCTTATAAAAGACACAGGCTGTCCAGAGCCCCCTATTGTGCGTTTCATCATCTGCAGCCCCCACTGACCCCTCCTCAGCATATTTCTGTTTGGGACAAGAGCTCTATGATGGAATATGAATGCTTTCTACCCATTTCCTTGTACTTTTAATGAAAAATTAATAAATAAAACAGTTTGCCCAGGTTTGTTTTGTACAAGATTTACCTTTTTTTTAAAAAAAAAAATCCCAAAACTTGCTGTACGGAATAGATTTTGACGATCTGAAATATCCCACTAACCAAAATCAAAGATTAACTGTGACCAGGGAGTGAACTTCCTCCCAATCAGTAGCTGATACCCCCTTTCCCATGAGAAATCTATTCATTTTCTCAAACGGATCATCAGGGGACGCTGTATGGCTGATATTGTGGTGAGACCCCTCCCACAGTGTGACGTCATGACCATGGTCCTGACAGTTTCCTGTCTGTGAACCTCGTTGCATTGTGGGAAATAACGGCTGTTTCCAACTACCAAGCAACCAGTATCTCCCTCTGTGCATATGTATATCTATATTAAAAAAAAAAAGTCTTTTAGCCTATCGTATTGTTAGTGGGTGTGGTTATACAGTAGATTATGGCAGTTGGTGCTGTCTTTTTTTCATGTCTGCTAGTAGTAAAGATGATGACCTGCAGACTGATTGTGGATCAAACAACATGAACAAATTACATGGCGAATATCAATCATTTCTTGATCTCAGTTCTACTTTTTAACTTCTGACCTTGCAATTTATTGATTCTATCTTTTCCCCTTTTTCGCTAAAATTCCTGTTTAAGTAGCCTCTGGGGTAGCTTTACCAAGAACCTCAGTAAGTCTCACGTTTAAGCCGCACATGTGGCTGCCCAACTTTGATGCGGCGTAGGATTTACGCCACCTGCCATTCTCGCTCCCGATGCGACCGTGCGCCCCCGAGAGTGGAGATTAAACTGTCATATGACAGCTGACATTGATCAGGGGAGCGTTTGGCTTATGGTCACGTGATCACTACGATCACCGGCGGATCGTAGTGATCACTATTGTGCAGCGGTGGTAGGAGGGGAAGGAGAAGACAGAACTCACCTTCCTGACGTTCCTCCGGCAATCGTCGTTCCCCCTACGCTCTGCCCAGCATCACTGCTCGCCCTGAAGTAAGTGTCGGGTCCCAGCTTGATGACATCATCAAGTCGCAATCCGGAACTTAGAGTCAGTGGGAGCGGGGATGGCCAGAGCGGAGGGGGCTAGAGCTGCTCATGACAAGACCCAGGAAGGTGAGTAAAGGATGCTGGCTATACTAGGGACACCAATGGGGACACTGTCTGTACTGGGGATCCAGCCGCCTGACCCCCCCCCAAACACCCCCCCCCCCCCCCCCCAGGTAAAATGCCCTGATCCTTAAAGAGGCTCAGAGATGAAATTAACTCAAGCTCTGATACTTACCCGGGGCTTCCTCCCACCCCATAAACGTGTCAAAGTCCCACGCCATCCTCCCGCGGTCTGCCGTTCAGTCGAGGTGAGCTCTGTTACCAGCCTTAGTGACGTCAGTCCAGGTCTACTGCGCATGTGCGGGAGGTCTGCGCATGCGCAGTAGACCCTGACTGGCATCGACTGAGGCTGATAACAGAGATCATCGCGGCTGAACGGCAGATCGCGGGAGGACAGGGTGGGACTTAGACGTGTTTATGGGGTGGGAGGAGCCCCGGGGTAAGTATCAAAGCTTGAGTTAATTTAATCTCTGAGCCTCTTTAAGGGGGGTTAGGCAGCTGGTACCCAAAGGGTTAAAGTGTGCCTAAAGGGAAAAAGTGCCCCAATGGGTACTTATCTCAGTAAAGAGAAGCCTCGGGATAATCCATAGGCTTCCCCAGTCCCCCATCACCTCTAATGATCCAGCACTGGGGCCCCCAGAAACTCAAGGGCTTTGTTGAGTGGTGCACACAGCCGTGTTCCCATCTGAGAAGGAGCGCAGGCACACTGGGCAGGCGCAGGACACCTCCCACCTGCACAGTAGCATGGAGCCACTCGGGCTTTGCTTTTCCCACCTACGTGCTTCTTCTGCGCAGACACGTGGCGTCCTAGAGCCTGTGCAGTGTAGCCGAGGCAGCAACAAACTTTCAGAAGGTCCGGCGGTGAATCGGTGGTCTCAAGGAGGATGTGGATCCTCCAGACGTTTCCCTCTACTAAGGTCATGGCAAATGCATAAAAACATACCCTTTATATACTCTAAAATTAAAGAGAAGGTTCAGGGACGCCTTGATAAAAAATAAAAATCCTTATCCACTTACCTGGGGCTTCCTCCAGCCCGTGGCAGGCAGGAGGTGCCCTCGCCGCCGCTCCAGAGGCTCCCGGTCGTCTTCGGTGGCCGACCCGACCTGGCCAGGCCGGCTGCCAGGTCGGGCTCTTCTGCGCTCCAAGGACGGGCTCTTCTGCGTCCCACGCGGGCGCGCTGACGTCATCGGACGTCCTCCGGGCTGTACTGCGCAGGCACAGTAGTTCTGCGCCTGCGCAGTACAGCCCGGCGGACGTCCAATGACATCAGCGCGCCCGCGTGGGACGCAGAAGAGCCCGTCCTTGGAGCGCAGAAGAGCCCGACCTGGCAGCCGGCCTGGCTAGGTCGGGTCGGCCACCGGAGGAGACCGGGAGCCTGCGGAGGCGCGACGAGGGCACCTCCTGCCTGCCACGGGCTGGAGGAAGCCCCAGGTAAGTGGATATGGATTTTTATTTTTTTCAAGGCGTCCCTGAACCTTCCCTTTAAGTAAATAAAGAGACAAAACACATGAAGGCGTTTAAAGGGAGCGTGAGCACTAATATAAAAAATGAAATATTGACTTATTTGGGCTTCCTTCAGTCCACCGTAGGCCGCAAGGTCCCCCGGCTTCCTCCTGGCTCCTCTCCCAGTCCCTGCTGGCGGCTCTGTTATCGGAAGACTTCGTCCCAAAGTCGTCAGGCCTGCTTCCCGCTTCCTCAATTAGCGTCCTCACGCCGGCCGGCTATGTATCATCTTACCACGACAGAACACTGTTGGTGGAAAAGTAAAACGGGAGGGCGGGTGGGAGAAGCTCACCTGTTCCTTGCCAACTGGCCCAGAGCACTAGGTTACCTCACCTTTTATACTGCCCCTTATCTCATCACCCATTGTGTCCCCTGGGGACCCAGCACCCAGACCAGAGCCAATCACCACCTCTGCCCTCAGTCCATCTCCTAATTGGATGAGTGACCAGGTAGCATTCTCAGCAACAGCATCCTCCAGAATGCTGAGATGTAGCTCCTCAAAAGAGAAAAACACAGACAGAAACACACATAGCTATCTATCTATCTATCTATCTATCTATCTATCTATCTATCTATCTATCTATCTATCTATATATATGTATATGTATATATATATATATGTATGTATATATATATATATATATATATATGTATATATATATATATATATATATATATATATATATATATGTATATGTATATGTATATATATATGTATATATATATATGTATATATATATATATATATATATATATATATATATATATATATATATATATACATACACATATACAGGGAGCTTCCGGCATTTGCCATGAGTGCATCACCGTATACATGCTCCTTCCTTTCCAGTATTGGACTATTTTTTTCTCCTGAGGATCTCACGTGTTTGCTTTAAAGAGAACCAGAGATGAAGCAACCTCATGTATTTTACCTTATAAATCAGTGGGAACATGACAGTAAACACCTAATCTGCTCTTTGTTACATTGTTCTCTGTTTAATTTGCCTGTTATCACCTCTAAGATAAGAATCCCGACTAAGCAGTCGGTCTGGCTTTGCTACAGAATAATTATAGCTGAGACTGTGTTCTTTGCTGTCTTCAAGTCCAAGCCTGCCCCCTGCTGGCTTTGCTCAGGAATCATTATAGCTGAGTCATTATAGCAAAGCCAGACTCAATGCTCAGTCCGGGATTCTTATCTCAGCTAGATAACAGACACTTTTAGCAGTGAGGAGGAAACAGAGAGCATGGTAAGTGTTTTCTCTAATGTTCCCACTGATTTCTATGGTAAAATACACAAGGGGGCTTCGTCTCTGGTTCACTTTAAAGAGACACTGAAGTCTCTTAAAAATCCTCTTTTAATTACAAAATTGTGTTTAAAATTATTGCCCTACCTAAACCGCCACATCCCCGCCGCTGTAATCTCACTAAATCCCCCCTAACTCCCCCCTCCCTCTTCCCCGCAAAATCCACGATTTTCTTGGTCGTGGATTTTGGGGCTGTTGGAGGCAGCGCTATGAGCCACAGCTCTGCCTCCTTATGCGTCTATCAGCTGCGGATCTCCGCCTCTCCCCACCCCTCTCAGTGAAGGAAGACTGAGAGGGGCGGGGAGAGGCGGAGATACGCGCTGATAGACGCGCTGAGAGGCAGAGCTATGAGCTTTAGCCCTGCCTCACACGCGTCTGTCAGCGGTGGATCTCCGCCTCTCCCCCACCCTTCTTAGTGAAGGAAGTCTGAGAGGGGCGGGGGAGAGGCGGCGATCCGGGCTGACAGATGCGCTGAGAGGCAGAGCTGCGGCTCATAGCTCTGCCTCTCACGGAAGCGCTGCCCAGATTGCCCCCCGGGGAGTTTGGGGGGATTTAGTGAGATTACAGCGGCGGGGATACGGCGGTTTAGGTAGGGCAAAAATGTTAAACACAATTATGTAATAAAAAGAAGATTTTTAAGAGACTTCAGAGTCTCTTTAAGATGTCTACTTTTTAATGAGCTACAATAATTTTTTCTAACAACATCCACAGAAATAATTATTGGCTGACTATGTCACAATTCCAGTGGGTCACAAGTTGGCATGCAGTTTGTTAATATTTTGTATCATTGTTTAACTTGAGCCAGATGTTTTGAATGGCCTCCCACAAGCATCTTACAAAAAGTTGTTGGTATTCTGGCCCAATCCAGCAGACAGAACTGGTTTTAACTTGGACAGGAGGTTTGTAGTCCCCTTTGCTCAGACAATCTGTTTCAGCTCTGCCCATACATTTTCAGTCAGACTGAGGTCAGGACTTTGTGATGGTCAAGCCAATACCTTGACCTTGTTGTCCTTAAGCCAAGTCAATTTACCACAATTTCGGAGGTATGCTTAAGGTATTTGTCCATTTGGAAGACCCATCTGGATGGTGTACTTTGGCTCACAGGTCTCATGGTCATGATTGTCAAACTGTTTGATCTTGAATTCTCCACACCACAGAACATTTCTTCCAAACGGGAGATCTTTGTCCCTGTGGGACCGATGCTAGACGTTTTGCTGCCTGAGCCAAACTTGTGAGAATGCCTTCCCCCGCAAACTGCAGATTGGCTTTTTTTGGGTGGCTTTGGAGCAGTTGTTTCTTCCTCTCTGAACAGCCTTTCAGGTTATGTTGATATAGACTAGTTTTACATTGGATATAGACTCTTGTCTACCTGTGTCCTCCAGCATCTATTCTTCACAAGGCCCGCTCCCTTTGTCCTGGGAGTCTTTGCCAGAAGACAATAGATGTCTCGCTCCCGAGCAGTATGACGCCTGTGTCCTCCCCTGGTGTTTAGACCTGCATTGTTATTGTTCCTACAGGCGAATGCAGAACCTTCAGGCAAAGTGATTCCAAGGATGAAGCAGATTTGTGGAGGTCCAGATTTTTATTTTCTGAGGTCTTGGCTGATTTATGTTGATTTTACTATTATGTCAAGCAAAGAAAGTCAGTGATGTTAGGCCTTGAACAGAACCCGAGGTGAACCCCAGTTCAAAAGGGAAATACTTACCTAAGAAGGAAGCCTCTGAATGCTACAGCTTCCCAGGCTGTCCTGTGGCCCTCTCTTTGCCGCTGCCCGGGACCTTCCTGCACATCGCAACTGCTCTCCTGTTCATGCACAAGCAACGCAGTGCCTGCGCAGTAGCATGGAGCCGGTCGTGCACCAGAGGCAGGGCCGGTTCTCTCATGAAGCAAGATGAAACACTTGCATCAGGCAGCAGAGATTACAGGGGCAGCATGTTTGTACAGTGTTTACACTAAGAGTAGGAGGAGAAGCGAGAGGAGAGCGAGAGAGGTGAAGAGGTGATCACTGGAGTAAAGCAGCTTGTTGTGCTGTGTGAGGAGTCTGACATTGAGTGAGGAGGGGGGAGGCAGGAGAGCATCATTGGGGAAAAGCAGCTTGTTGTGCTGTGTGAGGAGTCTGACAGTGAGTGAGGAGGGGGGAGGCAGGAGAGCAGCAGTGGGGAAAAGCAGCTTGTTGTACTGTGTGAGGAGTCTGACAGTGAGTGAGGAGGGGAGAGGCAGGAGAGCATCATTGGGAAAAGCAGCTTGTTGTGCTGTGTGAGGAGTCTGACAGTGAGTGAGGAGGGGGGAGGCAGGAGAGCAGCATTGGGGAAAAGCAGCTTGTTGTGCTGTGTGAGGAGTCTGACAGTGAGTGAGGAGGGGGGAGGTAGGAGAGCAGCATTGGGGAAATGCAGCTTGTTGTGCTGTGTGAGGAGTCTGACAGTGAGTGAGGAGGGGGGAGGCAGGAGAGCATCATTGGGGTAAATCAGCTTGTTGTGCTGTGTGAGGAGTGTGACCGTGAGTGAGGAGGGGGGAGGCAGGAGAGCATCATTGGGGTAAAGCAGCTTGTTGTGCTGTGTGAGGAGTCTGACAGTGAGTGAGGAGGGGGAGGCAGGAGAGAATCATTGGGGAAAAGCAGCTTGTTGTGCTGTGTGAGGAGTCTGACAGTGAGTGAGGAGGGGGGAGGCAGGAGAGAATCATTGGGGAAAAGCAGCTTGTTGTGCTGTGTGAGGAGTCTGACAGTGAGTGAGGAGGGGGGAGGCAGGAGAGAATCATTGGGGAAAAGCAGCTTGTTGTGCTGTGCGAGGAGTCTGACAGTGAGTGAGGAGGGGGAAGGCAGGAGAGCAGCATTGGGGAAAAGCAGCTTGTTGTGCTGTGTGAGGAGTGTGACAGTGAGTGAGGAGGGGGGAGGCAGGAGAGCAGCATTGGGGAAAAGCAGCTTGTTGTCCTGTGTGAGGAGTCTGACAGTGAGTGAGGGGGGGGGGGCAGGACAGGAGAGCATCATTGGGGAAAAGCAGCTTGTTGGGCTGTGTGAGGAGTCTGACAGTGAGTGAGGCAGGAGAGCAGCATTGGGGAAAAGCAGCCTGTTGTGCTGTGTGAGGAGTGTGACAGTGAGTGAGGAGGGGGAGGCGGGAGAGCAGCATTGGGGAAAAGCAGCTTGTTGTGCTGTGTGAGGAGTCTGACAGTGAGTGAGGAGGGGGGAGGCAGGAGAGCAGCATTGGGGAAAAGCAGCTTGTTGTGCTGTGTGAGGAGTCTGACAGTGAGTGAGGTGGGGGGAGGCAGGAGAGCAGCAACGGGGAAAAGCAGCTTGTTGTGCTGTGTGAGGAGTGTGACAGTGAGTGAGGAGGGGGGAGGCAGGAGAGCAGCATTGGGGAAAAGCAGCTTGTTGTGCTGTGTAAGGAGTCTGACAGTGAGTGAGGAGGGGGGAGACAGGAGAGAATCATTGGGGAAAAGTAATTTGACTTGCACAGCAGAAGGGAGGAGGTGGCACTGCTGTCCTGACTGAGGAGGAATGGAGTGGCTGAGGGTGAGCAGTGTGTTTGTCACAGACTCACAGCCAGCCAGTGTGTTATTGTGTTGAGCTGCAGCATGTCATGTGAGAACATTACCGTATATTCAGATGACTGGGCCTTCAAGACGACCCCCCAACTTTTCCAGTTAAAATATAGGGTTTGGGATATACTCGCCATATAAGACTACCCCTCTTCCAACGCACTCCAAATAAAAATTAAAAAACACATCATATACTGGTGCTGTGTATGATCAGATACTTGTGCTGTACTGTCTGTGGTACCCAGTATATAACAGTATATAGGCGACTGACTGGTTGGATTGGTCAGCTCTTCTTGTCTCCCTGTTTATCAGAGCGGTATGGAAGAATAGATCGCGCTGTGCCCATAAAACACGCCTCTTTCACCCTTCTGGCCCCGCCCTTGTATCCTATTTACCTCCTTCTCTGCCTCTCAGATCTCATCTCTCATCAATGACACCCGGCGTATAAGACCACCCCTGACTATTCAGAAGATTTTTAAGGGTTAAAAAGTAGTCTTATACGCCAGAATATACAGTAATTGAAGCAGAGCAAATTGTCAGGTGCGATTATCCCAAAACGGAAGGGGGGGGGGGGGGGTCATCCTCACAGGTTTGCCTCAGGCGACAAAAAAATCTACAACCGGTCCTGACTAGAGGCCCTGGCTTACTGTGCATGGGACCGCATAGGGGCACACCAACCCCACCCCCCCCCCCCAACCACCGACATCCCGAGCACCATATAACTTCATTTTATTGCCTCAACAAACACACAGAATTAGTGCAAATAAATAGGCCGCAACCTTTTATGGGGGTTTCAAAATGTTTTGAGGGGATGATGCCAGGACAGGTGAGTATTTAACCCTAATGCCCCCCCTCCCCCCATCCTTCGTCATTTATACAGAACCTGTCATGACAGGCTCAGTTTCAGCGGAGATACTCTTTAACATTAAAAACATCTGTCATATGATTCGCTTTTCTGCTACAGTGGAGCTGAACTCTGGCACAGGACAGAAGGAAAAGCACCGAGAAATGCACCTTGGATGTATTTAGAAGGTTTAGCCCATGTAATTCCCCCTCATCTGTGACTAATCGCAAGTTGTAATTTGATCTCTCCCAGTGTCACCTGACTGACTTGGCATAGCAGTTCATTTGTAAACACAGGCTGATAACCCTGCTTCCATGAAAGCAGGAAGCAGACACACTGCAGAATTATTGCAGGATTTGTATCCGCTGTAACAATGAAAAGGTTTTTCTTTAAAGGGAACCTAAACTGAGAAGGATGTGGATTTTTTTCCTTATAAAATAATACCAGTTTCCTGACTCTCCTGCTGATCCTGTGTCTCTAATACTTTTAGCCACAGTCCCTCAACAAGCATGCAGCAGATCAGGTGCTCCGACTGAAGTCAGACTGGATTAGCTGCATGCTTGTTTCAGGGTGTGATTCAGACACTACTGCAGCCAAAGAGATCAGCAGGACTGCCGGGCAACTGGTATGGTTTAAAAGGAAACATCAAATCGCTTTCAGTTAAGGTTCCCCTTAAAGGATACCCGAAGTGACATGTGACATGATGAGATAGACATGTGTATGTACAGTGCCAAGCACACTAATAACTATGCCGTGTTCCTTTTTTCTTTCTCTGCCTGAAAGAGTTAAATATCAGGTATGTAAATGGCTGACTCAGTCCTGACTCAGACAGGAAGTGACTACAGTGTGACCCTCACTGATAAGAAATTCCAACTATAAAACACTTTCCTAGCAGAAAATGGCTTCTGAGAGGAAGAAATAGATAAAAAGGGGAATTTCTTATCAGTGAGGGTCACACTGTAGTCACTTCCTGTCTGAGTCAGGACTGAGTCAGCCACTTACATACCTGATATTTAACTCCTTCAGACAGAAGAAGATAAAAGGGAACACAGCCTAGTTATTTGTGTGCTGGGCACTGTACATACACATGTCTATCTCATCATGTCACATGTCACCTTGGGTATCCTTTAAAGGTTATTATGCTGTTGCTTATCCTTTAGAGAAGAGAGAAAGTTTTGCGTTCAAAGTTTTGCGTTCAGGTGCGCTTTAAACGTTATAAGTTTTAGTTCTGTCAGGTCTGGGGTCACTCAGAGACTTTGTTAGAGCCGCAGGGATGTCTGTGGATGCGGCGTGGCGTTCTCAGCCCGCCTGCACCCATCTGCTGTCCTCAGAGCCCCAGAAAGGCTTTTACTGCAGACATTCTGGGCCGTCTCGCCGAGCGGCAGGCAGCGAGTTAAGAAACGCGCAGCTACCAAATGCCATTTTTTCCCATCAGGAAAACAAAACCCAAAATAGCCTGGCTGGCAGGCAGGGGAAGATGGCAATGACACAGAGGCAGGAGGATGTGTACCCGCCGCTGCTGCTGCTGGGGAGAGGCAGAACAATACACACTGAACTATTCACAGGCAGAAATAGACGGCGGAGGGAATAAGCGCCGCCGCCGCCGCTCCACCATGCCCCCGCCTTCTAATTTATATTGACAGCGGCTTTCAGAACACGCAGGCTTGTTTACAATGGTGAAAAGGAACATCGTGTATTTCTTGCTGCCGTGCATGCTCAGGGACGCGGCGTATTCACTCCTGTAGGAACGCTTAACCCCCGCGATGCCGGCGGCACTGAGGAACCAACGGGGGAGGGGATGGGGGGTCTGATAGCTTCAAGGGGTGGCAGAGATAGGGGAGGGGCAACGTTTAGTCTCTGCATTGGCAATACACTCCTTGTGATGATCATACTGGCAGTGTTCACTACATGGCTTGTGCAAGATCATATGACACTGACAGCCTTCACTGCATGGGATCTGAGATCATGTGACATTGTCAGCATTCACTACATGGGATGTCAGATCATGTGACATTGCAGGCATTCACTACATGGGATGTGAGATCATATGACACTGACAGCCTTCACTACATGGGATCTGAGATCATGTGACATTGCAGGCATTCACTACATGGGATCTGAGATCATTTGACACTGACAGCCTTCACTACATAGGATCTGAGATCATGTGACATTGTCAGCATTCACTACATGGGATGTGAGATCATGTGACATTGCAGGCATTCACTACATGGGATGTGAGATCATATGACACTGACAGCCTTCACTACATGGGATCTGAGATCATGTGACATTGCAGGCATTCACTACATGGGATGTCAGATCATGTGACATTGCAGGCATTCACTACATGGGATGTGAGATCATATGACACTGACAGCCTTCACTGCATGGGATCTGAGTTCATGTGACATTGCAGGCATTCACTACATGGGATCTGAGATCATATGACATTGTCAGCATTCACTACATGGGATGTGAGATCATGTGACATTGCAGGCATTCACTACATGGGATCTGAGATCATATGACATTGTCAGCATTCACTACATGGGATCTGAGATCATATGACACTGATAGCCTTCACTACATGGGATCTGAGATCATGTGACATTGTCAGCATTCACTATATGGGATCTGAGATCATGTGACATTGCAGGCATTCACTACATGGCTTGTGCAAGATCATATGACACTGACAGCCTTCACTGCATGGGATGTGAGATCATGTGACATTGTCAGCATTCACTATATGGGTGCTGAGATCATGTGACATTGTCAGCATTCACTATATGGGATCTGAGATCATGTGACATTGCAGGCATTCACTACATGGCTTGTGCAAGATCATATGACACTGACAGCCTTCACTGCATGGGATGTGAGATCATGTGACATTGTCAGCATTCACTACATGGGATCTGAGATCATATGACACTGACAGCCTTCACTACATGGGATCTGAGATCATGTGACATTGTCAGCATTCACTACATGGGATCTGAGATCATATGACACTGACAGCCTTCACTACATGGGATCTCAGATCATGTGACATTGCAGGCATTCACTACATGGGATCTGAGATCATATGACACTGACAGCCTTCACTACATGGGATCTGAGATCATGTGACATTGCAGGCATTCACTACATGGGATCTGAGATCATATGACACTGACAGCCTTCACTACATGGGATGTGAGATCATATGACACTGTCAGCATTCACTACGTGGGATCTGAGATCATATGACACTGACAGCCTTCACTACATGGGATCTGAGATCATGTGACATTGTCAGCATTCACTACATGGGATCTGAGATCATATGATACTGACAGCCTTCACTACATGGGATCTGAGATCATGTGACATTGTCAGCATTCATAGAGTGACCAGACGTCCTGGATTGCCCGGGACACGTCCCGGATTCGGGGTCCGCTGTCCCAGGCTGCATGAGGTCCCGGGAAACGTCCCGCTTTCAGCAGCGGCCGCGGGACTCTGGCCACTAGGGATGGTCGGAAATGCCAATTTCCGATTCCGCGGTAAATCCGCATTCCGCCATTGCCAAATACCGATTCCGCTTTCCGCTACCAATTTCCGCATTCCAATGCGGAATTTCCGCCGAAAATCGCGGAAATTCCGTCCGACTTTAACATCAATTTTCTCAAAAACTATAAGGTCTTTTTGAAAACTTTTTTTTGCATCTTGTTCAGAAGATTCTGCTTAATAAACGCTGAAAATTTGGTGTTTCTAGGACTTACGGGGGCTTTGCTATTAACCGCTAAAGTCGGCGGATTTTTACTGTAATGTAAATGCAGAAAATAAGCAGATGCGGATTTTCTGCATTTTACATTACAGTAAAAATCCGCCGACTTTAGCAGTTAATAGCAAATCCCCCTTAAGTCCTAGAAACACCAAATTTTCAGGGTTTATTAAACTGAATCTTCTGAATAAGATGCAAAAAAAAGTTTTTAAAAAGACCTTATAGTTTTTGAGAAAATTGATGTTAAAGTCGGGCAGAATTTCCGCGATTTCCGGCGGAAATTTCCGCGATTTCCGGCGGAAATCCGCCTAACACACTTGCATTACCGATTTCCGCATTCCGATGCGGAAATGCAATTTCCGATCGGAATTTCGGAAATTGCATTTCCGTGGAATCCGAATGAGCATCCCTACTGGCCACTCTATCCTCAATGAACTGGCAGCGGTGTCTCTAGACGTCGTGCCAGTTCATTGCCTGCAGCCCCGCTCCAGCCTCGTCTTCCGGTGTCTGTTCCGACACCGGCAGGCGAGCAGGGCTACGGCAAGATGGCTGCCGGAGCCCTGTACTCAAGACTATTTGTGTCTCCAGTACAGGGCTTCGGGTGCCATCTTGCCGTAGCCCTGTCAGCGCGGGAGACTTCAGGAGGAAGGTGGTCCCGGGAGCAGCGCGCCAGAGGCCGGAGACTTCTGCAAGGTGAGTAAATGCTTTCTTTTCCAGGTGAAATGTTTGCCCGCATTGCGTTTCTTTTCCAGGTGAAATGTTTACCCGCATTGCGTTTTTTTTCCAGGTGAAATGTTTGCCCGCATTGCGTTTCTTTTCCAGGTGAAATGTTTGCCCGCATTGCGTTTCTTTTCTGGTGAAATGTTTGCCCGCATTGCGTTTTTTTTTCCAGGTGAAATGTTTGCCCGCATTGCGTTTCTTTTCTGGTAAAATGTTTGCCCGCATTGCGTTAATTTTCTGGTGAAATGTTTTCCCGCATTGCGTTTCTTTTCTGGTGAAATGTTTGCCCGCATTGCGTTAATTTTCTGGTGAAATGTTTGCCCGCATTGCGTTTCTTTTCTGGTGAAATGTTTGCCCGCATTGCGTTTCTTTTCTGGTAAAATGTTGGCCCGCATTGCGTTTTTTTTGTCCAGGTGAAATGTTTGCCCGCATTGCGTTTCTTTTCTGGTGAAATGTTTACCCGCATTGCGTTAATTTTCTGGTGAAATGTTTGCCCGCATTGCGTTAATTTTCTGGTGAAATGTTTGCCCGCATTGCATTTATTTTGTACTGACATGTTTGCCCGCATTGCGTTTATTTTGTACTGACATGTTTGCCCGCATTGCGTTTATTTTGTGCTGACATGTTGCCCATTGCGTTTATTTTCTGGTGTCCGGGGTAACTGTTACTGCATTTATTATTTAATGGTCATAGATGGCTATGTTTGCTGCTTTGTGGTTACGGTATACTATTAGCATCACACAGTTTCTGCACACCCATGATGCAAAGTCTCGTTTGTTCACACCATGGCGTAAACACTGCTTTCTTATGCCTCGCTGTTACATCATTACGTTAGCTCCGCCCATACAATGGCATGGCCACGCCCATTTTCCTCAGTCCTCCCCACTTTTCGCCGCGGCTTAGCTAGGTAGGTGCCTGCAGTATAGGTTAGATATGTAGGTGCCCCCAGTATAGATTAGGTAGGTATTTCCCCCCCCCCCCCCCCCCCCCAGTATAGCTTAGCTAGGTCGGTGCCTCCACTATAGGTTAGATAGGTAGGTGCCCGCAGTATAGGTTAGCTAGGTAGGTGCCCCAGTATAGATTAGGTAGGTAGGGGGGCCTGCAGTATAGCCTAGCTAGGTAGGTGCCCCCAGTATAGGTTAGCTAGGTAGGTGCCTGCAGTATACATTAGGTAGGTAGGTGGGCCTGCAGTATAGCCTAACTAGGTAGGTGCCCCAGTATAGGTTAGATAGGTAGGTGCCCCCCCATAGGTGATGGAGGGGGGAGCCGCAGCCACACTGTGTCTCAGACACGTGGAGGGGAGCCCAACTTCTCCCTCCCTCTCCCGGGGGCTCCGCTCTGTGCTCCCCCCTCTAGCAGAGTTAGGGCAGCGGGAAGCCTGGTAAGAGGAACTGACTTTTCTCATTCCACTCCCCGCACGCGTACTCAGTGTGGCTGCGGCTCCCCTCTCCATCACGGTGCCCCCCCTCCTCATAGCGCTCAGGGCGGTCACACGGCCTGCACACCCCTAGAAACAGGTCTGATCTGTACATTAGCCCTGAAAGCGGGACACGTGAGGAATAAAGAGAGATTGAGGGATTTCAGTTCCCAAAGAGGAACTGTCCCTCTGAAAAAGGGACAGTTGGGAGCTATGGAGAGAGTCCCCACCAATTAAGTGTCCTCCCCCCCCCCCAATGCCAAGCCAATGCCATGTTCCAACCGCCCTTTGAAACTGGCATGTCTGAGAGATTACTTGAAATTGCCAGCTTTCTCGACTTGCATTCTGAGAGATCATGTGACACTGCCAGCGTTCACTACCAAGGCTCTGAGAGATCATGTGACACTGCCAGCGTTCACTACCAAGGCTCTGAGAGATCATGTGACACTGCCAGCGTTCACTACCAAGGCTCTGAGAAATCATGTGACATTGTCAGCCTTCACTAGATCACATGACACCTTAAGCGTTCACTATGAGTTCTCAAAATGACAACATCACTCCTTTCTAGATAATAAGTTGTAGTAATAGCAATCTAATCGTTATCGTCCATTAATGTGCTTATTATGAATAATAATAATCTGTAGACTATTGCCGACTTTTGTGGTGCTGTACAAAGTTCTCTACATAGCATAAGCAGATTTAGTTGATGTTTATATGAAAACAATCCAGATGGAGTCTCCCAGGTAGAGAAATAACAGACGGCAGCGATGAAAAACGCATAAGTAGGGACAGTCGATGAAATTCTAATATTTTTGAGTTGATGCTAATTGTATGCATATTTATGCAGTTTGGAAACGGACCAATCAATGCAGTGGGAGTAACATTGTAGTTGACATGCCTGTTACCGCCACAAACACACAGCAGGATGTGGCGCTGATGCTGCAGGAATTGTGCCAATTCTTACGGAAATTCTAACGGACGCTTTATTAATAAAACCAAAAACACCCATCTTATAGAAAACCATAGAAATTTTAATTCCCAGCTCTAGAATTAGCACCGGATGTAACCGCTGGTCTGCAGACTGGCTCGTTGAGCACAGAGGACGTTTTGTCGTTGGACGCTATTTACAAGGTCGCCTCGCCGGCGGAGCTGCCGGGCACAGGTCACAGCCGATCGCTGCTGGCGGACGCCGGAAGGCCTTGGAGGACACAATGACATAAAAGAGGTTATTCTTTACATTCCATCTCACAAAGACCGCCAATACAAAGCGCCATTGTGCCAACGATAAACAGACAATTGCAAATAACATGTGTATACCAGCAGCGGGTATTGTGGCCAACTGTATAACTTTATTGTCCTCCATAGCATCAAGATATGTTTCCTAGCCCTGTGTAGACTTAGAGCCTCTTTTATTGGCATATAAGCTTTTTAATTGGTTGGCTTTAACTGCTTTGTATAACACAATATAGAACAAGGAGGGGCCACAGGAATGACAGAGAAGAGGGAGGAGCTGGGGTGGCTGACACTGATAGAACAAGGAGGGGCTGCAGGATTGAGAGAGAAGGGGAGGAGCAGAGGTGGCTGACACTGATAGAACAAGGAGGGGCTGCAGGATTGAGAGAGAAGGGGAGGAGCAGGGGTGACTGACGCTGATAGAACAAGGAGGGGCTGCAGGAATGAGAGAGAAGGGGAGGAGCAGGGGTGACTGACGCTGATAGAACAAGGAGGGGCTGCAGGATTGAGAGAGAAGGGGAGAAGCAGGAGTGACTGACATTGATAGAACATGGAGGGGCAGCAGGAATGAGAGAGAAGGGGAGGAGCAGGGGTGACTGACGCTGATAGAACAAGGAGGGGATGCAGGAATGACAGGGAAGGGGAGGAGCAGGGGTGGCTGACACTGATAGAACAAGGAGGAGCTGCAGGAATGAGAGAGAAGGGGAGGAGCAGGGGTGACTGACGCTGATAGAACAAGGAGGAGCTGCAGGAATGAGAGAGAAGGGGAGAAGCAGGAGTGACTGACATTGATAGAACAAGGAGGGGCAGCAGGAATGAGAGAAGGGGAGGAGAAGGGGTGACTGACGCTGATAGAACAAGGAGGGGCTGCACGAATGAGAGAGAAGGGGAGGAGCAGGGGTGACTGACGCTGATAGAACAAGGAGGGGATGCAGGAATGACAGGGAAGGGGAGGAGCAGGGGTGGCTGACACTGATAGAACAAGGAGGAGCTGCAGGAATGAGAGAGAAGGGGAGGAGCAGGGGTGACTGACGCTGATAGAACAAGGAGGAGCTGCAGGAATGAGAGAGAAGGAGAGGAGCAGGGGTGACTGACATTGATAGAACAAGGAGGGGAAGCAGGAATGAGAGAGAAGGGGAGGAGCAGGGGTGACTGACGCTGATAGAACAAGGAGGTGCCGCATGAATGAGAGAGAAGGGGAGGAGCAGGGGTGACTGACACTGATAGAACAAGGAGGGGCTGCAGGAATGAGAGGGAAGGGAGGAGCAGGGGTGACTGACACTGATAGAACAAGGAGGAGCTGTAGGGATGAGAGAGAAGGGGAGGGGCAGAGGTGACTGACACTGATAGAACAAGGAGGGGCTGCAGGAATGAGAGAGAAGGGGAGGAGCAGGAGTGACTGACATTAATAGAACAAGGAGGGGCTTCAGGAATGAGAGAGAAGGGGAGGAGCAGAGGTGGCTGACACTGATAGAACAAGGAGGGGCAACAGGAATGAGAGAGAAGGGGAGGAGCAGGGGTGACTGACACTGATAGAAGAAGGAAGGGCTGCAGGAATGAGAGAGAAGGGGAGGAGCAGGGGTGACTGACACTGATAGAAGAAGGAGGGGCTGCAGGAATGAGAGAGAAGGGGAGGAGCAGGGGTGACTGACGCTGATAGAACAAGGAGGGGCTGCAGGAATGAGAGAGAAGGAGAGGAGCAGGGGTGACTGACACTGATAGAACAAGGAGGAACTGCAGGAATGAGAGGGAAGGGGAGGAGCAGGGGGACTGACGCTGATACAAGGAGGGGCTGCAGGAATGAGAGGGAAGGGGAGGAGCAGGGGTGACTGACGCTGATAGAACAAGGAGTGGCTGCAGGAATGAGAGAGAAGGGGAGGAGCAGAGGTGACTGACGCTGATAGAAGAAGGAGGGGCTGCAGGAATGAGAGAGAAGGGGAGGAGCAGGGGTGACTGACACTGATAGAAGAAGGAGGGGCTGCAGGAATGAGAGAGAAGGGGAGGAGCAGGGGTGACTGACACTGATAGAACAAGGAGGGACTGCAGGAATGAGGGAAGGGGAGGAGCAGGGGTGACTGACACTGATAGAACAAGGAGGGGCTGCAGGAATGAGGAAGAAGTGGAGGAGCAGGGGTGACTGACACTGATAGAACAAGGAGGGGCTGCAGGAATGAGAGAGAAGGGGAGGAGCAGGGGTGACTGACAATGATAGAACAAGGAGGGGCTGCAGGAATGATGAAGAAAAAGAGGAGCAAGAGTTACTGGCACTGATAACGCCGCTGGTTTAATAGAACAAGGAGGGGCTTCAGGAATGAGAGAGAAGGGGGAGGAGCAGAGGTGGCTGACACTGATAGAACAAGGAGGGGCAACAGGAATGAGAGAGAAGGGAAGGAGCAGGGGTGACTGACACTGATAGAAGAAGGAGGGGCGGCAGGAATGAGAGGGAAGAGGAGGAGCAGGGGTGACTGACACTGATAGAAGTAGGAGGGGCTGCAGGAATGAGAGAGAAGGGGAGGAGCAGGGGTGACTGACATTGATAGAACAAGGAGGGGCTGCAGGAATGAGAGGGGAGGAGCAGGGGTGACTGACGCTGATAGAACAAGGAGGGGCTGCACGAATGAGAGAAAAGGGGAGGAGCAGGGGTGACTGACAATGATAGAACAAGGAGGGGCTGCAGGAATGAGGGAAGGGGAGGAGCAGGGGTGACTGACGCTGATAGAATAAGGAGGGGCTGCAGGAATGATGAAGAAAAAGAGGAGCAAGAGTTACTGGCACTGATAACGCCGCTGGTTTAATAGAACAAGGAGGGGCTTCAGGAATGAGAGAGAAGAGGGAGGAGCAGAGGTGGCTGACACTGATAGAACAAGGAGGGGCAACAGGAATGAGAGAAAAGGGGAGGAGCAGGGGTGACTGACACTGATAGAAGAAGGAGGGGCGGCAGGAATGAGAGGGAAGAGGAGGAGCAGGGGTGACTGACACTGATAGAACAAGGAGGGGCTGCAGGAATGAGAGGGAAGGAGCAGGGGTGACTGACACTGATAGAACAAGGAGGGGCTGCAGGAATGAGAGAGAAGGGGAGGAGCAGGGGTGACTGACGCTGATAGAACAAGGAGGGGCTGCACGAATGAAAGAGAAGGGGAGGAGCAGGGGTGACTGACAATGATAGAACAAGGAGGGGCTGCAGGAATGAGGGAAGGGGGGGGGAGCAGGGGTGACTGACACTAATAGAACAAGGAGGGGCTGCAGGAATGAGGAAGAAGGGGAGGAGCAGGGGTGACTGACACTGATAGAACAAGGAGGGGCTGCAGGAATGAGGAAGAAGGGGAGGAGCAGGGGTGACTGACAATGATAGAACAAGGAGGGGCTGCAGGAATGAGGAAAGGGGAGGAGCAGGGGTCACTGACACTGATAGAACAAGGAGGGGCTGCAGGAATGAGGAAGAAGGGGAGGAGCAGGGGTGACTGACGCTGATAGAACAAGGAGGGGCTGCATGAATGAGAGAAGGGGAGGAGCAGGGGTGACTGACGCTGATAGAACAAGGAGGGGCTGCAGGAATGATGAAGAAAAAGAGGAGCAGGGGTGACTGGCACTGATAGAACAAGGAGGGGCTGCAGGAATGAGGGAAGGGGAGGAGCAGGGGTGACTGACACTGATAGAACAAGGAGGGGCTGCATGAATGAGAGAAGAAGGGGAGGAGCAGGGGTGACTGACGCTGATAGAACAAGGAGGGGCTGCAGGAATGAGAGAGAAGGGGAGGAGCAGAGGTGGCTGACGCTGATAGAACAAGGAGGGGCTGCATGAATGAGAGAAGAAGGGGAGGAGCAGGGGTGACTGGCACTGATAGAACAAGGAGGGGCTGCAGGAATGAGAGAGAAGGGGAGGAGCAGGGGTGGCTGACGCTGATAGAACAAGGAGGGGCTGCAGGATTGAGAGAATAGGAGGAGCAGGGGTGACTGACGCTGATAGAACAAGGAGGGGCTGCAGGAATGATGAAGAAAAAGAGGAGCAGGAGTTACTGACACTGATAACGCTGCTGGTTTATTCCTCTTCCGGCCATTGATAATTCCCTAAACGCGCTACCCTAAGTTTCGATTACTGAACGATCTTTGCTGTGCACCCACTTCCCAGGTCCTTCCTTGTGGAGATTCTGCACCACGTTTCCTCCACTCTGCTATTTCCTCACCTCCTCCTTCTCAACATTGTATAGAAAACGTCTTACTTCCTGTGCAGGGAACGCGCTGCCATCGGAGGCCGGAGGTGCTGCCAATGGAGGCGAAAGTATAACAGAGAAAATCACAACGATTTTTATTTTCCTTCGAGGAGAAAGCGTGACGGTAGAAGAATGAGGCTCAGAGACTCGTCCAGTTTCTCCTGTTTGTCTTCCTGATATTAGAGTCTGTCGTGGCGCTGCCAGGCGAGAGTTCTGTGCCCACAGCGGTTTCCTGTCAGTTTAGCAGGATGCCCCATGTGCAGCCTTTTACCCCCTCCCCCCATCCTCTCGATCGATCAGCCTCTGAGCAGCAAGCGGGTGCGAGGAGGTCACACTCGGAGGGCGCGGTGCGTCCGGGCGAGGACAGGCCTGCGGATGTCCCCCGCTGTGGCGACAATGCTCGGCTGGAAGCCATGCTGGGAATAAAATCTTTCTTCCCCGCTGGAGAAAGAAAACAGACAGATTTATTCGGAAACCAACAACGCCGGCCGCACAAGTCTACACGCTGCTGACTTCCATGCCGCTCGTTTCGTGCTGATAATGGCATCGGCCTCCGGAGTCCCACTCCGCGCCTGTCCAAATAACTCCAGGGCTTCAGCGACATTAAGTGGGACTCTGACGTTTACATTTTTTAAGTAAAATGAAAACTTAAAATGTACCAGAGACAAGCAGTTTAAAAATGTTTTAACTTACCCGGGGCTTCCTCCAGCCCCATAAGTATGGATGCTTCCCTCTCCATCTTCCTGCAGTCCTTCCGCCGTCCTGTGTGCCTCCGTTAAAGGGAACCCAAACTGAGAAGGATATGGATTCTTCCTTTGAAAATAATACCAGTTGCCTGACTCCCCTGCTGATCCTATGTCTCTAATACTTTTAGCCACAGCCCCTGAACAAGCATGCAGCAGATCAGGTGCTCTGAGGACTGAAGTCAGACTGGATTAGCTGCATGCTTGTTTCAGGTGTGTGATTCAGCCACTACTGCAGCCAAAGAGATCAGCAGGACAGCCGGGCAACTGGTATGGTTTAAAAGGAAACATCCATATCCCTCTCAGTTAAGGTTTCCTTTAAGCTGCAATCTGCTCCGGTATTCGCGAGCGCAGAAGACCCCGGCTAACGTCAGTCGGTCAGACTGGGCCCGACTGAGCAGAATACCGGAGCTGATCGCGGCTCAACTGAGGACCACAGGAGGACGGCGAGGGACGCATCCATGCTTATGGGGCTGGAGGAAGCCCCGGGCCGGGGTAAGTAAAACAATATTTAAACTGCTCGTCTCTGGGACACTTTAAGGGCCTGTTTCCACTTCTGCGGTGGGAATCGCTGCAGAAAAAATGTACATGCGGATGTGAATTTCGCATGCGGTTTTATACGAATTTTCATGCAAATTCGCATACGATTTACGAAAAGTACAAATCCTTAAGCACGCTACTTTTTCTATTGGATTGATCATAATGGTACATGCCAGGCTGGCTTTAGCATGTAGTGTGGTTGGTGGTCTAGGGGGTAAGTCAGATACCTACTACACACTGAGACCTGGGTTCAATTCCCAGCCTGGGTTCAATTCCTGGCCAAGGTATGTAAGCTGGCTTTTGAAAAACTGCAATTCCTTACACGATGATGGATGATACAAGAGGGTGGATGGATGAGGAGGAGGAGGAAGAGAGAGAGAGAGTTTGTGTTTTTCTGGAAAATAAAAAAAATTCCGCGGAATTCCGTTTCAGAGGTTTAGCAATTCCGTTCCGACTGCTGGAATCGGAATTGACCTAATTCTGTCCGGAATCGCGGAATCCCTAGTTATTATTCCCATCCTTTAAATTGATATATTACTAATTTTAAAATGTTAATATGAAGGAAAATGAACCAGGATAGAAAGGACCAGTGTGGTTTGATTTATAAAACAACATATTTTTCTTATGAAATCTTTATGGTATGCGTGACTAGGGGTGTGATGAGGGTTTGATTGGGGGTGTGGCAGGGGCGTGGCTTAAATGTCCCTCTTTTTCATATCAAAAAGTTGGGTGGTATGCATTCATTACAAGTATTAACGTAGAGAACCAGCTGAGAATCGCTGATAGCCAACGCTCCAACGCTAGAGCCACTCATGCCCAAGAAGGCTGGGATAACCATGAGCCACCATCATAGCAGTCATAGCCATGGGAAGCCCGGTGTCTCAGCCACCGGTAGGCTCCCTGCACACTGCAAATCCGTTTTGCGATTCAGATCCTGATTTGCAATTCCTATTTTCCCTGAATGCAATCATCAGAAAAACGGAGGAAAAAACACAGCATGCAATAACTCGGAATCGCATGCAGTGTGCAGGGAGCCTTAAAGAGAACCTGTATAAAAAAAAAAAAGTTCCCTGGGGGGGAGCTGCAGGCAGTCCAGCGCTGGCTCCTCCGAAGCATCCCAGAATCCTCCCTCGACAAGTCTGATAAGCGCTGATATATTTACCTTCCCTAGCTCCAGCGGGGGCGCTGTTGCGGCTCTCAGCACGGAGATAGGCGAAAATAGCCGATCTTCGTCGGGTCCTCTCCGAGACGGAGAGCCGATACTGCGCCTGCGCTGGAGCCGGAAAGGTAAATATTTACATCCCCGCTGTTCGAGGAGGTTTATCGCCGCCGCTGTGGGACGGAGGAGGACAGGGGAAGCCTCAATAGGATCTGGAGGCTTCCCCCACCCCAGGTGAGTAACCCCCAGGGGAGGTTTTTTTCAGTACAGGTTTTTTGTTAAGTGGGTCTGCTGCAGGCGTACGTTAAAAAGGGGCGCTGGGAAAAAAGGGCGCCGGGTTTTTAACGATAAGCATGGATAACGTTTAAAATTGTATTGTACTGTATTTCGTTTAAAATTAATGTTTTTTAAAGTTATAAATCATTAAATAATGTGCATTAAATCGGCAATTGTAAAAACGTTAATCTTTCGTTTAAATAGTGAAACGTATAATAACGTTTAAAAAAAAAATGACTAAGTAACCCTCCCTGTACCTACCCCTAACCCCTAGACCCCCCTGTTAGTGCCTAAACCTAAGACCCCCCTGTTGGTGCCTAAACCTAAGACCCCCCTGTTAGTGCCTAAACCTAAGACCCCCCTGTTGGTGCCTAAACCTAAGACCCCCCTGTTGGTGCCTAAACCTAAAACCCCCTGTTGGTGCCTAAACCTAAGACCCCCCTGTTGGTGCCTAAACCTAAGACCCCCCTGTTGGTTTTTTCGTTTAAAAATAATGTAAAAAAAAAAAAAAAAAAAAAAGTACTGTTTTTCGTTTAAAAATAATGTTTGGGAAAAAATATTGTACTGTTTTTCGTTTAAAAATAATATTTAAAAATGTATAAATCATTAAATAATGTGTAATCATGAGAAACAGTAATAAAACATTAAGTCTCCGGGCGCCGCTTTTAAAACGTTAGTTTTCTCCGGCGCCCTTTTTTCCTATCGGGCACCCATTAAACGATATTTATTATAGGAGTGAATGGCGGCGCCCGATTTGTCCACTAGCCTCAGGCGCCCGAATTTACTGTTTCCCTGCTGCAGGCCACATGGAGACTCTCCGGCCTCCATTGACAACTGACTTGTCACTAGAGGGCGCTGTGATCATGGTGACTCTGACCCTAGGAGGAAAGAAGATCTCCTGGGTGGAGCCTGGAGAGGTAAGTAACTTCTGTCCAGTGCTCCACTCCCACTCCATATGGGGCTACCTATACTTCCTAACTGGGGGGAGGGGCTAATGTATTTACCTGTACTTCAGGGGGGAGGGGGTGCTAATCTGTTTATATATAATTTAGGGATGGGGGATATTCTGGCTACTTATACTGTGGGTACTTCTACTTACTTATAACTTGTGTATCTTTAGTGGTGGAGGTGACATAATATTGAAAGGTATCTCTAGCCTCCTATATTTGGGAGGCTACCTGGGGAGCAAAAAGAAAGATGGGATGGAGGGGGGGGGGGGGGGGCAATCATAATTTTGCTATGGGGCCTTATGATTTCTACCTACACCCCAGCTAATAGTGACATTTTAGGTCTCCAATAGCTACCAACTGTTTCGGAGGGACAGTCCCTCTTTGGGATCCCTGTCCCTCTGTCCCTCTTTCCTCCTCGTTTATCCCTCTTTCAGGACTTTGTCCCTCTTTCTATGTAAATATATATATTTATCTAATAAAGAATTTGTTTGATTGACTCTAAACTTTATTCCCATCCTGTAAATTGATATATTACTAATTTTAAAATGTTTCTATGAAGGAAAATGAACCAGAATAGAAAGGACCGGTGTGGTTTAAATTATGAAACATATTTTCTTATGAAATCTTTATGGTATGCATGACGGGGGGCGTGATCAGGGGTGTGGAAGGGGCGTGGCTTAAGTGTCCCTTTTTCTCATCTCAAAAAGTTGGGAGGTATGTACAATGTATGGATATTTCTGCCCGATTTGATCACTTCTGATGAATCCTTTTTTGATTTTAACTTTGTAATTGATTTTGGTCAGTTTATTAGCTGAAATCGGGTCATTAGGATTTTTTAAAAAATCTCAGTTTGGTGGAAGGAGGTGGAGGAAGGGCCCTTTTGCACCGAAAATCGCAATCAGCATCACAAACGCATTGCGATAGCAGTTACAATTTTCACCATATTTCACCCATTTATGGCGGCGGATTGCGGCGGGTATTGAAAAATCTAGTGACCAGTCACAATCGCACAGAAAATGTAGTGTGGAATGCGTTTTCGATTGGCCAAAAAAGAGGTGGAAGGAGGGGCATTGCGATTAACATGCTAATTGAGCTGCCGTGCAACCAGCAAATCGCTGTTATCCGAATACGCTATTGCTGGTGGAAAAGGCCCAGAACAGATGACAGAATGATAGACGATAAAATAAGCTCCAATTTCACATAGTAGTAATTCTACAGTGAAAATGTACAATTACGATGTAAAATCATAATGTAAAATATTGCAGAACTAAATTCAAGTAGAATGCGTAATTTCTGCCCATATTCATTTCTATGTGAAAATGAGTTTTCTTACGCCCCTTTACTTATGTATTTGGTGAAGATTCATTTTCGAACGCATTCCCATACATTTTCGCACCTATGCTCAACTATCACGGCATAAAAATGGGTTCAAAACACGCAAGTGAATTTCGGGAACCTGATTTCATGTAGCTTAGGCAAATTACATGAAACGAAAGGACCACTATCCTGAAAATTGGTAACATTTAAAATTTATGTAAAAGCATGCAAATAAGAAGTATCTGTCTTCCAGAGTAAAATGAGCTGTAAATTATTTTTCTCCTATGTTGCTGTCACTTACAGTAGGTAGTAAAAATGTGACGGAACTGACATGTTTTTGACTAGTCTATATCTTCATGGGGGATTCTCAGCATTTCATTTATTCTTTACAGAAGCAGTCCCTGGAAAGCATCTACAAAGATGCTGGCCAGCCTTGCAACCTGTTTGCAAGCTATTTTGGCAGTTGGACTGAGCAACTGCCATACACTAAGTGCGTTTGGAAATAAAGAAAAAACGGAGAATTTCCCCAGGAGATGGGCTAGTCCAAAACCTGTCAGTTCTGTCAGATTTCAAATACCTACTGTAAGTGACATCAACATGGGAGTAAAGTAATTTATAGCACGTTTTACTTGGGAAGACACACTTTGAGGCCTTATTCACACCTAAAATTGAAAACACAAGTGTTTTGCGTTTTTGTGCGCTTTTTCCCTCCCTCCCAGCGCTGCACTGCGCGCTGCGTTTCTGTTAAAAGTGCTTATCTAAGCGCTTTGACAGAGCGGTTTTGTAATTCACTCACTGGCGCAAGTCAGGAAGGGAACTCTTTGACCCGGAAAATAATAAATACAATGTATTTATTCTTAAAAATGCGAACGCAATCTCTGCACAAAGCGATTTTTTGAGCATTCTGCGTTTTTCCTATGCCTTCTATTATAGCAAAACACCCCAAAAATGTTCCAGGCACTACTTTGCCGACCGCAACGCGCTGATATGAACCTTCGCATAGAGATTCATTGCACAAGCGTTTTATGGGCGATTTTGAAAATCGCCTGCGCTTGAAAAAAGTGCAAAAACGCCCTTAGTGTGAACGAGCCCTGAATTCATATGTTTTCATGCATTTTAAATTTAAATTTTTTTGCAATAGCGCTTCTTTAAGATTACATGCAAATACATAATTTCCAAAATTACGCACAAATTACATTTTTCGGGAAATCCAATAGTTTTTATCGAATTGCCATAAAATCAGATCATTTTATTGTATCTTGTGTGGCCATCTTAAGAAATGAGTGGCAGACAATCATTGCTTATTATTCCGAACGACAGATTCGATGAGTGATTGATCACATCTTGGATTGAGTCGTTATTGACTGGTGTGTGACTAGTATCAGTGGGTATTTGCATAGCATTTTCCAGGTTTGTATACAGAAGTCTCTTGCAGAAACCGTGCTTTCAATTCATGTTTGCCGCCTTTTTGTGACTGCTTTGTTCACACTTGTGGGGTTTGGACAGGTCGCGCTCTTTAGCTGCGACTGTTTTTAAAGCATTTATTTTGCTGAATTGTTTTTATATTTTAGACCGATCCCTGGAGATGGCGTCCGGCGGTGGCGGCAGACTGTAAAGCGTCTGACTGGTAAGAAAGTGTTTGAAGAGGGATAGAGTTTGGCGCTGGCTGATTGGGAAGCGCTACGCATCGCTGCAGAGGTAAGAAGATGCACGGGGACACTTATGATGGGAAATCTATAGAGGGGAGAGGAAATCGATAGCTGTAACTATTATTAATGGTGGTTACGCCGCTGGGTGACATTCAGCAGGGGGAGAACGGGATCAGCGGCCGAGCAAAAGACATCAGGGCCGCAGAATCACTTCCCAGAGGTCAAAGGAAACACAACAAACACCATCACAATATAATATCTATACTCCCGCCATGTCACAAGGTACAATACAAGACACTCAAGTCCAGAATCCCAATCGTCCAAGTCCCATACAGAGGTGAATACGTCAGAGTTTTATGTATAACTAGCCAACCCGCGTCGTACCATACGCCGCATCTATCTAATAGAGTACGTGCCTCAACCTTGAAGCAAGAAGAAGTAGGCTTTCCATTAGAAAATGTATGCGTGCTCAAACACCAAGTTTAACCCTAGCAAGTCTGACTTTGCAAATCCGGCCTAATTGGCTATTCATGAGGCAATGCTCATGCAAATATGCATTTGCTTTCGCATGCCAAACTATGCAGGGTCCAAAAACCAATACCGCAAAGCGATCGCCCTGCGGGTATTAGTTCATGCTACATTAGCACTATCCAGGAGCGCCACGGGGAGGATTCCGAATGCCCCCATACAACCGGGGGGATCGTGGGGTCCCAGGCTCTCTCACTGCCTGGGAACCGCAGTGGCACCCCAGAGTGGGAGGGCGTGCAGCCGCCCCCCCCCCCCCCCCCAAGTGTGGTCAGCGCCGGGGAGAGCCGTCCGCACCCACCTCTTAATATTAAAAAACAGGCACTTACCTTAACGTCCATTGCATTCTGCAACATGCACATTAACTTGGGGGCACCACATTAGAAAGGAGAGAAGCATGGGTCACCCCAAGGTTTAGCGCTCAGGGCTGGCTCACATACATACATACATACATACATACATACATACATGCATACATACAACACTCCGGGGGGGGGGGGGGGGGGGGGGGGGGGGGACAGGCGCAGACAACTCACTCCAGGGCTCACACCACCAGAGCAAGCCATCCACCACCTGCCTCCAAAGGATACAACTGCACAAAATGCTTTCCATGAGAAAAATTATGCATGCTGAAACACCAAGTTTAACCCTAGCAAGTCCGGCTTTCCAAATCTGGCCTAATTAGCTATCCATGAGGCAATGCTCATGCAAATATGCATTTGCTTTTGCATGCCAAACTATGCAGGGTCAAAAAACCAATACCGCAAAGCGGTCGCCCTGCGGGAATTAGTTTATGCTACATTAGCACTATCCAGGAGCGCCATGGGGAGGATTCCGAATGCCCCCATACAACCGGGGGACTGCGGGGTCCCAGGCTCTCTCGCTGCCTGGGAACCACAGCGGCACCCCGGAGGGGGAGGCTGGGTGGCGCAGCCGCCTCTCCCCCCCCCCCCCCCCCCAAGCGTGGCCAGCGCCGGGGAGAGAGCCGTCCGCACCCACCTCCTAATATTAAAAACAGGCACTTACCTTAACGTCTATTGCGTTCTGCTACATGCGCATTCATTTTCTCATGGAAAGCATTTTGTGCAGTTTGTATCCTTTGGAGGCAGGTGGTGGATGGCTTGCTCTGGTGGTGTGAACCCTGGAGTAAGTTGTCTGCGCCTGTCCTCCCCCCCCCCCCCCTCTGGAGTGCTGTATGTGAGCCAGCCCTGAGCTCTAAAGCTCGGGGTGACCCATGCTTCTCTCCTTTCTCATGTGGTGCCCCCAAATTAATGCGCATGTAGCAGAACGCAATGGACGTTAAGGTAAGTGCCTGTTTTTAATATTGGGAGGTGGGTGCGGACGCCTCTCTCCGGCGCTGGCCACACTTGGGGGGGTCGTCTGCGCCACCCAGCCTCCCCCTCCGGGGTGCCGTTGTGGTTCCCAGGCAGTGAGAGAGCCTGGGACCCTGCGGTCCCCCCGGTTGTATAAAAAGGGGGCATTGGGAATCCTCCCTGTGGCGCTCCTGGATAGTGCTAATGTAGCATGTAGCAGGTGACCGCTTTGCGGTATTAGTTTGTGCATGCATTTGCATGAGCATTGCCTCATGAATAGCCAATTAGGCCAGATTTGCAAAGCCAGACTTGCTAGGGTAAGGCCTCTTTTCCATGGACTGTTGATAGGCAGTGAAATGCCTCTCAAACTCTCACAACTGCTTACTGCTGCCTGGTAACTGCTTGCTGCTGCCTGGTAACTGCTTGCTGCTGCCTGGTAACTGCTCGCTGCTGCCTGGTAACTGCTTGCTGCTGCCTGGTAACTGCTCGCTGCTGCCTGGTAACTGCTCGCTGCTGCCTGATAACTGCTTGCTGCTGCCTGGTAACTGCTTGTTGCTGCCTGGTATCTGCTCACTGCTGCCTGGTAACTGCTTGTTGCTGCCTGGTATCTGCTCACTGCTGCCTGGTAACTGCTTGCTGAGCACACAGCTCAACAGTCCGTGGAAAAGAAGCCTTAAACTTGGTGATTGAGCACGCATAAATTTTCTCATGCAAAGTACTTCTTCTTCTTGCTTGAAGGTTGAGGCACTTACTCTATTATATATATAGAATACTGTGTGACTGTGGTGAGGACATTAGAGTGTAAGCTCCTCTGGTGCAGAGGCTGATGGGAATGGATCAGTGATCTCTGTACAGCGCTGTGGAATATGTCAGAGCTATATAAATGTATAATAATAATAGTGTGTGACTGTGGTGAGGACATTAGAGTGTAAGCTCCTCTGGTGCAGAGACTGATGGGAATGGATCAGTGATCTCTGTACAGCGCTGTGGAGTATGTCAGAGCTACATAAATGGTGTTTGGCTGTGGTGAGGACATTAGAGTGTAAGCTCCTGTGGTATATGGGTGTAGAGGTAAGTGGGGATAGCGGCGGTCTGCGTTGCCCGGTGGCGGTGGACGGATGGCTGGTTCTGGTGACGCTCTCAGACAGACAGGACATGTGACCGGACTCCATGGTCCTCCTCGGATCTCGGCTCACAGATGTCACAGCAGGCTGCTCCCCGCATTATGCAGTCGCTCTATTCCCCCGGCGCCGTCTTCTCACGCAAGTTTTCCAGAGCCAAGTACTGAGCAGACAGACGGGAAGAATCATGTGAACGGGGCAGCAAGGCGGAAAGGCGCAGAGGAGAGTGTTCAAGCAAACATAACGCTGGATTACTCTACATGTAAACAGCCAGCAGGCATATAAACATGCCTCATTTAACCCCTGCAGCACCACTGCGCATATAACAGAGATAGCTGCCTGCAAAGGGGGCACAACTGCCGAGTTCTTATTACTGTCTTAGGTCCTGGTTACTAAGGTAGCCCGCAGCTTCCTGATCCTGCAACCGCTGCTGTTTAAAGGACACCCGAGGTGAAAATAAACGAATGAAATAAACAATTGTATCTATCCTCCTTCTCCTAAAAATGACTTTTTAAGATATTCCACAGTTTTAGTTTATATTTAAATGTACTTTTTACTGTTTTATTGTTTTTGCTCAATGACATATTGCGGTATGCCAGAGCTAAAATCTATGAACTATTGACCCTTTTTATCTCTTTCCTGCTCTCAGAAGCTATTTTCTGCTAGGAAAGGGTTTAATTGTGGTAATTTCTTATCAATGAGGGTCACACTGTAGTCTGACCCAGTCCTGACTCAGACAGGAACTGCCACTTACATTCCTGATTTTTAAAGGGTAACTAAAGTGAGACGACTATGGAGGCTGCCATGTTGATTTCCTTTTAAACAATACAAGTTGCCTGGCAGACCTGCTGGTCTGTTTGGCTGCAGTAGTGTCTAAATAACACCAGAAACAAGCATGCAGCTAATCTGTCAGATTTGACAATAATGTCAGAAAACACCTGATCTGCTGCATGCTTGTTCAGGGGCTATGGCTGAAAGTATTAGAGACAGAGGATCAGTAGGGCTGCCAGGCAACTGGTATTGCTTAAAATGAAATAAATATGGCAGCCTCCATATACCTCTCTCTTCAGTTGTCCTTTAACTCTTTCAGGCAGAGAAAGAAAAATGGAACACAGCAAGCATAGCTATTTGTGTGCTAGGCACTGTACATACACACGTCTATCTCATCATGTCACATCGGGTATCCTTTAAAACTCTGACATAACATTGGATAAAAAATGGGGTTTCCTACTCTTTATTACCTATGCAGTTATCATATTTGAAAGGTGGGGGGGGGAAAGGCTGCGCATCCCTAAACACATGTTGCAATTGAATGGTTAATAGTATAATATACTTTGCATGCAAACCATATTGGAAGCTAAAGTTCCTCCTAGTGTAATAAATGTTAGCACTTGTCTTGGATGCAGGGCATGCATTTTTCAGTCTGGCAGAGGCGGTGTATGCCTGTACGATTAACCATTCAATTGCAACATGTGTTTAGGGATGCGGAGCCTTTCCCCCCCCCCCCCCCCCCCCCACCTTTCCTTAACTTTGTAACTATGTAACTAAATACACAAATCTGATTTCTTAAATTCAACACATTTTTCAGACCTTATATGGGACCTCCTAAAATATAACTTTTATTTTATTATATTAAAATCTTGTATTCATAATTATATTCACATTAACCCAGTATGGTAGTCTCAGGAGGTAATTAGGGAAAACCGTCCTGTATTGTTAATAATCCTTGACTATCCCAATACTGGACACTAAAGTAGTATATGCTGAGTTACTTCTAAATAAGAGAAAACCCTCCACCTAAAACCGACATGTTTCGACTCCTTAGAAATGGAGTCGTCGTCAGGGCTACAATAACAAAGTGCTGAGGGTGCAAAGTGCATGACTGAAAGTAAACACAGCTATTTACAAATACATGAAAAACAAAAAATGGGAGCTGTGCTCCCTAGCAAGGTCAGCAATCAAATGAGGCTGTCACACAGCCTTTCTTATATACCCTAAGGAGTGGGTGGGATCTGGCAAGTCATACCTCCCATCCTTAAAACTGCCTCCTATTGGTTCCATTGATTGTCAATTACAAATCCTCTACAGGCATTGGTTAATTTCCTTTCTAGGAGTATTTGCCATACATTCTCAAAAGAGCTTTTAGAGAGTCTCCAGGCAATCAAAAAGCTAATAAAGTGTGTATTGTTACTTATATGAATGATCTGTGATAGTCAGGAATCTCTTACCCTCCTCTAAAGTGCAAAACGCTGACATCAGTGGAGTTTCCCATAGACTAACATTGGAGGACAGCCATTGGTCCAATGGGAGCATGTGACATGACGTCACATGTCCTCTCCGTGTCGTCGTACCTTACTGCGCACTGAGAACTTACTTACACGCTCCCCTATTGGACCAGGTGGAGCATGTGATCTTCCCTCGTCATTACCTCTCCTCTCCCCGTATGCGCGGCTTGACGCCACGATATTTGCGGGACCATACAAGGGAAGGGAAGGCATGACATAGTGTGCACGTGACTGTTGTCTTGGTAACCACCTAAACATATTTACGGATACAGGAGGATCTCCGCATTATACGTGACTGTTGTCTTGGTAACCACCTAAACATATTTACGGATACAGGAGGATCTCCACATTATACACCAATAGATTTCCGGTCTTTAGAACAAGTTGTTAAACAAAGTTACAGAACATGGTTAAACATGATTACTCCGCTATACATGCATGGTAAGTATTATAGGGATACACAATTGTATAAACCATAATGATCTAGCATAAATATCCGAGCTCAATAAGAACACATAGAAGTACCTTCCACTGTTAGAGAGACTATACACTATGGTAAGTATATAGAGCTAAATCTGGATGCTAAAAATTAATAAAGCATTATATTTGTAAAAAACAAATAAAATACAGATTAACATATTCTCGTCAGCCGGGTATATATCCATTGAGCATTTATTTAGAACAATCCTCTCTGTGTTATGATCAAAACAATGGTATTTTATACTCAGTAACCAAAATATATATTTCAGTAGGGTGATAACGTAGAGATATTAATGGGCATTTTGCCCACCTATTTATATTAAGACAATACCCTGATAACGAGCAACCAGAAAAATCCCGCTGCACCAGTTGGTTGGGTGAAATAGAAAATCCTTTATTAGATCTGTTAATCCATCATCAGTATGGCAATAAAAAAGCTCACGCGTATCGGAGCATAAGGTGGCTCCTTAATCATAGCTTGCATACAGGAAAGTGTTCACAAGTTATATAGTACATCAGGTCACACCCCTAGGGGTGTGAGCTCTAGTCTTAAAGATATATACAACACAATGTTTGTTAAAAGGTGGTGCATGTCACCGTAATGCATATATAAAAGATCCTTACTTAAAAACAAGTACACACAGCAAGACATCATGACAACCTACAAAAAATCTGCCCAATATAGATAGTTATTGACATATTGTATCTATTAGATGATACCCATCGTTATTTGTCATAAAATGTATTTAGATCTTTTTTATTGCCATACTGATGATGGATTAACAGATCTAATAAAGGATTTTCTATTTCACCCAACCAACTGGTGCAGCGGGATTTTTCTGGTTGCTCGTGGACTTTGGCATTTGATTTCCCTGCTCCCTTTTGGTCATACATGTGAGTGTAGCGGTCTCTCTCTTCTTTTCTCTAGTAATACCCTGATAAGCAAGTCCCTCAAAATCAAAAGGTACCACATCAGGTGTTTATAACCTCAGCCAAACTATTATCAGTTCGGATTTACTACTGTATATAATATATGGTCAATCATGAATTCCATGTCTGTACCGACCTATAGGTAAGTATATAAAACCTACTATTACATAGGGAAACAACACTGTAGGGGGGGGGGGGGGGGGGGGGGGAGGGGGGATTAAATAGCGGTCATTTTTCATTTTGTACATAGACCACTTCACGAAGTCAAATAAAGGGGGTGTAGGTGAAACCCTCATTTAAACCCCTAGGGCTCATGGTTCCTAAACGATAGATCCACTTGGCCTCCAACTGACGTAACTTTAAGTCTAAATTACCGCCTCTAGGGCCCATTTTCCATTGTTGTAAGACAAAGAACTTAAAGCATCTCTCATTTCCCCCATGTGCCTCTATAAAGTGTCTCGACACAGGGGTATCTTTCGGGTTCCTTATATTCCCCAAGTGTTCTAAGATTCTCTGTTTCACTTGTCTCGTTGTTTCGCCCACATACAGAAGGGGGCATGGGCACTCAATCCCATACACAACACCCTCCGTCTCACAATTGAAAAAGTCCAATATTTGATATACTCTCCCATCTTTTGGAGCTATAAATTCTTTACATGTTTTTACATTGATGCAAGCTTTACAGTGTCCGCATTTATACATCCCTTTCAATGGTTTTTCAAGCCAAGTCTTCTTTATTGGCTTGTTCATTATTGGGAGGAAAGAGTGGACCAGTTGATCTCCAATATTCCGTCCCCTCCTATATGTAAACATTGGAGTATTTGGGAGGATCTCCTTTAACTGGGTATCCAATTCCAGGACAGTCCAGTGTTTTTTCACAATCCGTTTAATTTCCTCTGAGTCCTGGGAGAAAGTACTTACAATTCGCATTTTGCCAGCCTGTTCATCCTTTTGTTTTTCTTTTGGTATAAGGAGGTCTTCTCTTCTCATGTCCCTCACTTTATTGTATGCCTCCTCAATTACAGAATTTGGGTACCCCCCTTTCTCTGAACTTGTTTTTTAAAGTTCTACACTCATAATTGAAGTCTTCTTCATTAGAGCAATTTCTTCGAGCTCTTATGTATTGTCCTTTAGGGATGCCCTTTTTCAGAGGGACTGGATGGTGGCTATCCCACGAGAGCAGGGAATTTGTGGATGTGGGCTTGCGATAGATCTTAGTTTCCAGACTACCATTTCCAGATTTGCTTATCTCTACATCTAAAAAACTTAGGGAATTTTTATTTATTTCAAACGTAAAGAACATGCCAATGTCATTCTGATTTAACCGATGTACAAACTCCACAAATTTAGATCTGGGGCCGTCCCACAGAACGAACACGTCGTCTATAAAACGGCCCCAGAATAGTACCGGTGCCGTATAGTCCGCCAAATCCGCTGAAAAAACCACTGTATCCTCCCACCAACCAAGAAATACATTTGCATATGATGGTGCACAGCTCGTCCCCATCGCGCATCCTCGTTTCTGTATATAAAACCTATTTTGGAAGAGGAAATAGTTGTGGTTCAAAATGAATTTCAACAAATCAATAATCAGAGTTGAGTGCTCCCGTAAGTGAACACTTCTGCTTTGTAAAAAATGACTAACGGCTCTAATCCCCAGATCGTGCTTGATATTATTGTAGAGTGATTCTACGTCCAAGCTGGCCAGCCAGACCTCCTCAGTTACAACTAGGCCCTGGAGTCTGTTTAGTAGATCCATAGTATCTCTAATATACGATGGTAGACTAATCACAAATGGTCTTAAGAAAAAATCCACATATTTGCTTATCTGTTCTGTCAAGCAACCATTCCCTGAAACTATAGGTCTCCCAGGTGGGTCCATCAGTCTTTTATGTATCTGAGGGCCAGTTTCACCTCTAGAAAATACTTCTTTCTCTTCAGCAATCAGTACACTTACATCAGGTATACTCGACAAAAAGCCAGACATGATCATCTGAAAAACTAACACTCCCCCAATCCTAATATATACCTAGGAGAAAAATGTATCTACCTGAGTGGTAGATCAGGAATGTAGAAAAAATGATAAAGATCAAGCAAAATGTTACAACTAGCTCTTTTGGACTAGAACAGGATCTTAGATTGTAAGCCAAAATAAATGCATGTAGAGAAATGACCTTTATTAAAAAATAATTGGTCTCGGTCGAAAGGTCAGGTGTCAGAACACCATTTCTTAAACAAAATACACAAATCTGATTTCTTAAATTCAACACATTTTTCAGATCAAAACCCAACACAGAGTTACTATCGTGAATTGGAATTACTTCTAAACGAAGCCTCTGTAAAAGGAATTCTAACCAAAAATGATTTACAGGTTCTCCTAACAAAACACCCGACAATAGCCACCTTTTATTCCCTCCCCAAGATACATAAAAGACTGATGGACCCACCTGGGAGACCTATAGTTTCAGGGAATGGTTGCTTGACAGAACAGATAAGCAAATATGTGGATTTTTTCTTAAGACCATTTGTGATTAGTCTACCATCGTATATTAGAGATACTATGGATCTACTAAACAGACTCCAGGGCCTAGTTGTAACTGAGGAGGTCTGGCTGGCCAGCTTGGACGTAGAATCACTCTACAATAATATCAAGCACGATCTGGGGATTAGAGCCGTTAGTCATTTTTTACAAAGCAGAAGTGTTCACTTACGGGAGCACTCAACTCTGATTATTGATTTGTTGAAATTCATTTTGAACCACAACTATTTCCTCTTCCAAAATAGGTTTTATATACAGAAACGAGGATGCGTGATGGGGACGAGCTGTGCACCATCATATGCAAATTTATTTCTTGGTTGGTGGGAGGATACAGTGGTTTTTTCAGCGGATTTGGCGGACTATACGGCACCGGTACTATTCTGGGGCCGTTTTATAGACGACGTGTTCGTTCTGTGGGACGGCCCCAGATCTAAATTTGTGGAGTTTGTACATCGGTTAAATCAGAATGACATTGGCATGTTCTTTACGTTTGAAATAAATAAAAATTCCCTAAGTTTTTTAGATGTAGAGATAAGCAAATCTGGAAATGGTAGTCTGGAAACTAAGATCTATCGCAAGCCCACATCCACAAATTCCCTGCTCTCGTGGGATAGCCACCATCCAGTCCCTCTGAAAAAGGGCATCCCTAAAGGACAATACATAAGAGCTCGAAGAAATTGCTCTAATGAAGAAGACTTCAATTATGAGTGTAGAACTTTAAAAAACAAGTTCAGAGAAAGGGGGTACCCAAATTCTGTAATTGAGGAGGCATACAATAAAGTGAGGGACATGAGAAGAGAAGACCTCCTTATACCAAAAGAAAAACAAAAGGATGAACAGGCTGGCAAAATGCGAATTGTAAGTACTTTCTCCCAGGACTCAGAGGAAATTAAACGGATTGTGAAAAAACACTGGACTGTCCTGGAATTGGATACCCAGTTAAAGAAGATCCTCCCAAATACTCCAATGTTTACATATAGGAGGGGACGGAATATTGGAGATCAACTGGTCCACTCTTTCCTCCCAATAATGAACAAGCCAATAAAGAAGACTTGGCTTGAAAAACCATTGAAAGGGATGTATAAATGCGGACACTGTAAAGCTTGCATCAATGTAAAAACATGTAAAGAATTTATAGCTCCAAAAGATGGGAGAGTATATCAAATATTGGACTTTTTCAATTGTGAGACGGAGGGTGTTGTGTATGGGATTGAGTGCCCATGCCCCCTTCTGTATGTGGGCGAAACAACGAGACAAGTGAAACAGAGAATCTTAGAACACTTGGGGAATATAAGGAACCCGAAAGATACCCCTGTGTCGAGACACTTTATAGAGGCACATGGGGGAAATGAGAGATGCTTTAAGTTCTTTGTCTTACAACAATGGAAAATGGGCCCTAGAGGCGGTAATTTAGACTTAAAGTTACGTCAGTTGGAGGCCAAGTGGATCTATCGTTTAGGAACCATGAGCCCTAGGGGTTTAAATGAGGGTTTCACCTACACCCCCTTTATTTGACTTCGTGAAGTGGTCTATGTACAAAATGAAAAATGACCGCTATTTAATCCCCCCTCCCCCCCCCCCCCCCTACAGTGTTGTTTCCCTATGTAATAGTAGGTTTTATATACTTACCTATAGGTCGGTACAGACATGGAATTCATGATTGACCATATATTATATACAGTAGTAAATCCGAACTGATAATAGTTTGGCTGAGGTTATAAACACCTGATGTGGTACCTTTTGATTTTGAGGGACTTGCTTATCAGGGTATTGTCTTAATATAAATAGGTGGGCAAAATGCCCATTAATATCTCTACGTTATCACCCTACTGGAATATATATTTTGGTTACTGAGTATAAAATACCATTGTTTTGATCATAACACAGAGAGGATTGTTCTAAATAAATGCTCATTGGATATATACCCGGCTGACGAGAATATGTTAATCTGTATTTTATTTGTTTTTTACAAATATAATGCTTTATTAATTTTTAGCATCCAGATTTAGCTCTATATACTTACCATAGTGTATAGTCTCTCTAACAGTGGAAGGTACTTCTATGTGTTCTTATTGAGCTCGGATATTTATGCTAGATCATTATGGTTTATACAATTGTGTATCCCTATAATACTTACCATGCATGTATAGCGGAGTAATCATGTTTAACCATGTTCTGTAACTTTGTTTAACAACTTGTTCTAAAGAACGGATATCTATTGGTGTATAATGTGGAGATCCTCCTGTATCCGTAAATATGTTTAGGTGGTTACCAAGACAACAGTCACGTATAATGCGGAGATCCTCCTGTATCCGTAAATATGTTTAGGTGGTTACCAAGACAACAGTCACGTGCACACTATGTCATGCCTTCCCTTCCCTTGTATGGTCCCGCAAATATCGTGGCGTCAAGCCGCGCATACGGGGAGAGGAGAGGTAATGACGAGGGAAGATCACATGCTCCACCTGGTCCAATAGGGGAGCGTGTAAGTAAGTTCTCAGTGCGCAGTAAGGTACGACGACACGGAGAGGACATGTGACGTCATGTCACATGCTCCCATTGGACCAATGGCTGTCCTCCAATGTTAGTCTATGGGAAACTCCACTGATGTCAGCGTTTTGCACTTTAGAGGAGGGTAAGAGATTCCTGACTATCACAGATCATTCATATAAGTA
The DNA here is from genome assembly GCF_040937935.1 of Hyperolius riggenbachi. NCBI lineage: Eukaryota > Metazoa > Chordata > Amphibia > Anura > Hyperoliidae > Hyperolius > Hyperolius riggenbachi. The sequence continues at coordinate 289,586,737 of NC_090653.1, forward strand.
ACAATACACACTTTATTAGCTTTTTGATTGCCTGGAGACTCTCTAAAAGCTCTTTTGAGAATGTATGGCAAATACTGCCAGAAAGGAAATTAACCAATGCCTGTAGAGGATTTGTAATTGACAATCAATGGAACCAATAGGAGGCAGTTTTAAGGATGGGAGGTATGACTTGCCAGATCCCACCCACTCCTTAGGGTATATAAGAAAGGCTGTGTGACAGCCTCATTTGATTGCTGACCTTGCTAGGGAGCACAGCTCCCATTTTTTGTTTTTCATGTATTTGTAAATAGCTGTGTTTACTTTCAGTCATGCACTTTGCACCCTAAGCACTTTGTTATTGTAGCCCTGACGACGACTCCATTTCTAAGAAGTCGAAACATGTCGGTTTTAGGTGGAGGGTTTTCTCACAGGAGCCGTCTCTAGGGGAAGCTGCACGGCTCCCCCTAGTGACGGCTCCTGTTAATGACTCAATGAGTCATTAGCAGGAGTCGTCACTAGGGGAAGCCTCCCGGGATCGAAATGTCTGCAGATCGTGCCGCCGCCGCCGAGTAGGTGAGCGTCTCTGCCGCTAACTTTTCATTTACAGGTGTAGCTGGCATGCTGGAGGCGGAGGACCACACAGCGCTGGAATCCATAGAAAGGTGAGTTGCTCTGCAGTTATTGTTACCGGGGGAGAGCGTCAACATGGGGGGGGGGGGGCAAAGGACAGGATGGGGACTGGGGGGGCACACATGGACATGCACAGAAGGGGGCACACACAGGAGGACAGGAGGGGGACACAGGGACTGGAGGACCACATAGGGGGGGTGAAGGGGACACAGAAACACACACAAGGGGGGCAGGAGGGGACACAAGGGGCCTGGAGGACCACAGAGGGGGGCTGGAGGAGACACACAGGACATGAGGGGAATAATGGGGCAAAAGGATCACACAAGGTGGCAGGAACAGACTAACCAGCAAGCTCATGGTGACCCAGAACTCATTGGAGTGTGTAAGGGACTACTGCCTTTGGAATATAAGACGCAGGCACTTTTTCTTCCTATTTTTGAGGGAGAAAAAGTGCGTCTTAAGGTCCGTACACACGTCAGACTGGAGGCAACGATGGGTCCGTCGTTGCCTCCCGCTGGGTGGGCGTTCCAACGACAGTCCGGCGTGTGTACGCACTGTCGGCGGACTGATACGGCTGTTTCTAAACGATCCGCCGGGCGGATCGCTCAGTAACAGCCGTATCAGTCCGCCAACAGTGCGTACACACGCCGGACTGTCGTTGGAACGCCCACCCAGCGGGAGGCAACGACGGACCCGTCGTTGCCTCCAGTCCAACGTGTGTACGGACCTTTATATTCCAAAAAAAACGGTAAATTATTTCTTTGCTTCTGTCTTCACAAAGGAAACAGCACTGTTGCAAGTTACAGAGGCAGAAGAAACTCAATCTTCTAACTGTAATATTAAATACTTAACGCAGGAAGAAGTGAAGGCAAGACTAAATAAATTAAAAATAGACAAGGCACCTGGCCCAGATGGCATGCATCCTCGGGTCCTAAGGGAATTAAGTTCAGTTATAGATACACCCCTTTATCTTATCTTTTGTGACTCTCTTGCAACTGGCAGAGTCCCAGTGGATTGGTGTACAGCCCACGTTTTCCCATTATTTAAGAAGGGCAAAAAATCAGATCCAGGAAATTATAGACCTGTAAGCTTAACATCAGTTGTATGCAAACTATTTGAGGGGTTACTAAGAGATACTATACATGACTTCATAGTAGAAAATAATCTTATTTCTCAGCATCAACATGGGTTTACTAAAGACAGGTCCTGTTTGACTAACATGCTCAGCTTTTATGAGGTAGTGAACGCTAATATGGATATTGGGAATGGTGTAGATGTGATATACTTGGACTTTGCAAAGGCCTTCGACACTGTTCCCCACAGAAGTCTGGTGCAAAAGTTGAGGATGCAAGGACTGGGGAAGAGTCTGTGTGCATGGATAGGGAACTGGCTAATGGACAGAAAACAAAGAGTTGTGGTCAATGGATCGTACTCAAAATGGGAGACTGTTAGCAGTGGGGTCCCACAGGGGTCTGTACTGGGTCCAGTGCTCTTCAATTTATTTATTAATGACCTAGTAGATGCAGTAGAAAGCAATGTTGCTATTTTTGCAGATGATACAAAATTGTGCAGAATCATCAACTCTCAGGAAGATAGTGTCATATTGCAACAGGATCTGGATAGGATGGCTATATGGGCACATACATGGCAGATGAAATTCAATGTTGAAAAATGTAAAGTCATGCATTTTGGTCGTACCAATGGTCTAGCACCATACAAAATAAATGGGATACAGTTGGGAACATCAAACTTGGAGAAGGACTTAGGAGTACTCATCGACAACAAGTTAAATAATCGTACTCAATGCCAAGCCGCTGCAGCTAAAGCTAACAAAATTTTGGGATGCATTAAAAGGGAAATAAAAACTCGAGATGCTAGCATAATATTGCCCCTGTTTAACTCTCTAGTAAGGCCACATCTGGAATATGGAATTCAGTTCTGGGCACCACATTACAAAAAAGATATTGCAGTTTTAGAGCAGGTGCAGAGACGAGCTACAAAATTGATACGTGGGATGGAAGGTCTCACTTACCAAGAAAGGTTATGGTGGCCATACACGGTACAATAAAAACGTTCGATTTTCCCGTTTATTCGATCTAAATGATCGAATTGAATGAAAGTTGAAAATATTTTTTTTTTTTTATCTAGAAATTCGAACGATTATCCCGTTTTTTCGGGAAAAATGATCGGACATGCTGGAAAAATCTTTATATTCGATCTAACGGAATAGTCGAACTAAATTATCTAATTGAAAAATTGTACCATGTATGGCCACCTTTAGATAAACTGGGTTTATTTAGTCTAGAGAAAAGACGCCTTAGAGGAGATCTAATTAACATGTATAAATACATCAGAGGGCAATATAATAGCTTGGCGGATGAGCTTTTTGTCCCTAGGCCTTCTCAAAGGACATGATCTGCGCATGGAGGAAAAAACGTTTTAGCCATTTATTTAGGAAAGGGTTCTTTACAGTAAGAGTGATTAAGATGTGGAATGCATTGCCACAGGAAGTCGTTATGGCAAACTCTATACCTGCATTTAAAGGGGGCTTAGATGCTTTCCTTGCGTTGAAAGACATCCATGGCTACAATTTCTAGGTAATGGCTAATGATGTTGATCCAGGGATTTTATCTGATTGCCATCTGGAGTCGGGAAGGAATTTTTCCCTTTAGGGGCTAATTGGACCATGCCTTGTAAGGGTTTTTTCGCCTTCCTTTGGATCAACAGGGATATGTGAGGGAGCAGGCTGGTGTTGTGCCTTCCTCTGGATCAACAGGGATATGTGAGGGAGCAGGCTGGTGTTGTACTTTGTACTGGTTGAACTTGATGGACGTATGTCTATTTTCAACCAAAATAACTATGTAACTATGTAAAAAATGTATCTGACAAATGAATGTATTCAAAAGATAATGTGATCACTTTTTCCGATGTGGCCAGAAGCTGCCCACTGAAGCAAAGAGCTTTCTGCTGAAGAGCAAAGTGCTGTGTTTAACTGCTTGAATTCTGTCCTGCTACATTTTTTTTCATGGTAGTAGATTTTATGCTGTAAATAATCTTTTAGCGCAAAGAGGAACTGCTCAGTTTCCTACCACTTTAAGAAGATCTCGGGGATAACTCGAAAAATGAATCACACATTCTATCTTTTCTCAACTCTACCAATAAACATGTTATTCATTGCTGTCTCTGTATCAGCTCGAGATACTTTTGCACTTCCTGTCAGGGTGGCACGCATCAACAGGAACCAACAACACACAGCAGTACAGATCAGCTTATCGGCCATGGAAGAAGCACAGTGCCATCTACAGGTCAGATGTGTGAACACCACAAGCGCACAAACAGGAATAAAATCCCCAAGAGCTTTCCAGCCCTTTCTGCACACTGTTGAAGGCTGAGGCTGCTTTTACACTTATGCGGTGTCCCCAGGGCAGGGGAACCTGTCATGGGATCACTGCACAAATCAGTTCTTCATATGACCCTGGGGAAGAGTGACTTCAACTGACCCGGCAAACTGCAATGCTGTCCATGAGCTTGTGATTGAGGACTGGAGTATATACGCAAAAAGGTAACCCAGATACTGGACCTCTCGCGGGCATAGCCGGCCTTTGACCTGAGCGACTGGAGCGGTCGCTCAGGGCGCCGGCTTTCAAGGGGGCGCCTATAGCTGGTTACCTATACTGGGGGCACCTATAGCTGGCTACCTTTACTGAGGGCACCAACACCTGACTACCTATACTGGAGGCACCTACGCCTGGCTACCTATGGGGCAATGGAGACCTTCAACTGACTTCCTATACTGGGGGCACCTATGCTTGGCAACCTATATTGAGGGCACCGACACATGAGATCCTATACTGGGTGCACCTATACCTGGCTATACTGAGTCTGAGGGCGTTTTTTGGGGGGTGGGTGGGTAGTGGGCGCACTGCGGCTATAACGCTTGGTGCAAATTGTCGGTGCTGTGCTATCATTCTAAATTGGGGAGGGGCTAACTCTCCCACTTTTTTGTTTTTATTAATATTCTTGAGAGGTTCTAGCCTTTATTTTTAAGTATATTCAAGATAACGCACTCTTTCCATCCATAATAGTATTTATTGTATTATACATATGTGATGTGTCACGGAGATCTGAGCATTTGGCGTGATGTGTCACAACAACAAAAAGGTTGGAACCACTGTCCTAGGAGATATCTCAGGAGAGAAGGTGAATTACATATGGGCCTGTGTGTGTATACGTGCGTGCGTGTGCGCACACGCGCGAAGAGGATGTAAGGGGGCACAAAAATCAGGTTTTGCTCAGGGCGCCGTGAAACCTAAGGCCGGCCCTGCTCGCGGGATAATGTTGGGTATGTTATCACCTCTATGTGCGAGCTTTCAGTAAACTGAGTGAGTCAATTAAATATCAGTCCTGAAAGAGGGACAAATGAGGGAGAAAGAGGGGCTGGGTTGCTAAAGAGGGACAGTTGGGTGCTATGCAGTACTGTGGCCTGCAGATAAAAGTCAAACGGCTTCTCCAGCAGTACAGTATTGAATTGTGCTCTCCCATTGCTTGGTGGACTGAGCTAGTCCATTGGCACTTACTGAACTGCAGTTACTCAGCCCAACTTCCAACAAAATAAGGTGTGAACAAGCTGGGAAGCCGGTTGACATCTTTGTGTAAATCCTTTCCAAGGAGTGCTTTTGTAAAGAATACAGGTATTACTGAGATCCTCCCACGAGGAGATGGACCCGTCCAAAAACTGTCAGATTTCTACTACCTACTGTAAGTGACAGCTAAATAGGAAAAAAGTCATTTATAGTGTATTTTACTTGGGAAGAAATGTACATTTTATATGAATGTATTTTCAATTTGAAAATGTTTCACAATCGCGGTCCTTTAAGCTCTACGAATGTGTATTAAACAGCGATTTGATTTCAGCGTTGTCGACAGTCGCGTCGTCTCATCTCTGTGGCTTTAGTTACACGTTAAATTGTTTTGCAGTGTTTCTATTTCCAGCAACAAATTCACGTGTACTCCAAACGCCCCGGCGAGACGCAGCATGAGGGCTGCATCACTCCGTCTGCGCAATAAACTGAAGAGGAAAGCGCACTAATGGCATTACAGCCCCTATCCTCCGTGCAGCCTCAGGGAGGGGCGCAGGATTGCAGCACAGCGCAGAGAGGATCCATCTGAAGAGGATGGGGGGGGGGGGGGATCAATGCCGCCTCTCTGTATCTCCCCCTCTCCCGCCGCCAAGCTCAGATGCGTGAGGGTCTAATTAAAGCCAGGCCTACGATATAAAATAAGGCAGACCACTCCATTTCCATGGAAAACATCTCAGCAGCGAGCAAACAAAACACTCAAGAGCTCCGCTGCCCACATCTCCTTCTCCCAGGAAATGTCATTCCGCTCTTTTTTCTGCGGGGAGCATATTTCTTCTCTCAAAGCGGACCTGAACTCAGAACTTCCTCTCTGCTCTAAAAGATACGCAACAGCATAATAACATTTAAAGAAAAGCATTTCTTTGTTACAGCTGGTACAAATCCTGCAACAAATCTGCAGTGTGTCTACTTCCTGCTTTCATGGAAGCAGACATAGGGTTAACATCTTGTGTTTACCAGTTAGCTGTTCTGCCGTGGCAGAAGAGATTCCTGCACTGACACAGCTGAGAGATCAAATTACAGTTGTGATTAGTTACAGATGAGAGGGAATTAGACAGACTAAACTCTCTAAATACATACAGGGTGCATTTCTCCCTGTTTTCCTTCTGTCCTGTGCAAGAGTTCAGGTCCAGGCACAATGCGATCAAAAGGGAGGTAAAAGGTATATTTAATGAGCCCTACATAGGAAGTATTAACCAAACACTTCCAATCCAGCGCAGGAGATTTGGGCACAGCCGGCGCCACCATAGACCGTTATAAGAATTACGGATATAGTGGCGCACAGTCAGTAACTTCAGCGCTGTCAGAAGATGGAGCTGAAGATACTTATAAAACACTATAATTCGGCAATAGCTGGAAGCTGAATTATTTCATTCCCCACTATCCACGCGGACCTGGAGTGGGAATAGTATTTAACATCGCCGGTAACTTGTGCAGCAGCAAGATCAGCCATACCGGCTGTATCCTGCACCCAAGTCTCCCTGCGCTGATTCCACTCGTACGCAGTATTAACAGTATAAACTCCATTATGTCACATACACACGCTCAACAAAAGTCTTTTAACCTCCCTGGCGGTAAGCCCGAGCTGAGCTCGGGCTATGCCGCACAGGAGGATTTCTCAGGCCCTGCTGGGCCGATTTGCACACTTTTTTTTTTGCAACACGCAGCTAGCACTTTGCTAGCTGCGTGTGCACTCTGATCGCCGCCGCTCCGCGCCGGTTAGCCGCCGCCACTCGCCGCGCCGGGCCCCCCAGACCCTGTGCGCTGCCTGGCCTATCAGTGCCAGGCAGCGCTGAGGGGTAGATCGGGACTCCCAATGACGTTCTTTGAACGGGATTTCCTGATCGGAGATCGCCAGAGGCGATCGAAGAGGGTGGGGGGATGCCGCTGCACAGCGGTTATCATGTAGCGAGCCCTGGGCTCGCTACATGATTTAAAAAAATTTTTTAAACGACTCTGCTGCCCCCGTGGCGGTTTTCAATAGACCGCCAGGAAGGTTAAATGCATGATTTTCAAACATCTTGAAGAAGTTGGACAACTTTTGTCAAGACGACAAGGCGTTATCACTGATAAGAGGCCACCAACGACTGATAAGACACAGCCCAAGTCAATCCAACCGTTGGATGACTTGGGCTGCGTCTTACCACTTGGTGGCCTCTTATCAGTGATAACGCCTTGTTGTCTTGACAAAAGTTGTCCAACTTCTTCAAGTTGTTTGATAATTGTGCATTTAAAAGACTTTTGTTGAGCGTGTGTAGGAGCCTAGAGTGTGTGATCTGATAAGTCCCCAAAGTGTGATCGGTAGATGATAGCGGCCGGCAGAAGTCGCACCGCACACCGAAGAGGAAACGCAGGGGTTTTCAGAGCTTCTTGGCTTCTGTCAGTTAGGGCCCTTTTCCACCTGCAATCGCTAGCGTTCATGCTGAACGCTAGCGATTGCTGAATCGCAAAACCGGCGATTCCCCCGACGTTTGCGGCCGCGATTTTGCTATGCTATGCACTGCATAGCAAAATCGCGGCAATTATCGCTCCGCCGCGCGTTCGCGTTCCCGACAAAAGCGAATCGCGGTAGTGGAAATGACCTACCGCGATTCCTATGTTAAAAAGCAAACCGTAGCGATTGTAAAATCGCTAGCGGTTTGCGGTTTTGCGATTCAGCCAACGCAAACGCGCTGGTGGAAAAGGGCCCTTAGTCTGATGACCAGTGTTGGGCGAACGTGACACGATCGCACGCCTAGGCCGTGAATAAATGTCCGCCTGTGAACATTCAGCTCCAATGCAAGCGCAAATTAGAGCTCACTTGTGATTGGTCATCACAGCCCAGCTGATCAGTCTAAAAATGGCTCTGGGTATTATGGGTAATGCTGGGCAGCCAGGTTATGCTGCATTATGGGTAATGGGGTCACCGCTGGCAACCGCATGAATCCTGATACGAAGACGTTCACAAGGGGTGAACCGCAATCACTGCTGACTACTGGATATCTCCTTTATATTCATATCTGTGCTTGAAACAGAATCTGAAGTGAAAATAAACTTATGAGATAACAATTGTATGTGTAGCCAGCCAAGAAATAGAACATTTGTAGCACAGGATATGAGTCCCATATTGTTTCCAGTATGGGAAGAGTTAAAAAAAAACTCACTTGTTATCTATGCAAAAGAGCTTGTCTGAGCTCTCCGACCAAAACTTGGGTCACTGTTTTCTGGAGCACTAAGCGCTCTTTCACATTAGGGCAGATTTTGTGCGTTAACGCAAACGGTAGCCGTTTGCGTTAACCAAAGTAAGATGAAAGTCCATAGACTTTCATTTTACCTTTCACACCCGACGCTGCGTTTCGATGCGTTGCGGTTCCGACGCACTCGGGCGCAGTTTTTTATCCAACGCACCCGCGAGCCGGCGTTTTCCGACGGGTTTAATTACCAGCTACCGACGCTGATTGCGTCGCACCACAGATACCCGACGACACGCCGCCGGCAGACAACGCATGCAGGAGAAAGGCTCCTACATGTGTTGTCTAATGTGAAAGAGCCCTTATACATCAAAGAAACAGTTAGGACAGTTTTGCCCTTTTTTCAAGCGCAGGAGATTTTCAAAATCGCCCTAAAAGCGCTTGTGCAGTGATTCTCTATGACAAAGTTCACATCGGAGCGGTTGGTTTCCGATCCACTCAGCATAGTGCTGCCTGTTCCATTTTTTAGCCGATTATGCCTCAATGGTAGGGATAGGGAAACCGGCACACGTTCACAAAATCGCTTTGTGCATCAATTGCGTGAGCATTTTTAAGAATAAATACATTGCACTTATTCTTTTTCAGCATCCAAGCAAAGAGAGCAGTATATAATATAGACCTTCCTATGGGTGCAAGGATACTATATACTAGGAGAAAAGGACCCTCAGGCCTCGTTCACAGCAGGACGTTGCGTTTGATGCGACGTTAAAGTCGCACAGCGTGCCCCTAACGCAGCGCATGTAGGTTATGAAATTGGACGTTACTTTGCATTGCATTATGGGTCTCTTGGTGTGCCATTTTCGTTGCACACTGATGGAACGAAAACGGCGCATGTGTTACATTAAAAAGCAAAACCTTACTGAGCATGTGCAACACACATAACGCAGCAAATGTATTGCTAAACGCACAGCATGCAGCACTGCTAAATATTGCTACACGTTATACACAACGCAACGTGTGCACTGTGACTGTCGCACAGACTTTGTATTGCTGTGCGTTACAATTTTTATAACGTGCGACTTTAACATCCCACTGTGAAAGAGGCCTCAAGATACAATAGAAAAATAATGCAAATATATGCAAAAGAGTCATTCCAATTTTATTTCATATCCAAAACACAACACATGATAAAAAAAACAATTAAAAACAGATGTCCCCATTCATCTGAATGTATTCAGAAACGTAGCAACCCACAAGAAGTCTCATATATATATCAAAAGATCATAATGGGTAAATACATCTCTGGAAAAGCCAAAAAACTAAATGTGATGATGTCTGGTTTCACACTAGTACAAAAGTGCATGTGCAAGGGGTCAAAAAATTGGACCGCAAACAGTGGAGTAACTAGAACTCATTGGGCCCCCTGCGAAACTTTGGATGGGGGCCCCCCTTGACCCTACTGAACACTGAATAGGGACTGTCTGCAAATCTGTGTCTGCAAAACTTTGTACGATTCCTTATCAGTGGCTGAGCAGATGCTGTCATTAGAAAAAATGTGTAGAGAGCAGAATTTTTTTTCTCCATGCCCTTAGTTGTCAGTCTCTAAGGACGGGGAAAAGAAACTCCTCCCCCACGGGGCCCCCTGCAGCTTCTGGGCCCCCCTGCAGCTGCATCCCTTGCAGGGTCTATTGTTACACCCCTGACCGCAAAAGTGCTTAATGAAAATTATGAATGGCAGTATGCATTATACTGCCATTCATAATTTTCATTAAGCACTTTTGCGGCATACCAACTATCTAATGTGCAAAATCGCAACTAAAATAAATAAATTGCCCACAAACAAGTCAATACATTTTGAATATCAAACAGTGTGAATCAAATACAAAGTGCGGGGATTTATTCTTTTTCGGGTCAAAGAGTTCCCTTCCTGACTTGCGTCAGAGAGTGAATTACAAAACCGCTCTAGAAAAGCGCTTAGAAAAGCAGTGCGCAGTGGAGCGCTGGAAGGGGGTAGAAGCACACAAAAACGCAAAATGCTTGCATTTGCGTTTTTGATTTTAGGTGTGAACAAGGCCTTAGCGCTGGCGATTTAGAAAAATCGCCTTAAAAGCACTTGTGTGATGTTAGCTTATGTGAATGTTGCAAACGCGACTCCTGCACTATTTTCACAGCGTTTGTGATTCAGTAGAAATGATAGGGAAACCGCTAAGCGCTTGAAAAAGGGATTTGAAAAACAATTTCCCGAGCGCTTTTAATGAATAAATACATTGTATTTATTCATTTCCGGGGCAAAGAGTTCACTTTCTGAGTGACGTCAGGAAGAGATTTCCCGACGTCAGGAAAAGAAAAAAAAGAAAAAAAATTAAATAAAAATAAGACGCTACACAAAAGTGCTTAGAAAAGCGCTTTCAAAATCGATCAAAAAAGCTTACAATAGCGCTGGCGATTTACAATGTGCTAGAGGCGGTTTTTGGATTTTTTAAGCGCAGGCAATTTGTACAAATCGCCCTAAAAGCGCTTACACTATGCTTTCCAATGAGATCATTCTCATTGGGGCGTTCCGTTTGCTTGTCGCTCACAAAAGCGCTGTATGTACCATCTTCAGGGGATTCGCCTATAATGTAAGGTATAGGGAAATTGCAAAGCGCTTTGTATAGCGATTTCCCCAGCGCTTTAATGAATAAATACAGTATTTATTCATTCCCGGGGCAAAGTAATAACTTCCTAACTGACGTCAGGAAGTGATTTAAATAATTGCTCTGCTAAAGCGCTTACAAAACCACTTATTACACACTGAGCAGAGCGATTTGAGAAAAAAAAAACGCTCAGTGCGGGCGCGAGCGCAACGCAATGTGAACAAGGCCTTAAAGGGCTGGTGCACACTACAAGAGCTTTTCTAAGCACTTTGGGATTTTAAAAATATCTTGTTAATGTTATCCTATGTGTGTGTTCACACTGGAGCGATGTGATTTTGTAAAAATCCCCCATAGCATTGCATTAGCTTTTCAAATCACTAGCGTTTAGGCCTCTTTCACAGTACGACGTTAAAGTCGCACGTTAGAAAATGTTATAACGCAGACTAACGCACAGCAATACTAATGCTACGTACACACATGCGACAATTATCGCTCGTTGTCAACGACGAACGAACTTTTAATTGACGAAAGAACGACCTACGTAAAGTTAGTTTTAAAAGGTGTGTAACGATCAGGTCGTTAGAACGAACGTTACATCACGTAAAAGCAACTATTGCGCCTGCGCATAAAAATGAAAAGTTCCATGGAGAAATAGCGAAATGCGCATGGCAAGCCTAGTACAAACGACCGTTTCCAACGATGTACTACTTTTGCAAAGGATCGTCGTTGGAAAAAAATCCGCCAAGCTAGATTATTCGTTTTTAACGATCTAGCTCGTCCGTCGTTAGACTTAATGATCGTTGGCTGCTTTTTTTTAAACGATCATCGTTTGAAACGATCGGGGAACGATCGTTTCAAACGACTATAGTCGCATGTGTGTAGGCACCTTAAGTCTGTGCAACATTCACAGTGCACATGAAACGTTTGTGTGTAACGTGTAGCGTTATTAGAAAGTGCTGCATGCTGTGCGTTTAGCAATGAATCTGCTGCGTTGTGTGTGTTGCACATGCTCAGTAATGGTTTTTTTAACGCATGCGCCGTTTTCCTTCCATCACTGTGCGACGAAAACAGCGCACCAAGCGCAGGGCTAAAGAATGTACTATAACGCCCCAGTTATAGTCTTTCAATGCGTTGCGTTAGGGGCACGTTATGCAACCTTAACGTCGCATCAAACGCAACGTCCTGATGGGAAAGTAGAAGAGCTCTTGTAGTGTGAATCAGCCTTAGATAAGATTTTTACTGCAGGGAAGTTAAAAGGATCATTAGCTCTGCTTGTTTTATAGGTTTAAAATACACAGTGTGGCGTGTAATTGCAAATATGACAGAATTATGCAAAGTTATAAAAAAAAAGAGCTATAGATCTAAAAATTAAAATATGAGACTCTTTTCTATGCTACTAGCGTTCTATTAATTATCAGTTCCACACATACAATGCATTATATCATGTGTTTGTTTTTGTTTTTTTGTTTTTTTTACACTTCAGTGTCACTTTCAAGAAGAATTGTAGTGAAAATAACATCATGAGTAAAATTGCTTATTTTTTAAAAATATTCATTTATAGATTATTTGGTCAGTATTTGCCCACTGTAATATGTTTCCTCTCCTAGATTTACATTCTGACATCTCTCCCTGGTGGTGACATCTTTAGTTCTGCCAGGTGATCTGTACGGAATGTTCGTTACTGACAGTTCCAGTGGTGTAGCAATAGGGGGTGCAGAGGTAGCTACCGCATCGGGGCCCTTGGGCTAGAGGGGGCCTCTACTGCAGTATTAGCTCTTTATTGGTCCTGTTGTAATATTCACTCCTATAGTTGCTTTGAATAGTACTGATCATTAACATACAGTTTCCCATCCCCTTCTTGCACCTCTGACACTGTGGTTGTCCTTGATTGGTTTTGGTGCACCATATCAATTGTTATGTATAGCATGCTTGGGGGGCCCTAATGCAAAACTTGCACAGCTTCTTAGCTATGCCACTGGACAGTTCTATACACAGAGGGAGCTTGGCAATGTTGCTTGCTTGGCAGTTGGAAAAAGCTGTTATTTCCCACAATGCAATGAGGTTCACAGACAGCAAACTGTCAGGACCATGGACATGACATCACGCTGTGGGAGGGGTTTCACCACAATATCAGCCATACAGGGCCCCCTGATGATGCGTTTGTGAAAAGGTAAAGATTTCTGATGGGAAAGGGGGTATCAGCTACTGATTGGGATGAAGTTCAGTCCTTGGTTCCAGTTCCTCTTTGAGAAAGTCTGCCATGGTGGCCTCCACCCTCCCAAACATCCAAAGTATAAATTATTTCTCGTGTGAATAAAGAATGTTGAACCATCACGTTGGGGTTTGCGCAGCGAGCGCTGTAGATCCGTGACGGCTGCGGCGGACAGGTGGAGGAGAGAACGCTCGCTCCTATGCCCCCATCTCTCAGCACCTCACCTGGAGGTATTCCTGGAATGCTGCAAAACACACGATCGGAATTGGCAGGTGATGAAGATGCGACAGGCCGAACGTGCAGCAACAAATCCCCCCTCCCCCCAGGACTCCGCCGCTGGTGTATTGTCACCTGCGCTCAGCGGCTCTTCCCGGGATAGCCGGCCGCAAACGGGAGACTTCATAGTTCGCCGTACGCCAAACTGACGGTTTTTACTTAGCAAAGTTTACAGGACAACACTTTCCTGTAAAACTCCTCTTAGCCGATTGCCAACTTTCACAGCTGTTTACGAGACGCGTGTGGCTTATTCCCGCCCCCCTCGTAAGAAGCCTAAAATTCTGTTAAATCGTTCCACGTTTCGGAGTTGGAGAAGTCACTTAAAGGGAACCCGAGGTGAGGGACATATGGAGGCTGACATATTTATTTCCTTTTATACAATGCTTATTGCCTGGCTGTCCTGCTGATCCTCTGCCTCTAATACTTTTAGCCATAGACTCAGAACAAGCATGCAGATCAGGTCTGACTGAAGTTTGATGGGATTTGCTGCATGCTTGTTTCAGGTCTGTGCAGGGCTGCCAGGCAACTAGTATTGTTTAAAAATAAATAAATATGACAGCCACCATATCACTCTCAGGTTCCTTTTAAAGCAGACTGGAATTAACAAAAGGAAATAGTCTTCTGTAACCTAAGGCCAGATTTACAGTAATGTTAAACGCAAGAGTTTCCCTGTTGCTCTTGTCAAAGGGTGAGTGATGGGGAAACACTGATTAACCACTTAAAGAGAAACTCCGACCACGAATTGAACTTTATCCCAATCAGTAGCTGATACCCCCTTTTACATGAGAAATCTATTCCTTTTCACAAACAGACCATCAAGGGGCGCTGTATGGCCGATATTGTGGAGAAACCCCTCCCACAAGAAGCTTTGAGTACTGTGGTACTTATGGCAGTTTCCTGTCTGGGAACCTTGTTGCATGGTGGGAAATAGCTGTTTACAGCTGTTTCCAACTGCCAAGAAAGCATGCAGCTTTAAGTCTACTGTATATCCATCCAGATAGACTCACCTGCTGCCGCTGCACTGGGTGCGTGATCACGCATGCTCCCGCCGCCCTACGTTAGCCCCCCACTGTGAACAGCTCATTGATTTTTCATTGCTGTGTGGTGGGCTGCGTTACAGGTTGCACTAACGTGCACCTGTAACGTCTTACTGTGAAAGCAGCCTTACGATAAATCAGATTTCTGCAAACTCCGATTTCCGTATTCCGTGTGGAAATGCCGAATCCAGATTAGAAATACGGAAATTTCCACAGAATCAGTGAAGTGAGCCTAAAAGTGGCCACTGCCGATACAATTTGCTGAACGATTGTTTACAAACGATTCTTCGCATGAACGATCGGAAAAGGTCATTTGGGAACATTAATGGACGAAAATCTCTCTATCGATCAGATCAGTTTAATGAAATAGATCCGGTTTTCGGGATCTATCCACTCAATCTGATTGGATTGGTTAAGAGACTTTTGTCTTAGTGGTCCCAAATGATCATTTCCGATCGTTCATACAAAAAATAGGTAGTGAATGATCGTTTGTTAAAGGACACCCGAGGTGAAAATAATCTAATGAAATAAACAATTGTATTTATCCTCCTTATCTTTTTAAAGATTTTCACAGTTTTATTTTATACTTAAATCTACTTTTTACATTTTTTTCCTGTTTTATTGATTTTGCTCAATGACACATTCAATGAAGAAAGCAAGACCGAAAATCTATGAATTATTGACCCTTATCTCTTTCCTGCTCTCAGAAGCCATTTTCTGCTAGGAAAGTGTTTTATGGCTGTAATTTGTTATCAGTGAGGGTCACACTGTAGTCTGACCTAGTCCCGACTTACATACCTGATATTTAACTCTTTCAGGTAGAGAAAGAAAAAAAGGAACACAGCCTAGTTATTAGTGTGCTAGGCACTGTACATACCCATGTCTATCTCATCATGTCACATGTCACCTCAGGTGTCCTTTAAATGGTTTAATTAGTGGCAAACTTAAGACCCCACCATTTACCCTTTCCCCCCTCCTCCAATGGCGACCCCCACAGCCTGCAGACTCTGCCAGGGGTGGTAGAATGAGTGTGGCCATCAGAATCCCCCCATGCAGACCTTGGGGGGTAAACACCTAGGCAGGGAGATGGGATGGTCTCCTGTATTGGAGAAAGGAGAATTAGTTGGGCCCCTCCTGCACCCCCCTCCGCCCCCTACAGTCACACCTCTGGCTTGTGCTCTGTGTACTGCCTGTTATAGAATGTTCTGTTCCGCAGCCCATTAATGTCACCAGCCGCTCACACATTATTCTACTAAAAACCTGTCATTTCCACCGATTCCGGCACATTCCAGAACCTCGCCTTCATGAATCATAAAAACCACATGAATAAGGCTTTGTGGGAAGCTCAGCGTGAGCAGAATAGCTGCGGCCGCCGGCCGAGCCCCTTACACAGCGCACATCACGGGACGGGTGGGGGCCCTCGTTACACAGCGTACATAGCATGAGGGGGGGCTGCTTGCCTGCGTTATATTAAGACTCTCAGCTCCCTCACTATGCCCCACATCTCAGGCCCTCAGGGTGTACAGCCCACATCTCAGGCCCTCAGGGTGTACTCTCCACATCTCAGGCCCTCAGGGTGTACTCCCCACATCTCAGGCCCTCAGGGTGTACGCCCCACATCTCAGGCCTTCAGGGTGTACTCCCCACATCTCAGGCCCTCAGGGTGTACCCCACATCTCAGGCCCTCAGGGTGTACACCCCACATCTCAGGCCCTCAGGGTGTACGCCCCACATCTCAGGCCCTCAGGGTGTACGCCCCACATCTCAGGCCCTCAGGGTGTACCCCACATCTCAGGCCCTCAGGGTGTACACCCCACATCTCAGGCCCTCAGGGTGTACGCCCAACATCTCAGGCTCTCAGGGTGTACACCCCACATCTCAGGCCCTCAGGGTGTACCCCACATCTCAGGCCCTCAGGGTGTACACCACATCTCAGGCCCTCAGGGTGTACACCCCACATCTCAGGCCCTCAGGGTGAACAACCCACATCTCAGGCCCTCAGGGTGAACAACCCACATCTCAGGCCCTCAGGGTGTACTCTCCACATCTCAGGCCCTCAGGGTGTACAGCCCACATCTCAGGCCCTCAGGGTGTACCCCTCACATATCAGGCCCTCAGGGTGCACCCCTCAAATCTCAGGCCCTCAGGGTGTACAACCCACATCTCAGGCCCTCAGGGTGTACCCCTCACATCTCAGACCCTCGGGGTGTACACCCCACATCTCAGGCCCTCAGGGTGTACCCCACATCTCAGGGTGTACCCAACATCTCAGGCCCTCAGGGTGTACGCCCCACATCTCAGGCCTTCAGGGTGTACTCCCCACATCTCAGGCCCTCAGGGTGTACCCCACATCTCAGGCCCTTAGGGTGTACAGTCCACATCTCAGGCCCTCAGGGTGTACGCCCCACATCTCAGGCCCTCAGGGTGTACGCCCCACATCTCAGGCCCTCAGGGTGTACCCCACATCTCAGGCCCTCAGGGTGTACACCCCACATCTCAGGCCCTCAGGGTGTACGCCCCACATCTCAGGCCCTCAGGGTGTACACCCAACATCTCAGGCTCTCAGGGTGTACACCCCACATCTCAGGCCCTCAGGGTGTACCCCACATCTCAGGCCCTCAGGGTGTACACCACATCTCAGGCCCTCAGGGTGTACACCCCACATCTCAGGCCCTTAGGGTGTACCCCACATCTCAGGCCCTCAGGGTGAACAACCCACATCTCAGGCCCTCAGGGTGTACTCTCCACATCTCAGGCCCTCAGGGTGTACAGCCCACATCTCAGGCCCTCAGGGTGTACCCCTCACATATCAGGCCCTCAGGGTGCACCCCTCAAATCTCAGGCCCTCAGGGTGTACACCCCACATCTCAGGCCCTCAGGGTGTACCCCTCACATCTCAGACCCTCGGGGTGTACACCCCACATCTCAGGCCCTCAGGGTGTACCCCACATCTCAGGGTGTACCCAACATCTCAGGTCCTCAGGGTGTACTCTCCATATCTCAGGCCCTCAGGGTGTAACCCACATCTCATGCCCTCAGGGTGTACGCCCCACATCTCAGGCCCTCAGGGTGTACAGTCCACATCTCAGTTCCTCAGGGTGTACTCTCCACATCTCAGGCCCTCAGGGTGTACACCCCACATCTCAGACCCTCAGGGTGTACTCCACATCTCAGGCCCTCAGGGTTTACGCCCCACATTTCAGGCAATCAGGGTGTACCCCACATCTCAGGGTGTACAGCCCACATCTCAGGCCCTCAGGGTGTACAGCCCACATCTCAGTCCCTCAGGGTGTACTCTCCACATCTCAGGCCCCAAGGGTGTACCCCACATCTCAGGCCCTCAGGGTGTACCCCACATTTCAGGCCCTCAGGGTATACCCCACATCTCAGGCCCTCAGGGTGTACGCCCCACATCTCAGGCCCTCAGGGTGTACACCCCACATCTCAGGCCCTCAAGGTGTACAGCCCACATCTCAGGCCCTCAGGGTGTACACCCCACATCTCAGGACCTCAGGGTGTACTCTCCACATCTCAGGTCCTCAGGGAGTACAGCCCACATCTCAGGCCCTCAGGGTGTACAGCCCACATCTCAGGCCCTCAGGGTGTACTCTCCACATCTCAGGCCCTCAGGGTGTACTCTCCACATCTCATGCCCCAAGGGTGTACCCCACATTTCAGGCCCTCAGGGTGTACTCTCCACATCTCAGGCCCTCAGGGTGTACAGCCCACATCTCAGGCCCTCAGGGTGTACGCCCCACATCTCAGGCCCTCAGGGTGTACACCCCACATCTCAGGCTCTCAGGGTGTACACCCCACATCTCAGGCCCTCAGGGTGTACACCACATCTCAAGCCCTCAGGGTGTACACCTCACATCTCAAGCCCTCAGGGTGTACACCCCACATCTCAGGCCCTTAGGGTGTACCCCACATCTCAGGCCCTCAGGGTGAACAACCCACATCTCAGGCCCTCAGGGTGTACTCTCCACATCTCAGGCCCTCAGGGTGTACAGCCCACATCTCAGGCCCTCAGGGTGTACCCCTCACATATCAGGCCCTCAGGGTGTACCCCTCAAATCTCAGGCCCTCAGGGTGTGCACCCCACATCTCAGGCCCTCAGGGTGTACCCCACATCTCAGGGTGTACCCCACATCTCAGGTCCTCAGGGTGTACTCTCCATATCTCAGGCCCTCAGGGTGTAACCCACATCTCATGCCCTCAGGGTGTACGCCCCACATCTCAGGCCCTCAGGGTGTACAGCCTACATCTCAGTCCCTCAGGGTGTACTCTCCATATCTCAGGCCCTCAGGGGGTACACCCCACATCTCAGACCCTCAGGGTGTACTCCACATCTCAGGCCCTCAGGGTGTACGCCCCCACATTTCAGGCCCTCAGGGTGTACCCCACATCTCAGGCCCTCAGGGTGTACAGCCCACATCTCAGGCCCTCAGGGTGTACATCCCACATCTCAGTCCCTCAGGGTGTACTCTCCACATCTCAGGCCCCAAGGGTGTACCCCACATCTCAGGCCCTCTTAGTGTACCCCACATTTCAGGCCCTCAGGGTATACCCCACATCTCAGGCCCTCAGGGTGTACGCCCCACATCTCAGGCCCTCAGGGTGAACGCCCCACATCTCAGGCCCTCAGGGTGTACACCCCACATCTCAGGCCCTCAGGGTGTACAGCCCACATCTCAGGCCCTCAGGGTGTACACCCCACATCTCAGGCCCTTAGGGTGTACCCCACATCTCAGGCCCTCAGGGTAAACAACCCACATCTCAGGCCCTCAGGGTGTACCCCTCACATATCAGGCCCTCAGGGTGTACCCCTCAAATCTCAGGCCCTCAGGGTGTACACCCCACATCTAAGGCCCTCAGGGTGTACCCCTCACATCTCAGACCCTCGGGGTGTACACCCCACATCTCAGGCCCTCAGGGTGTACCCCACATCTCAGGGTGTACCTCACATCTCAGGCCCTCGGGGTGTACACCCCACATCCCAGGCCCTCAGGGTGTACACCCCACATCCCAGGCCCTCAGGGTGTACCCCACATCTCAGGCCCTCAGGGTGTACCCCACATCTCAGGCCCTCAGGGTGTACCCCACATCTCAGGCCCTCAGGGTGTACACTATATCCCAGACCCTCAGGGTGTATACCCCACATCTCAGGCCCTCAGGGTGTACACCCCACATCCTAGGCCCTCAGGGTGTACACTCCACATCTAAGGCCCTCAGGGTGTACACCCCACATCTCAGGCCCTCAGGGTGTACACCCCACATCTCAGGCCCTCAGGGTGTACACTCCACATCTCAGGCCCTCAGGGTGTACAGCCCACATCTCAGGCCCTCAGGGTGTACCCCACATCTCAGACCCTCAGGGTGTACCCCACATCTCAGGCCCTCAGGGTGTACACCCCACATCTCAGGCCCTCAGGGTGTACACTCCACATCTCAGGCCCTCAGGGTGTACACTCCACATCTCAGGCCCTCAGGATGTACCCCACATCTCAGGCCCTCAGGGTGTACACCCCACATCTCAGGCCCTCAGGGTGTACCCCACATCTCAGGCCCTCAGGTTGTACCCCACATCTCAGGCCTTCAGGATGTACACCTCACATCTCAGGCCTTCAGGGAGTACACCCCACATCTCAGGCCCTCATGGTGTACCCCACATCTCAGGCCCTCAGGGTGAACAACCCACATCTCAGGCCCTCAGGGTGTACTCTCCACATCTCAGGCCCTCAGGGTGTACCCCACATCTCAGGCCCTCAGGGTGTACACCCCACATCTCAGGCCCTCAGGGTGTACGCCCCACGTCTCAGGCCCTCAGGGTGTACGCCCCACATCTCAGGCCCTCAGGGTGTACACCCCACATCTCAGGCCCTCAGGGTGTACACTCCACATCTCAGGCCCTCAGGGTGTACAGCCCACATCTCAGGCCCTCAGGGTGTACCCCACATCTCAGACCCTCAGGGTGTACCCCACATCTCAGGCCCTCAGGGTGTACACCCCACATCTCAGGCCCTCGGGGTGTACACTCCACATCTCAGGCCCTCAGGGTGTACACTCCACATCTCAGGCCCTCAGGATGTACCCCACATCTCAGGCCCTCAGGGTGTACACCCCACATCTCAGGCCCTCAGGGTGTACCCCACATCTCAGGCCCTCAGGTTGTACCCCACATCTCAGGCCTTCAGGATGTACACCTCACATCTCAGGCCTTCAGGGAGTACACCCCACATCTCAGGCCCTCAGGGTGTACCCCACATCTCAGGCCCTCAGGGTGTACACCATATCCCAGACCCTCAGGGTGTATACCCCACATCTCAGGCCCTCAGGGTGTACACCCCACATCCTAGGCCCTCAGGGTGTACACTCCACATCTCAGGCCCTCAGGGTGTACACCCCACATCTCAGGCCCTCAGGGTATACACCCCACATCTCAGGCCCTCAGGGTGTACACTCCACATCTCAGGCCCTCAGGGTGTACAGCCCACATCTCAGGCCCTCAGGGTGTACCCCACATCTCAGACCCTCAGGGTGTACCCCACATCTCAGGCCCTCAGGGTGTACACCCCACATCTCAGGCCCTCAGGGTGTACACTCCACATCTCAGGCCCTCAGGGTGTACACTCCACATATTAGGCCCTCAGGATGTACCCCACATCTCAGGCCCTCAGGGTGTACACCCCACATCTCAGGCCCTCAGGGTGTACCCCACATCTCAGGCCCTCAGGTTGTACCCCACATCTCAGGCCTTTAGGATGTACACCTCACATCTCAGGCCTTCAGGGAGTACACCCCACATCTCAGGCCCTCAGGGTGTACCCCACATCTCAGGCCCTCAGGGTGAACAACCCACATCTCAGGCCCTCAGGGTGTACTCTCCACATCTCAGGCCCTCAGGGTGTACCCCACATCTCAGGCCCTCAGGGTGTACACCCCACATCTCAGGCCCTCAGGGTGTACGCCCCACATCTCAGGCCCTCAGGGTGTACGCCCCACATCTCAGGCCCTCAGGGTGTACACCCCACATCTCAGGCCCTCAGGGTGTACACTCCACATCTCAGGCCCTCAGGGTGTACACTCCACATCTCAGGCCCTCAGGGTGTACGCCCCACATCTCAGGCCCTTAGGGTGTACGCCCCAAATCTCAGGCCCTCAGCGTGTACACCCCACATCTCAGGCCCTCAGGGTGTACCCCACATCTCAGGCCCTCAGGGTGTACGCCCCACATCTCAGGCCCTCAGGGTGTATACCCCACATCTCAGGCCCTCAGGGTGTACCCCACATCTAAAGCTCTCAAAATATCAGAGTTTGAAATGGCCCCTGATACATAAATTGAGAAGCCATGGTCCCGCCCATCTGTAACTAATCACAAGTTATAAATTGATCTTGCAGCAGAGCAGCCTGTTGGTAAACACAGGATGTTATCCCTAGGTCTGCTTCCATGAAAGCAGAAAGTAGATGCACTGCAGATTTATTGCAGGATTTGTATCAGGTGTAATAAAGAAATGTGTTTTACCAGAGATGAAAAAACCAGAGATCAAATAAAAAATGTTTTATACACACCTGGGGCTTCCTCCAGCCCCATCCGCACGGATCACTGCCACACCGCCGTCCTCCGCTGCCTGCGCAGAGAGCGCACTGTTCTTGTGTCAGACTGGCCTCGACTGGCTGAACTATCAGGACGGCAGCGTGGGAGCGATGCGTGCGGATGGGCGCATGGGGCCGGAGGAAGCCCCTGCTATGTATTTCTTTTTTCGTCTCTGGTACACTTTAAGCCCTTTTCCACTAGCAGTCGCTAGCGTTCACGCTGAACGCTAGCGACTGCTGAATCGCAAAAGGTAAAAAATTACCGGCGATTTCCTGACGTTTGCGGCCGCGATTTTGCTATGCTATGCACTGCATAGCAAAATCGTGTCAAATATCGCTTCGCGCCGCGATCGCGTTTCAGGCAAAAACGAATCGCGGTAGTGGAAATACCCTACCACGATTCCTATGTTATTTAGCAAACCCTAGCGATTGTAAAATTGTAAAAAAAATGTAAAAAAGGTTAGTATCTTGTTGCTTATCTTTAAGAGAGGCAGTTCTGAGCTAAATGTGCGTACACACATGCGACTATAGTCGTTTGAAACGATCGTTCCCCAATCGTTTCAAACGACGATCGTTTAAAAAAAAGCAGCCAACGACCATTAAGTCTAACGACGGACGAGCTAGATCGTTAAAAACGAACGATCTAGCTTGGTGGATTTTTCCCAACGACGATCGTTTGCAAAAGTAGTACATCGTTGGAAACAGTCGTTCGTACTAGACTTGACATGCGCATTTCGCTATTTCTCCATGGAACTTCTCATTTTTATGCGCAAGCGCAATCGTTGCTTTACGTGATGTAACGTTCGCTCTAACGATCAGATCGTTACACACCTTTTAAAAACTATCTTTACTTAGGTCGTTTGTTCATCAATTAAAAGTTTGTTCGTCGTTCTCAACGGACGATCGTTGTCGCATGTGTGTACGTAGCATTAGGGTTCGCTAAGCAGCCATGTGCCTCACAATTAGGTAAGTAAATGGCCACATGTTTAATAGAACAAAGTGGTCACATGATTCCAGATCAAATAATCAAATATTTCCATGCCTCCAGATAATTCATCAATTTGTCACCCCCCCTATAGGAATATTAAGTAGCCATCCACACGCATGCAGATCAAATAACTGAAGTAGTCAGTAGATATATATTAATCAAACTGCCAGGTGCCTCCCGATAAGGAAATTAAATAGCCAGATGCATCAAGATAAAATATGTAGGGGATGCAGCACAGGGGCAGGCATGGGGGCGGAGCACAGGGGCAGGCATGGGGGCGGAGCACAGGGGCAGGCATGGCGGTGCAGCACAGGGGCAGGCATGGGGGCGGAGCACAGGGGCAGGCATGGCGGTGCAGCACAGGGGCAGGCATGGGGGCGGAGCACAGGGGCAGGCATGGCGGTGCAGCACAGGGGCAGGCATGGCGGTGCAGCACAGGGGCAGGCATGGGGGCGGAGCACAGGGGCAGGCATGGAGGTACAGCACAGGGGCAGGCATGGCGGTGCAGCACAGGGGCAGGCATGGGGGCGGAGCACAGGGGCAGGCATGGCGGTGCAGCACAGGGGCAGGCATGGCAGCACAGGGGCAGGCATGGCAGCACAGCACAGGGGCAGGCATGGCAGCACAGCACAGGGGCAGGCATGGCAGCACAGCACAGGGGCAGGCATGGAGGTGCAGCACAGGAGCAGGCATGGCAGCACAGCACAGGGGCAGGCATGGCAGCACAGCACAGGGGCAGGCATGGAGGTGCAGCACAGAGGCAGGCATGGGGGCGGAGCACAGGAGCAGGCATGGCCGGGCAGCACAGAGGCAGGCATGGGGGCGGAGCACAGGAGCAGGCATGGCCGGGCAGCACAGGGGCAGGCATGGCAGCACAGGGGCAGGCAGCATGGCGGTACAGCACAGGAGCAGGCATGGGGGCGCAGCACAGGGGCAGGTATGGCAGCACAGCACAGGGGCAGGCATGTAGGTGCAGCACAGGGGCAGGCATGGCAGCACAGCACAGGAGCAGGCATGGCAGCACAGCACAGGGGCAGGCATGGCAGCACAGGGGCAGGCATGGGGGCGGAGCACAGGGGCAGACATGGCGGGGCAGCACAGGGGCAGGTATGGCGGTGCAGCACAGGGGCAGGCATGGGGTGCAGCACAGGGGCAGGCATGGCAGCGCAGCACAGGGGCAGGCATGGCAGCGCAGCACAGGGGCAGGCATGGCGGAGCAGCACAGGGGCAGGCATGGCGGCGCAGCACAAGGGCAGGCATGGCAGCGCAGCACACGGGCAGGCATGGGGGCGGAGCACAGGAGCAGGCATGGCGGTGCAGCACAGGGGCAGGCATGGCAGCACAGGGGCAGGCATGGCAGCGCAGCACAGGGGCAGGCATGGCGGTGCAGCACAGGGGCAGGCATGGCGGTACAGCACAGGAGCAGGCATGGCAGCACAGCACAGGGGCAGGCATGGCAGCACAGCGGCAGGCATGGCAGCACAGCACAGGGGCAGGCATGGCAGCACAGGGGCAGGCATGGGGGCGGAGCACAGGAGCAGGCATGGCAGCACAGGGGCAGGCATGGCAGCACAGGGGCAGGCATGGGGGCGGAGCACAGGAGCAGGCATGGCAGTGCAGCACAGGGGCAGGTACTGCGGTGCAGCACAGGGGCAGGCATGGGGGCGGAGCACAGGAGCAGGCATGGCGGTGCAGCACAGGGGCAGGCATGGCAGCACAAGGGCAGGCATGGCAGCGCAGCACAGGGGCAGGCATGGCGGTGCAGCACAGGGGCAGGCATGGCGGTACAGCACAGGAGCAGGCATGGCAGCACAGCACAGGGGCAGGCATGGCAGCACAGCGGCAGGCATGGCAGCACAGCACAGGGGCAGGCATGGCAGCACAGCACAGGGGCAGGCATGGCAGCACAGCACAGGGGCAGGCATGGCAGCACAGCACAGGGGCAGGCATGGGGGCGGAGCACAGGAGCAGGCATGGCGGTGCAGCACAGGGGCAGGTACTGCGGTGCAGCACAGGGGCAGGCATGGGGGCGGAGTACAGGAGCAGGCATGGCGGTGCAGCACAGGGGCAGGTATGACGGCGCAGCACAGGGGCAGGCATGGCGGTGCAGCACAGGGGCAGGCATGGCAGTGCAGCACAGGGGCAGGCATGGGGGCGGAGCACAGGAGCAGGCATGGCGGTGCAGCACAGGGGCAGGTACTGCGGTGCAGCACAGGGGCAGGCATGGTGGTGCAGCACAGGGGCAGGCATGGCGGTGCAGCACAGGGGCAGGCATGGTGGTGCAGCACAGGGGCAGGCATGGCAGCACAGCGGCAGGCATGGCAGCACAGCACAGGGGCAGGCATGGCAGCACAGCACAGGGGCAGGCATAGCAGCACAGCACAGGGGCAGGCATGGCAGCACAGCACAGGGGCAGGCATGGGGGCGGAGCACAGGAGCAGGCATGGCGGTGCAGCACAGGGGCAGGTACTGCGGTGCAGCACAGGGGCAGGCATGGTGGTGCAGCACAGGGGCAGGCATGGCGGTACAGCACAGGAGCAGGCATGGCAGCACAGCACAGGGGCAGGCATGGCAGCACAGCACAGGGGCAGGCATGGCAGCACAGCACAGGGGCAGGCATGGCAGCACAGCACAGGGGCAGGCATGGCAGCACAGCACAGGGGCAGGCATGGGGGCGGAGCACAGGAGCAGGCATGGCGGTGCAGCACAGGGGCAGGTACTGCGGTGCAGCACAGGGGCAGGCATGGGGGCGGAGTACAGGAGCAGGCATGGCGGTGCAGCACAGGGGCAGGTATGACGGCGCAGCACAGGGGCAGGCATGGCGGTGCAGCACAGGGGCAGGCATGGCAGTGCAGCACAGGGGCAGGCATGGGGGCGGAGCACAGGAGCAGGCATGGCGGTGCAGCACAGGGGCAGGTACTGCGGTGCAGCACAGGGGCAGGCATGGTGGTGCAGCACAGGGGCAGGCATGGCGGTGCAGCACAGGGGCAGGCATGGTGGTGCAGCACAGGGGCAGGCATGGCAGCACAGCGGCAGGCATGGCAGCACAGCACAGGGGCAGGCATGGCAGCACAGCACAGGGGCAGGCATGGCAGCACAGCACAGGGGCAGGCATGGCAGCACAGCACAGGGGCAGGCATGGGGGCGGAGCACAGGAGCAGGCATGGCGGTGCAGCACAGGGGCAGGTACTGCGGTGCAGCACAGGGGCAGGCATGGTGGTGCAGCACAGGGGCAGGCATGGCGGTGCAGCACAGGGGCAGGCATGGTGGTGCAGCACAGGGGCAGGCATGGCGGTGCAGCACAGGGGCAGGCATAGCGGGGCAGCACAGGGGCAGGCATGGCGGTGCAGCACAGGGGCATGCATGGTGGTGCAGCACAGGAGCAGGCATGGCGGTGCAGCACAGGGGCAGGCATAGTGGTGCAGCACAGGGGCAGGCATGGCGGCGCAGCACAGGGGCAGGCATGGTGGTGCAGCACAGGAGCAGGCATGGCAGCACAGCACAGGGGCAGGCATGGCAGCACAGCACAGGGGCAGGCATGGAGGTGCAGCACAGGGGCAGGCATGGCAGCACAGCACAGGAGCAGGCATGGCAGCACAGCACAGGGGCAGGCATGGCAGCACAGCACAGGGGCAGGCATGGCAGCACAGGGGCAGGCATGCGGGCACACGGGCAGGCATGGCAGCACAGCACAGGGGCAGGCATGGCAGCACAGGGGCAGGCATGGCAGCACAGGGGCAGGCATGGCAGCACAGCACAGGGGCAGGCATGGCAGCACAGCACAGGGGCAGGCATGGGGGCGGAGCACAGGGGCAGGCAAGGCGGTGCAGCACAGGAGCAGGCATGGCGGGGCAGCACAGGGGCAGGTATGGTGGTGCAGCACAGGAGCACAGGAGCAGGCATGGCAGCACAGCACAGGGGTAGGTATGGTGGCACAGCACAGGGGTAGGTATGGCGGCACAGCGCAGGGGTAGGTATGGTACCCATGGAGCTTTGGTACCCATGGCAAGATCCATGCCTGTACCCCTCTAGATACTCCTCTGGTCGGCGTCACCATAGCCACAATTTATATTTCGGTCTATGGTGTTGCCTAAGTTTCCAGGCACGCAATGTGCCCAAATTGGCTGCTTCGGCTGGAGGTACATTGGTGGCTGATGCTGTTTCTAAAGTTATTAAAACAAAAATGAAAAGCAAACGCAATGCTCGCCGTACATAAACACGGAAACGCCAAAACAGTAAGCCGATTTTACGGATTCCTTTATCCAGCACGGAATTGGGCTGCTTGCCCCCACATCTGCGCAACGTCTGCACCCTGTTATCAGGGAAGGGAGAGGATAGAGGCGAAAAGTGAGCAGAGATTTGGCCGGCTTTCGATCATCATGTCCGTCCGCTCTATTGCGTAAGGCACATAAATAGCACAGGGGAGTCTGCGTCCCCCCGACGACCGGGCCAGACACCCATCCCCTCCGCCAACCCAGCCGGATCCAGAGGAACTCCAAACAAGCTGGAACCTGTGCAGGCCGATTACCCAGAATCCTCTGGGAAAGGAGAGGGGGGGGGGGAGAGAGAGTCAGGCTCGCGCAGGCCGTGGGTTAAATTTTAACTGGTTTCACATGCTGTTATTGAACTTTGCCTGACATTCGCAGGCATGTGGAGCTCCCTCATCAGGTTACACTGCTAAAATCACTTTGTACAAGTCGTCACTCTCTGACTTTGTATCAATTAAAGGCACACGTTCCCAATTGCGCTTTTCTGGGCCTGGGGAGGACTAGGAGGGGGGAGGGGGTGTGATTCGCCCACAAGGCCGTCAACAGCCAGAAGATCAGAAAGAGAAAAAAAGTCATATGTTTTTAGAACTGATTTTCTTATTTTTTTTTTTACCATACATTTTTCGGGCCTCCTCTTTGGTGCGGAGCCAAAATAAACGCTGATCAAACGGCATCCGTAATTACGTAGTGAACTCATCGCTCTGTTTCCGAACGTTTTCACTAATTAGACGCCGATGCAGAAGGCCGCGGGACAGCTGAATATGATATCTAGCACTAAAGTGAAAAATCCTTTTCTGGTTGAATCTAAACATTTTTTACTACAAGTCTACTAAAGCTAAGTACCCAAGTTGCCATTTTCCCAACGATTTTCCCAGATTGGATCTCTAAGATCCCCAACGACTCCCGCGCAAAGTACCACAATTTTCCCAACGATTTTCCTGACAGCTGATGTTTTTTCGAGCGCCAAGCAGTTGTTCCTGTGATGTCGCAAAGTGGATACAGGCACACGACCAGGTAACGCCGCTTAGCGTCACATTTACGACCATCACGGCAGATCGGATCTCTAAGATCCCCGATGACTCCTGCGCAAAGTACCACGATTGCTTGAAGTTTCGTTCGCTCCCGGCGTGTAGCGTTGCGTGACGTTGTGCGCACCCGACGACAGGAAGAGGCGTCGCTGTTGACCACTGTCAAGGGGACATCGGGCAGTGAGTACACAGCTTAAGACACAGATGTCTGGCTTGCTATATACTATTATTATGATTAATAACAAACGATATTTTCATTTCAGTTGTACAGCCAGATAGTGTAGGGAAGTTTCGGTGATTACTGTGTTGGCCAAGAACACGTAAACGAGATGTAGGGAGAGACCAGGAGCCCAGTTGTGTAGTATCATTAGATATTCGGGTGACGTGGGTGTGTGTAGTTGTGTACTCACCAGGGTGGGTTGCAGGCATACAAGAAAAAAAGGCCCCTGGAAAAAAGGGCGCAGGGGTTTGCCGCTAGTAGAACGTCACTACAATTAGTGATATTCTGCTGCTGGATTTTGATAGTAAAATATCAGTTATATTTTACTATATCTAAACCTAACCCTACTCTCACACAGAACCCTCCCTCCCTCTACTGATGCCTAGCTCTAACCCCCCTGATGGTGCCTGAAGCCCTATAAACATTTGCTCTCAGTTATAACTGAAAGGACAACTGATTTTCAAAGTAATGTCCATGTTTTCCTATGGCACGGTTCACACTATGGGCTTGATTCACTAAACCGTGATAACTCATAGCCACAGTAGCGTTTTTGCGCGCAATCGCAAATTTCCAAATTCACGATTGCGTGTTAAAACGTGTGCAAAAACGCTATCACACCTTATCAAAGATATCATACCTTATCAGAGTAGCATAGCGAGCGCTACAAACTTATGCCTGCTAATTGCCAATGGCACTCGTCCTGCCCTGAGCCCCTGTGGGTTCCTACGCTACTCTGATAAGGCATGTTAACTTTGATAAGGTGTGATATCTTTGATAAGGTGTGATATTTGTTTTATGAGGGCTTTTTGAATCAAACCCTATATGCGCTGCCGTGCGTATTTTGCCAGCGGGTATGGTGTGCGACACGCAAGAACGGTAGAAGGGCATAAACCGCTCTTTTATCGTTTCCATCATATGCGCTGCGCAGCAGTGCGATGCACTATTGTGTGCTGCGTGCATATTCGGGAATCGCAGCGCAGATCCCATTCACTGTAGTAGGGATGATCCGTGAGATGTTAATCATTTTGAGTTGATGCGAAGGTCAAGCTAATTTATGTAGGTTGGAATTGGACCACGTGATTAGAGATGGCCCGAACGGTTCGCATGCGAATTTTATTCCCACGAACTTCGGTGGTGAACCGCGAACTATATGCGAGTTCGACCCGCCCCGTATACTACATCATTAGGGTCAACTTTGACCCTCTACATCACAGTCAGCAGGCACAGGGTAGCCAATCAGGCTACACTCCCTCCTGGAGCCAATCAGGCTACACTCCCTCCTGGAGCCAATCAGGCTACACTCCCTCCTGGAGCCCCTCCCCCCCCACTTATAAAACGCAGGCAGCGTCAGCCTTTTCACTCACTTGTGTGGCTGCAGTAAATAGAGAAGGGAGAGAACCTGCTGACATAGGGAAAGCTTAGTTAAGGTAAGTACACACATCAGATCATTTTTAAACGAACGATCGTTCTAAATGAGCAATCAAAGATAGACAACAATAAAGTAACGACGGTTCAATGACCAAGCAGAATACACACATAACGATGTAAAGAACGATATTTTAAGGGAAGTGAGGTAATGTACATCGGAAATGACGAATGTAGAACGCCATAAACCGACCAATTAATGTACTCATATGAACGATCGTCGGTTAAGTGATCATAAGAAGTCTGCGGCTTTATATGCGACACATGCGTTCTGTGTCGAATGATAGTTCTATATCGGTAAATTAGCTGTACACACTTTGGTCGTTCATCATTAGTCGTTACAAAAAACGGATCAAAAACGACTAATGATATTGGTCGTGTACACGCGTCATTGGAAATCGTTCGTTATGTTTGTATGAACGATCGTCGATTGTGCATGCAAAAATCGATCATTCTCGTTCATGTACAAATGATTTTTATCTGACATCTGTACAAACCTTTAGGCTCCTGTGAAAAGGTGCCCATACACTCGTCAGATTGGCAGAAGATAGATAAGAAATGCATCTGATGATCTATCTGATGCGTTTTTAGAACATTTTTTACCAGGATAGAATTCCAATAGATTTCAGTTTGAAATCTGTTGAAATTCGATCTGATGGCATTTTTTTGCCATCAGATTTCCATTAAGGCAAATGCAAACTGATAAGCAATCTCATCAGATCGACCTAGATTTTCCACCCTGCAAGTTCGATGGAAATCCATCGAAATCGATCGAAATCGGCCGTCGATCGGTCGATTGGCCAACCGATTTGCGATCGATCGATCGATCGCGATCGATCGGTCGGCGAGAAAATCGGCTGAGTGTATGGGCTGCTTTAGGCTTGTTAGCTTGCTCCTTACGTTACACAGTTAGTTTGGTGTGTCAGTGTGAAGCAGAACTCTAATTACACTCCCTGATTGATGTATACACACGAAAGATGTTTTAAAGCACTTTAGGCCTGCAATTTAGCATTCAATGTGATTTCTGCCCTTAAAACGCTGCTTTGCGTCACATCCAGATTTTTCCCCGGGACTTTGGGCATGTATCCCACTCCTCCATGCCCCCCTCCAGGTGTTAGACCCCTTGAAACATCTTTTCCATCACTTTTGTGGCCAGCATAAATGTTTCTAGTTTTCAAAGTTCGCCTCCCCATTGGAGTCTATTGCGGTACGCGAAAGTTCACACGAACCGAACCTTTTGTGGAAGTTCACGTTCGAGGTTCGCAAACCGAAAATCGGAGGTTCGAGCCATCTCTACACGTGATTTGCATCAACTGACATAAACTTAGGCCCAGTGCACACCAAAAACGTCTAGCAGATCCGCAAAACGCTAGAGGTTTTTGAAGCAGATTTCAGAGCGATTCTAGGCATGTTAGAGAGGATTTCTAAACATGCCTAGCGTTTTTTGGAGCGTTTTTGTGAAGCAGATTACAAATATTGTTACAGTAAAGCTGTTACTAAACAGCTTCCGTAACAAAAACGCCTTGAAAACCGCTCTGATCTACCGTTTTTCAGAGCGGTTTGCGTTTTTCCTATACTTTACATTGAGGCAGAAACGCTTCTGCAAACCGCAAAAGTTCTGCAGGAGCCATGTTTGCGGTTTGCTAAAAACCTCAAACCGATGCTATGCACCATCCCATAGAGGGATGGCAGAAGCGGTTTTGAAAACGCTACCAAAAACGGCCTTAGATGGAATTCATGTCAACATGAAATCATTGGACGATCACTGGACTTAAGATGAATACGCACCTGAAGACGCAGGATGATGGATGATATCGACGCCCTCCGATGACGACCGTTCCCCGTCCGTCTTCCTCCCCTCGGGAATACGTGACGGCACACTGGGCGCAACCGAGAGTTCAATTATCACGCCACTTTGCCTGAGAGTTGTTGAGGATTTTAAAGATCCGATCCACCGTGCGGTCACTATCGCTGCGCCTCCCAAAGTGCTGTGCTCCTAATCGCGCAATTGTACCCACGTCGCGAGATCTCAGAAGCAATCACTCGTCGCTCAAAAAAAATCGCCGGTCGTCGGAAGAATCGCACACAAAATCGCATGGTGGGTTTGAGCCTTAAAGGACATCCGAGGTGAAAATAAACTGATGAGAAAAACAACTGTATCCATCCTCCTTCTCCTAAAAATGACTTTTGTTTAGCTATCCCACAGTTTTATTTTATATTTAAATCTAGTTTTTAAGTTTTTACTGTTGCATTGTCTCTGCTCAATGACACCTTCACTGAAGTATGCCAGAGCTCAAATCTATGAATTATTGAACCTTTTTATCTCTTTCCTGTTCTCAGAAACCGTTTTCTGACAGGAAAGTGTTTTATGGCTGTAATTCCTTATCAGTGAGGGTTATGCTATAGTCTGACCCGGTCCGACCCAGACAGGAACTGCCACTTGCATACCTGATGATTAACTCTTTCAGGCAGAGAAAGAAAAAAAGGGAACACAGCATAGTTATTTGTGTGCTGGGCACTGTACATACCCATGTCTATCTCATCATGTCACATGTCACCTCGGGTATCCTTTAACAAAAAAAAAAGATTGTAGTCCAATGAGCTGATGTGGGTTAAAGGACACCTGAAGTTAGAGGGATATGGAGGCTGACATAGTTTATTTAGTTTTAAACAATGCACATTGCCCTGATGTCCTGCTGATCCTCTGCCTCTAATACATTTAGCCATAGCCCCGGAACAAGCATGCAGCATATCAGGTGCTCTGACTGAAGTGTGACTGGATTAGCTGCATGCTTGTTTCAGGTGTGTGATTCAGACACTACTGCAGCCAAATAGATCAGCAGGGCTGCCAGGCAACTGGTATTGTTTAACAGTAAATAAATATGGCAGACTCCATATCCCTCTCAGTTTAGGTGTTCTTTAAAGGACAACTGAAGCAAGGGTGTATGAAGGCTGCCATATTTATTTCATTTTAAGTAATACCAGTTGCCTGGCTGTCCTGCTGATCCTCTGCCTCTAATACTTTTAAGCCCCATAAACTCGCACAACAACGGTCTCTAGTATCCAGCGATTAACAAGCGTTTTGGAAAAGTTACACGACAAAAAGTGCGTGTGGATCGGCAGACGACCAAACAAGAAAATAGATAAGGGCCGTAAAACGAGAGATACGAAAAAATTGAATCGCTCCGCAGCTTGGTTTGATTTGGGAAACGACAGGAAGATTCTCATGCAAGATAACCATGTGTACAAAAGTTTGTTGCGATCACGGTACAATAAAGGTCGATGGACGTGTTCGGAAGTGTTCGTAGAATACAGACGTACTTACATCTGGGCGTTATATGTACTCGAGTGAGTTCTCGGGTGTGTACAGTTGTTGTAAAGAGTTTTGCTGATTATTCCTCGTAGCTAGCGATATGCATATTGAGAGTTTTATGGCAAGTCGCTCGTTAAGTCGTGCAGTGTGTATTACAGTCGTTTGCACTTCAAGACGTATTTCTCCACACTTCACAATTGCTCAATTATCTAGTCGTTTGTCTTCAGATACTTTGGTTGAAGGATTTAGGGCCTATTCTGACGAATATGCGAATTTCTACATCCAAAATGCAACGCATGTTAGTGAATGGAGCTCTTTCCATTTTCCATTTTTGGACGCAATGCAGTACATAAAAAATCTGGATGGTATGCTGCATTTATCCACATGCGGAAGGGATCTGGATGCGAATTGCGGCTAATGTAAGTCATCAGGACCGCATATATATTCACGTTACAAATACCGAACGCGGGCTTGTACAGCAAACACATGAGACGTGTAGTTGCTGGGCTGTTTTTAAATCTCAATGCATATTTTCACATAAGAACACGTATACGTAGCAAGTATCTGCATTGAAAACGGATGCGGATTTGCATTCAAACGCATGCTAGTGGAAGTAGGCAATTAGCCATAGCCCCTGAACAAGCATGCAGCAGATCAGGTGTTTCTAACATTATTGTCAGATCTGACAAGATTAGCCACATGTTTGTTTCTGGTGTGATTCAGGCACTGCTGCAGCCAAATAGCTGTCGTCCATGAAGCTGAGGTACTCCGGCTACTCCGCAAGCTAAATCCCAGGAAGTCTTCTGGCCCGGACGGGGTGTCGTCGATCTGCTTGAGAACTTGTGCTGTTCAGCTAGCCCCTGTGCTCGCCTCCTTATTCATCCAGTCACTATCGGAGGGCACAGTCCCCGCCTGTTTTAAGCGATCCATAATCGTACCAGTCCCCAAAAAACCAGGCAGCACCGAGCACAACAACTTCCGACCGGTGGCCCTGACCTCTAACATCATGAAGCTCCTCGAGCGGCTGGTCCTTGCCCACCTGAAGAAGTTCACTGACGCCCACCTGGACCCACTCCAATTTGCATATAGGGCAAACAGATCCGTGGAGGACGCCATAAATGCTTGCATGGCATACGTCTCGGAGCACCTAGACAACCCTGCCTCCTACGCTAGGATCCTGTTCCTGGATTTTAGCTCAGCGTTCAATACGATCTGCCCAGATATCCTGCTCTCTAATCTGACGCAGCTTGGAGTAGACCCCACCCTTCGGGCATGGATCAAACACTTCCTGACAAACAGAACGCAACAGGTGAGGCTGGGGAACTGTTACTCCAGCGTCAGAACCACCAATACAGGGGCTCCTCAAGGCTGCGTCCTGTCACCTCTACTGTTCTCCCTCTATACAAACAATTGTATCTCATCCGCTGACTCTGTGAAGGTCATCAAATTTGCGGATGACACCACCATAATCGGCCTAATTGGCAGCAACGGAGAGCAGGAGTACCGCGGCGAAGTCGAGAGCATCTGCAACTGGTGCGGAGACAACAACCTTGTACTCAACACAGCTAAGACAGTTGAATTAGTCATTGACTTCAGGAGAAACCCTCCTCCCCTCACACCCGTCCCCATCGGGGGAAACGAAGTCTCTAGGGTGTCATCTGTACGGTTTCTCGGCACGACCCTCACAAACAACCTGAAATGGGAGCAAAACACCATCAGAATTCAGAAGAAATCTCAGCAGAGGCTATTCTTCCTGCGCCAACTGAAGCGATTCGGCATGCCCCGGAAACTGCTAACCAGCTTCTATACTGCAACCATAGAATCCATCCTCTGCTCCTCAGTCATCGTCTGGTACGCGGGTGCAACGGCCAGCGACAAACACAAACTGCAGAGGGTCATATCTGACGCAGAGAAGATCATTGGGTCTCCTCTTCCACCTCTCGATCTCCTCCACTCCGCTAGGATGATGAAGAGAGCCTCCATGATCTCCCGGGACCCCTCCCATCCAGGCAGTCGCTACTTCGAAATCCTCCCGCGGGGCCGCCGCTACAGAACCTTAACATCCAAAACCACCAGGCGGGAGAACTCCTTCTACCCCCAAGCGGTTCGGCTGCTTAACGCCAACCTTCCCCGTCGGGGCCTGCCTACTAGCATGCCCTAGTGCCAGCACTCGCCGTCTGCCGGCCCCGGTTCCCAATGCGCCTGGGACTGTTATACGAGAAGGACAGATCTATACCTCTACTGAAGTCTTGCTACCTGTATAAATTGATAATTTGTATGTGTTTTTGTGTATGTGTTTTTGTGTCTGTCCTCATACTATGTCTATGCCATGTGTACCACAAGAAATTCCGAGTATGGCCCTGCCGTACTTGGCGAAATAAAGTGATTCTGATTCTGATTCTGATTCTGAAATAGATCAGCAGGACAGCCAGGCAACTGGTATTGTTTAACAGGAAATAAATATGGCAGCGTCCATATCCCTCTAACTTCAGGCGTCCTTCCTCCGATAGTCCCTACTTGCTTTATGCAGTGGGGGAGGGAAGCAGGTCTTGGAAGCTGTCCTTACACTTTATGGTATGTTTCGCTCTGTGAAGAGGCTGCAAAGCGATGGCGGTTCCCGTATTACGCTCCCCCATGCACCAATCATCGGCGGAGTCCCTAACAACGCCTGGAAATTGCAGAGGCAGAATTTGGCTGTCGCTGCGCAGCGACGTCACGGCCAGACGACTGAGGAAATTTCTTGGCGTGGAGATCGGGCCTCGAGTCAAGATTCTGCGGAACAGACAGAGCAGCTGATGTTCTTATCCAATGACGACTTGGAACGGTTCTGCTGCGGCTGCTCCAGCAAACACGCAACGCCGTAATCCCACATCAAAAATAACTGCTGCCTGCGGAGGTTTTATCTCTCGGTGACGGGAGAGTGACTGGGATCCGGCGCGGAGAGCTTGGCTGAACCCCACTGCTACCAGCAGCGCTCTAAACTCTCCGCCATTCTACTCGTTGGCATTCTTTCCTAACTTTTCCAAATCTTTTCAAGATAAAAAAACGATTGATTGCATAGAAAACATCATAACGATTATTTTTTTTTCTATTGAATTTCCAGAATATTTGATCTTTTGAACTACGGGCCCTAAAGGAAAATTCTGATTCATATTTTTTGGATAAAAAATTGAATAATGCAGGGTGGATTGGTTTGATTTTTCAAACTATACAATCAATAAAATAACCTGAATTTACTTGGTCTAAAGCAATAAAAAATGTATGGCCACCTTTACAGAATCTGTTTATGTGACATGTTGGCGAAGATTTCGAGTAAGGATGGTCAATGTGATGCTGATAAGTTGTTATGTTATTCTTCGCTAAGAGTTCCCCTTTAAAGTGGATCCGAGATGAAAAACTAACTATAACAAGTAACTTGTCTATATATCTTATCTAAAATGTAGATAGTTTACACAGCAAATCTAGCTGCAAACAGCTTTGATGGAATATGATTGATTATTCCTGTGATACAATGACAGCAGCCATGTTGTTTGTAAACATTAAACAGAAGCAGGCTTATCTGCATCTTAACCTTTTCGGGACCATGTGCATGAGATCCTACGCCGCACTTGTGGCTGTTCTAGCCTGATGCGGCGTAGGATCTACGCCGGCCCGAAATTTCCGCTCCCGACGCGATCGTGCGCACCCGGAGGGGGAGATCAAGCTGTCATATGACAGCCGACATCTCCCCCGAGTGATCAGCAGCCATCGCGTATGGCTGCTGATCACACGATCACTACGATCGCCGTCGGATCGTAGTGATCTGTTTGACAGCTGCGGCGGCAGGGGGGGAAAGAAGAGGATCCACTCACCTCCCTGCCGTTCCAGCGACGATCGGCGCCCCCCTCCGCTCTGGCCGGCATCTCCGCTTCATCTGACGTCAGCGCCGGGTCCCGGCTTGATGACGTCATCAAGCCGCGACCCGGAACTGCTCGTCAGATGAAGCGGAGATGCCGGCCGGAGAAGAGGGTCCCGTGCGGCTCATCGCTGGAGCCTGGAAGGTAAGTGAAGGCTGCTGGCAGAAGGGGGGGCCCAGGCCACCAAGGGGGGACACAATGCCCGGCAGCCACACACGGGATCCGGCCGCCTGACCCCCCCAAACGCGCGCACCCCCTTCCCGCCAAAAATGCCTGGTCCTTAAGGGGGGGTAGGTGGCCGGTCCCGAAAAGGTTAAGCAAAAAAACCTAATCCCCCCTCCTCCTCCCTTCTGCCTCTGAAATCTCTGGCTAGTAATACCTCCCCCTCCTCCTGCCCAGACTGAGCTCCCATGAGCCCTTGCTACTGTCTGAAAATGCCTTGGCTCTCTG
Organism: Hyperolius riggenbachi; assembly: GCF_040937935.1. Lineage (NCBI taxonomy): Eukaryota > Metazoa > Chordata > Amphibia > Anura > Hyperoliidae > Hyperolius > Hyperolius riggenbachi. Next base: position 289,624,495 of record NC_090653.1, read on the forward strand.
AAAACCTGTGGGCGTGGCTTCTTTAGTTTATAGGGAATTAGAGTATTAAAACAAAAACAAAAACTCTTCCAAAAGAAAATAAAAGAAAATAATCGATGTTGGAAGTGTGATGCAGGGACGGGGAATTTATCTCATATGCTATGGCACTGCCCAATAATACGACCCTTTTGGTCAGAAATTCAGACATTTATAAGAAAATATGTCCTCCCAGATGGTGATATGAATGAGAGAGTAGCAATTTTTGGACTGAGCCAAAAGGGGGAAAACAAGATCGTGGAAACTTTATTTCATATCCTCTCACTGGCAGCCAAAACTATCATAATAAAAAACTGGAAATCTACTGACAAACCCTCAAAAAAAGAATGGATGAATCTATCATCTTATTTGCTACAGATAGAAGCGGGGGAGGAGGGAGAATTGGAAGGCGAGCCACAGAAAATTTTTCAGATGGCCAGAAAGTTGTGGGACGAGGCAAGGGGGAGAGGGGAGGAGAGAGGATGAGAAAAGGGGAAGGAGGGAGGAAGAAAGAAGATCAAAGAATAGTAAGGAGGGAAGGAATGGAGAGGGGTAGAGTCCGGGAGCGGTAGATGGGTGGATGTACAGAGGTGATAATGGCCCGGAAATAGTCAGAGTTGATAGATTGGATATAGGTCGGAATGGGTGGAGAAAGGAGGGGAGAAAATGGGCAGAGAGGAAGAGAACGGATGTTTTTTTCTGAAAGGGGTGTGTGAGTGCCCAGAAGGCTGATTGGAACTAGGCATACATAATTTTAATACTTAAAATGTGAGGGATGGATATGGTGGGAGGGGTAGTTAGGCCACTGGCCTCGTTGGGTCCCTCACTCCTTTCTGCTCCCTCATTGTGGTTTGACTTTTTGTGTTTAAATTATAAATAAACATAAGTATTTGGCTTGAGGAATGCCCTATAAACAATAGGAAAGGAACACAATTATGAAATGAGTAAAAGTTCATCTCGGATCCACTTTAAGACAAAGGCCCGTGGCTGGCGCTGCTGGTTCAGACTGGAAGGGGCGGGGACAGACTGAACTCTCCAGGAAAAGCACAGCCTAGAGCTATGGGGGTCTGTGCTGCAGGAAGTAGTTCTTAACTACTTTTTAATTGGAAGACAGTATTTCTGCGCCTCGCAGGAGGACTGTTCTCGTTCCAGGGGTGTAGAAATATGCCTCCGCCGCGATCACCGCTGTGCGCGCTGCTATGCGTGTCCTCGTCGCTGTCCGTTAGTACACAGACCAGCACATAGATCCCATTCACCGATCTATGTGCCTGTGATCAATGATCCCCATTCCCCAGCATAAATGAGATGCCAGGATCACTGAGGGCTCGTTTCCACCATAGCGAATCTGCATGCGGCGCCAACATGCGGATTCGCTTGGTACATTGAAGTGGCCGGGGCTGTTTCCATATGTGCGGTGTGCGGGAGCGATTTGGCGGCGGGCCAAATCTGCACGACGGGACCCACAGAATTCGCCTGCGTCGGGAATCCATGCGAATCGCCGCTAATGTATTTAATAGGAAAAACGCATGCGTTTTTTACATGCGTTTTTACCCGCGATTCGCGTGCAATTTCGCACCTTTTTCAATGTTATTTTGCCCTGGCAGAGTCATGGTTAATTTCGCATGGCACCCTGCCATGCGAAATCGCACGCGAAATCGCGGGTAAAAACGCATGCGGAAACGCATCCGCATGCGTTTTTACAAGCGTCGGGATGCCGGCGAAATCGCGTCGCAACAGTGGAAACGGGCCCAAAAAGAAAGTAAAAACATACACACCTAGCTACCTATACTGGGGGCACCTGGCTACCTACCAACCTATACTGAAGGGGTTTTTTTTGTCGCACCGAAGCTACAACGCATGGTGCAAATTGTCGGGTGCTGTGCAATCATTTCAAATGGGGGGAAAGGAGGGGGGCGCTTTCTCACAAGTTTGCCGCAGGCAGCAAAAAGTCTAGAAGTGGCCCTGATGATAAAACATGTTTTTTTTTGTGAGATCTCTTTGGTATGCGTGACTGTGGCTGTGCCAGGGGCGTGGTTAGAGGTGTGGCCAGGGTGTGGCTTAAGCGTCCCTCTTTCTTGTCTCAAAAAGTTGGGAGATATGTTATTACCTCTGGTATGTGCAGCATTGCAGCATCACACGTGTAAGGCTACAAATCGCCAAAAATATCATCACTCCTCTCTACGGATCATCCCCCGCTGGACAAATCACCTCGCGGTACACATCCCCTCCCCCCCCCGAATCAGATGACACTTTTTATGGTATACATATCACTTCTCTATTTATTAATTGAAGTGGGTCCTGCTCAGCGGTGACTAATCATACAGGCCGCAGCTGTTGCAGAGCCGCCGCAGAGGATTCTGGGAGAATCTGTGCGTATTGTCTAATTGCCTAAATTATCAGCTCCAGGCAAATTGAGGAGGGGGGAGGGAGGGGGGGCGAGGAGAGACCCAGCAAGCTCTCTGAATCTTAAGTTAATTAGTTCAGCCAGAGGAAGGGCGGGTAAGCTAGCCGTTATCAGACAGATTAGCGACACAGACGTCCAACGCAGGAACGATTTTCATTTTTGGTTTCTAACTTTCCGGATGATTTTGTCGTAGCGACGCGTAGGGAAGCGGATAAAAATAAGTGCAAAAAACAGCACCAGATTCCTTCCATTCCCAGCAGGCTGTCCCAGGACAAGATCAGGAACAAAAGAGAAAACATCATTTTTCATGTGTCGCCCTCCGCTTTAGAACGAGGCCCCGGACCGTCTCGTGCGAGCATGAAAGGCGGTATTCTCTGCCACAAAGGGGGGCAATCTGGGAATGGAGCATCTTCGGAGCTCTGTCACCTAACAGCATGAATGGGGGGGGGGGGGGAGTGTCTTTATGTGGCTGAGCTGTGCCGGGGATTCTGTTATCGCTGTCACTAAATACTCAGCGATATCGCCATGCTGACTACACCAGAAAGCGCCGAAATCATCGCCGCTAACCCAGAGTACAACAGGAGGAGACAGCAGCGCTTCCAAATGCAGGCGGCACCCGAATCGACCAGCTGCTTAAGATGTGCAGAGCCCAAAACACGGGCAGATTACACAGCTTGCATTCACAGCAGATGCAGCAAATGGAGGATATTAGCTTCCAAAACAGTCTGCGCGCATATTCGATTTTAAAAATGCAAAGGAAAAATGTTTTTTAAACTCAGAATAATGACCATTTAAAAATCATTTTTCCTCTGCCTTTTTAAAATCAAGTTTCTCAAAAACTACAAGGTCTTTTTGAAAAACTTTTTTTTTACTTATCCCCAGTATTCTCCTTAAGGGCCGATTCACGCGGACGCTTGGCGGCGTCCTCCAGCCTTCTGTTCTGTGTCGTCATGTTTGGGGGCAGCGCTGGGCTTCCTGCACCGATCGTCAGCGTCCCGTAAAGGGACATGAAGACGCGTCGGTAGATCGACCTGAAATGTTGAGGTAAATCGGGATCGGAACGCCGCGCTTGCGAAATCAGCGGTAGACGCGCAATGCTACACCCTTCCATTCTCTTGAATGGGAACGTTTAACCGACGAGTCCCGGTTGCTTAGCGGTAACTGCTGCCAAGCGTCCGTGGGAACCGGACCTAACACATGTAGCAGTTACAGTGACAATAGCACGTGCTAGCTTTGCGATTAATTAAAGTCGGAACAAAATTATATGAAAATTACGCAAACTTACGAATGGATTACACCGAAATCAATTGAATGTCCAAATCGTAATTACGTATGGCCGTAACAGCGAACATTTACCAGAAATTTTGCAGAATTATAATTAGCAGATTACAGTCATCACTACAAGGTAGTAGATCTGGGGCCCACCTCTGAGGTCTTTTTGATAAGCTGAAGGGGAGAGAGGTCAGAGAAGGTGGCAGCTCAGCCCCTTGGCACCCAATAGGCCCCAAACACCTGCCTAGGTTGCCTGGCAGATGATCCTTTTTTCAGGGCAGTAATCAGTGATTATTTGTTAATTGTCATATATTTGGTCAATACTTTGCTAATAAAGGACTACAGTGGCCATTTATAACTTCAGTAATCAGTCCTTGTGTTAAATGTATGTCATTAGACGTTTGTTTCCTTCTCTTTATTTGTTTGCCCCTTTGTGTTGCTAAGTGACCCCAGCTGCCGGGAGACAGATGAATGACACATCAGGGGTCCATCATTTGTGTTATCTGCAGCCTCAATGCCATCCATCAACAGGTAGCAATCTGTCCCTGCAGAACTGTGTACCACAGTGTAGCAGGAGGGGCGGCCTGACGGAATATATTCTCAATGCCAAAGCTCCCAACTGTCCCTCTTTCGGAGGGACAGTCCCTCTTTGGGAGCCCTGTCCCTCTGTCCCTCTTTCCTCCTCATTTGTCCCTCTTTCTATGTAAATATATATATTTCTCTACTAAAAAATGTGTTTGACTCTAAACTTTATTCCCATCCTTTAAATTGATATATTTCTTTTAAAAAAAATGTTAATATGAAGGAACATGAACCAGGATAGAAAGAACCAGTGTGGTTTGAATTAATAAACAACATATTTTTCTTATGAAATCTTTATGGTATGCATGACTAGGGTGTGTGACACGGGCATGATCAGAGGTGTGGCAGGGGCGTGGCTTAAAGGGACTCCGAGGAGTACACGAATTTAAAAGAATACACTTACCTGGGGCTTCTTCCAGCTTACCGTAGGCGGTGCGGTCCCGCGGCGTCCTCCTGGCTCTTCTCGTTCAGCCTCCGCCGGCCCCCCATTATCCGCATCACTGGGCGACACCCGGGCCTGGTGTCGGCCGGCTCTTCCTGGAAAACCCGCGCATGCGCAGACCTGTCACGTCGGCTGCTGTGATGACGCAAAGCGGCCGGCGGGATGACACATTGTGTCAATAACCAGGAAGAGCCAGCCGACACCAGACCCGGGTGTCGCCGGGTGACGCGGACAACGGGGGGTCCCTTTAAGTGTCCCTCTTTCTCATCTCAAAAAGTTGGAAGCATACAATGCATCAGGAAGACCCTCGTACCAGAGACATGTTCCTAATGCCTGGTACACACCAGGGGCGTAACAATAGACCCTGCAAGGGATGCAGCTGCAGGGGGGCACAGTGATTTCTAGTTACGCCCCTGGTACACACCATGCACTTTTCCGTCAGATTGACGGTGGGGTGGAATCGATTACTTCCAACTGGTCCGATCTGATTTCCTGATTGATTTTTCAATCACTTCCATATAAAATTGACCAGAAAAATTATCGGAAATCAGACCTGTCGGAAATAATCGATTTGACCATCAATCTGACAGAAAATAACATCATGTGTACTAGCATAATGGTTATACAATCAGATTGCAGCATATGGAGGAGGAAATTGACTAACTTCAGCTGAACGTGCGTTTTCAGATCTTTGTTTGCATCGGGATTCACTTGTTCCCAAACAGGCAGGTGCATGTTTGCATTTCACCCCGGGAACGGCACTGTTCCATGTTCACCTAACCCTATTTACCATAATTATACTGAGTCCACCATATTGCTTTCTGAGACTCTTGAAGGGAACCGAAAGTGAGGGCTGGTGCAGGGGCGTAGCAATAGGGGTTGCAGAGGTAGCCACCGCATCGGGGCCCTTGAGCCAGAGGGGCCCCGAAGGGCCCTCCCTCAATTACAGTATTAGCTCTCTATTGGTCCTGTGCTCATAATAATCACTTCTATAGATACTTTGAATAGGGGTAAGCATTAACAAACTGTTCTCCATCCCCTTCTTGCACCTCTGACACTGTAGTTGCCATTGGCAGGGATTGCTATGTATAGAGTGCTTGGGGGTAATCAGTAATAAGCTGCTCCCCATCCCCTTCTTGCACCTCTGACACTGTAGTTGCCATTGGCAGGGATTGCTATGTATAGAGTGCTTGGGGGTAATCAGTAACAAGCTGTTCTCCATCCCCTTCTTGCACCTCTGACACTGTAGTTGCCATTGGCAGGTTTTGATGCGTCATATCAATTGTTATGTATAGAGTGCTTGGGGGGCCCATGTAAAACTTGCATTGGGGCCCACAGCTCCTTAGCTACGCCACTGGGCTGGTGCACACCAAGAGCGGTTCGGAGCGGTTTTTAAAACGGCCGGGGGTAGAAAACCGATTGGCTAATGTAATGCAATGGACTGGGGCACACCAGAGCGGTTAGTTTTTTCCACAAATGCAAACTCGGGGGCTGCAGCATTTTTTGAGATTTCTGAGGCGTTTCTGCCTCAATGTAAAGTATAGGAAAGTGGAAAACCGCTCTGAAAACGCTAGAACAGGGCGATTCTCCAAGCGTTTTCGTTACAGTAGCTGTTCAGTTACAGTTTTACTGTAACAAAAAATAAAAAAACGCTACACAAAAATGCTCCAAAAAGGCTAGGCATTATTAGAAAATCTCTCTAAACATGTCTAGAATCGCTCAGAAAAAACTCTCCAAAAACCGCAAGCGTTTGCGGATCCGCTAGCGGTTTTTGGTGTGCACTGGCCCTGAGAGGGTCTGCCATAAATTGAACTGAAAGGTTGAATGGCCTGCTAAATCAAACAATGTTTGGGCAGCCTTGGCCGAGGGGATTGGATTAAGTAGGAAGAGTGTAATTGACAAGAAATGAGAGTCAAGCCAGGCTGGTTAGTTTCCGTTGCAGGGACATCGCTAAGGACAACCAGGCCGGATAATGCGGACACGTTTAGGCCCCGCAGGCTAGAGGAGGGGCCCTGCCTTGTGCTTCTGGTATTTTTCAGGACTGGTCGCTCTGTCCTGTCAGGAGACATGGCTGATGATGAATACAAGTTTTTGTGGTAGCAGCAGCTTGCTGGAGACCCCCTGAGTGAAGCCCACAGTGCTGTGTACAGGCGGGAAGGTGACCTGCCATTGGACCCCAGTGCCGGTGCCCCTCTGACCTGTCTCTGACCTCGCTCTCTTGTCCTTGTGACTTTTCATCCGCATGGGGAACAAAATGGAAGACAAGAGACCCTGTCCCCACTCTGAGTCCCCCATTGATGGGCCGACTATGATGGAAGATGCTAAGGTGTCCCTTGTGGAACGAGTATGGGGGGTCCCGGGACAATCATTAACCGTCCCACAATGCACAGAAACCGTCCCACGCCAAGACGCATGACAGGAACGATTTCTGAAACATTACGTTTACCTCAAGTTACCTCAGATGTGTGTGAGAAATAGATGTGACTGGCCTTGTGTGTTCTGTACAGCACTAACAGGCACCAGAGGAGCTTACACTCTAATGCCCTCACCACAGTCACACACTATTATTATTATACATTTATATAGCTCTGACATATTCCCCAGCTCTGTACAGAGATCACTGATCCATTCCTATCAGTCTCTGCACCAGACGAGCTTACACTCTTAGGCCCCGTTCACACTGCACGCGTTTCCAGCCGCGTTTTGGAAACGCGTGCAGGTGGCCGACACGCACGACATCAGACATTGCATAGAGTGCAATGTCTGATGTTCACACTGCATGCATTCCGGACCTGTGCGGTCCGGGAACGCATGCTGCACGCATTTTTTGCCAAAACGCATGGCTGTCCCATTCACTTTTCAGTGAGGGGATCAGCCACGCAACGCATACAAACGCGGATGGCGTGCGTTCGTACGCGTTGCGTTTCCTGTGCGTGCCCGTCCGCGTTTGTAATGTGAACGGGGCATAATGTCCTCACCACAGTCACACACTATTATTATTATTATACATTTATATAGCTCTGACATATACCACAGCGCTGTACAGAGATCACTGATCCATTCCCATCAGTCTCTGCACCAGAGGAGCTTACACTCTAATGTCCTCACCACAGTCACACACTGTTATTATTATACATTTCTATAGCTCTGACATATTCCCTCTTTTCCATCTACATGCACAGCCTTGATAACTTAATCAATCCATTTGGGTTTCAATATGCAGATGATACACAACTGTACCTCTCGGCCCCAGACCTTAACTCCCTAACCAGCTCCTGTCATCTCCAACTCAAAAACATATCTCGCACCCAGGGGCGTAACAATAGGGGATGCAGCCCCTGCACCTGAAGAGGGGGGGCCCGCTCAGGGCCGTTGGGGGGGGGAGGGGTCACAGCATGAGGGGAGAGCATTGCACATCAGCAGGGAGGGGGGACAGTCCCCCCTCACTCACCTCGGGCTCTCCCCTCCTGCATCTATCACTGGCAGCGGCGGCAGGCAGGACACATACCGCGGAGGTCTCCGATCTCTAAGTGCTTCACACTACTTCCTGTTTAAACAGGAAGTAGCATGAAGCACTTAGAGATCAGAACCTCCGGCAGTGGATGGATGGATGCAGGAGGGGAGTGCTGAGGGGACTGGCCCCCCTCCCCGCCGATGTGCAATGCTCTCCCCTCATGCTGCGACCCCTCCTGCCCCCCCCCCAAAAAACAGCCCTGAGCGGGCACTTGGGGGGGCATATAAATTCTTGCAGGGGGGCCCGATGACTTCTAGTTATGCCCCTAATTGCACCCGACCTTTTCTCACTCGGCACAATTAATACATGCACTTATAATATCTCGTCTGGACTACTGTAACATACAACGTTGTGGCCTACCAACGAGCCGACTGGCAACGCTCCACTCTGTACTGAACAGTTGGTTCATCCCATTCATCTCTCTTCTCGCTCTTCCTCTGCTGCCCCTCCCTGTCAAGCTCTTCACTGGCTGCTAATTACCCAGAGGATCCAGTTCAAACGCCTAACCCTAATCTACAAAGCTCTCCACAATCTCTCTCCCCGGTACATCTCCTCACTAGTTTCCAGATACCACCCTAACCGCAATCTCATCCCACATGACCGCCTTCCATCCACCTCTAGAATTACTTCCTCGCATTATACAAGACTTCTCACATGCCCCACTCCTGCTCTAGAATGCCCTGCCACAGCACATCCGTCACTCTCCAACCTTTGCAATCTTTAAACGCTCCCTCAAAACTCACTTTTTTCCGACACTCATATGCTCTACCTCAGGCCATTCCTCTTCAACCTCTCAAGTTTTACTCCTTACTAGATAACCTAATCATGCACTCTGCCTGTATGTATACCGCATAGCTCCCCACCTCTTGTTCCCCCCTTTCCTTTAGATTGTAAGCTCACAAGGGCAGAGTTCTCTCACCCTTTTGTATCTTGAAATTTGTAATTCATTTCCTAGCTTGCACTCTGTTCTACATTTTACTCATCATGTTACATCTGTCAGTGTAATCACCAGGTCTGTATTTTGTATCAGTGACCATATTTGATGTATAGCATTGTCTGTATCATTAAGTACCCCTTGTTTGTTTTCATTGTTTGTACAGCACCACAACATATGTTGGTGCTTTATAAATCAATAAAAATAATCATGAATAAATTGCATGGTGAGTATAAATCATTTCTTGATCTAACTTTTTTTTTTTTTTTTTTTTACTTAGCAACGTCTTGGTTTCTTCCTCCCCCCTACTACTATCTTTCATTAAAGTTCCTATGTTAACCACTTAGAGGAAATCTAAAGTAAAAATAAAAAATCAGTTTAACTAAGGGCTGGTGCACACCGAGAGTGCTTCTGAGCGCAGGGCCGGCGCTACCATTAAGGCAAAGGAGGCAGCTGCCCCAGGGCCCCAGAGCTTGTAGGGGCCCCCAGTGGCTACAAGAGGAAAAAAAACATTTTCAAATCGGCCTTATAGTTTTTGAGAAAATCGATTTTAAAGTTTCAAAGGAAAAAAAAACACATTTAAAAACCTGCCGACTTTAATGGTTAATAGCAAATCCACCTTAAATGCTAGAAACCCTAAATTTGCAGGATATGTTAAGGAGATCATTAGGAATAAGAGGAAAAAACTATTTTTCAAAAAGACCTTATAGTTTTTGAGAAAATCGATTTTAAAGTTTAGAAGGAAAAAAGTATAGTTTTAAATGCGGTAAATGTCACTTTTAGTAGCTAACCTAACGGTAGTGTAATTTTACATGTATCAAACGAAAGAGCAATAAATTTCCTGACGGGGTTTCCAGGGGGTCCATACGCAGCTGCAGCGCTTTGGCCAGGGATCGCTATACAGACGTAATATGGCTGTATGAAGATCCCTGGCATTTTTTCCTATTTTCCCAATTTTTTTGATGTTTAGAGTGTGGGAATTTTTTTTTTTAATTATGTGGGGTCCCCCCTTCTGAAACTTTTTAACCCCTTGTCCCCCATGCAGGCTGGGATAGCCAGAATGTGGAGCTCCGACCGATTGGGACTTCACACCCTGACTATACCAGCTGCAAAAAAGGTCCCCTAATGCCGATTTTTGTTCCGGGGTATCTGTTGGGGGGCCCCCCTGGTTTATTTTGCCCTGGGGCCCCATTGTTGCTTAAACCGGCCCTGTCTGAGCGCTTGTAACCACTTCAGCCTAACTGGACAAGTATACAAGTCCAGCGTAATTGTGGAGAGTGCACCACCAGTTTGGTACTAAATGAGGCACATGTAGTATCATTTTATCCGAGACGAGTTGTAGAATACATTTTGGTGTGTTTTAAAGCTTGGACACACATCACATGAGAAATGGGTAGGGACAAACTCAACCCAACATAAAAATTCATTTTCAAAATTATAATCACACTTGGGAAAGTATTAGTATAGCTACACAAGACATATGGGGGAACATTATAACCGTGATAAGTAGTAGAATAGATTTTAGGGTTCATTAGGGTTACGAGCTATGTCTTGTGTATTCTTTTTAGTAATAAAACTGAATCAAAATTTGTATATTCTGTACCAAAACCAAGACTTGTAAAATGAAAACAAAGTGAAAGAATATAAAAGAAAATGACTATATTGTTACCTTAGGAACTTGGCATTTTAAATACGTATGCCATGAGGTTATATTACTGTTTTTTTGCAAATAAGGTTTTGTAATCATCGATAGTGTACAATGAAAATGCAAAAAACAAAACAGAAAAAAAGATACCTTTATTTCTAAATACAACATTGTCACCATACTTTGTATTAGGGACATAATCTAAATGTTGTAATAACCAGGATGGAGAAGCAAATAACATTTGTGGGTTTAACTTATAGTTAGCGCTGTTTATTGTGAAGCTATAATGGATGTAAATGCACAAATAGTGTGGTTTTTTTCAAATTTTTTCCTTATTTTCCGTTTAAAATGCATAGAACATAAAGTAATTACTAAACAAAAATATTACTCTCTAAAAGCCTAATTTGTCCTGAAAAAAACAATACATAGATCATTTAGATGTGATTAGTAGTAATAAAGTTATTGGTCATTGTATGAGAGCAGCGCTGATATGTGAAAATTGCTCTCATCCTGAAGTGGTTAAAAATGCCCGCACTTTGAAAAGCGCTTGACTAATGTGTTTGAATGGGATAGATCACACCAGAGTGATGAGATTTTTTTCCGAAACGCAAACGCGGGGTCCTGCTGTATTTCTGAAGTGATTCAGCCTCAATGTTAAGTATAGAAAAGTGGAAAATCACTCTAAAGCTGGCCACTAACGGTCCAATTTCTAGGGAAAAATCGTTCGAGCAATCAGAAATTCTGATCGGAAGTGAAATATTGTAATGCATCGTTCATTACACCATCAACGAACCAATCTTTGCTTCCTATCTATCACTACCAACAAGAAAATCCAAATTTTGGTTCGACGAAAATTCATTCGGGCGACATTTTTTTCACTCGTTCATAATCGATTGTTTCCACCAATGGAGATTATTTACAACCAATCCGATCAGAATTTTTGATCGCTCGAATGATTTTTTGCTAGAAATTGGACCGTTAGTGACCACCTTAAAAAGCACTTTAAGGGCTGGAACTAGTGTTGGGCGAACAGGGTTCGCCACTGTTCGGGTTCTGCAGAACATCACCCTGTTCGGGTGATGTTCGGGTTCGGCCGAACACCTGATGGTGTTCGGCCAAACTGTTCGGCCATATGGCCGAACCAAGAGCGCATGGCCGAACGTTACCCGAACGTTCGGCTAGCGCTGTGATTGGCCGAACAGGTCACGTGTAGTGTTGGGCGAACATCTAGATGTTCGGGTTCGGGCCGAACATGGCCGAACTCCGAACATAATGGAAGTCAATGGGGACCCGAACTTTCGTGCTTTGTAAAGCCTCCTTATATGCTACATACCCCAAATTTACAGGGTATGTGCACCTTGGGAGTGGGTACAAGAGGAAAAAAAAATTTGCAAAAAGAGCTTATAGTTTTTGAGAAAATCGATTTTAAAGTTTCAAAGGGAAAACTGTCTTTTAAATGCGGGAAATGTCTGTTTTCTTTGCACAGGTAACATGCTTTTTGTCGGCATGCAGTCATAAATGTAATACATATAAGAGGTTCCAGGAAAAGGGACCGGTAACGCTAACCCAGCAGCAGCACACGTGATGGAACAGGAGGAGGGTGGCGCAGGAGGAGAAGGCCACGCTTTGAGACACAACAACCCAGGCCTTGCATGAGGACAAGAAGCGTGCGGATAGCAATTTGCATTTTGTCGCCATGCAGTCATAAATGTAATACAGATGAGAGGTTCAATAAACAGGGACCGGAAACGCTAACCCATCACAGATGTTCATTGTTCATGTTACTTGGTTGGGGTCCGGGAGTGTTGCGTAGTCGTTTCCAATCCAGGATTGATTCATTTTAATTTGAGTCAGACGGTCTGCATTTTCTGTGGAGAGGCGGATACGCCGCCGATCTGTGACGATGCCTCCGGCAGCACTGAAACAGCGTTCCGACATAACGCTGGCTGCCGGGCAAGCCAGCACCTCTATTGCGTACATTGCCAGTTTGTGCCAGGTGTCTAGCTTCGATACCCAATAGTTGAAGGGTGCAGATGGATTGTTCAACACAGCTACGCCATCTGACATGTAGTCCTTGACCATCTTCTCCAGGCGATCGGTGTTGGAGGTGGATCTGCACGCTTGCTGTTCTGTGTGCTGCTGCATGGGTGTCAGAAAATGTTCCCACTCCAAGGACACTGCCGATACCATTCCCTTTTGGGCACTAGCTGCGGCTTGTGTTGTTTGCTGCCCTCCTGGTCGTCCTGGGTTTGCGGAAGTCAGTCTGTCGGCGTACAACTGGCTAGAGGAGGGGGAGGATGTCAATCTCCTCTCTAAAGTCTCCACAAGGGCCTGCTGGTATTCTTCCATTTTGACCTGTCTGGCTCTTTCTTCAAGCAGTTTTGGAACATTGTGTTTGTACCGTGGATCCAGAAGGGTATAAACCCAGTAATTGGTGTTGTCCAGAATGCGCACAATGCGTGGGTCGCGTTCAATGCAGTCCTAGGCCGAAGAGGTCATAGCCTAGGGTCACAAAACCTGTTTATTTGGGCAATTTCAATGGTGGCGAGTCTGACGTACATAAATCGCAGCAATGGCCGTTAGCAACGTCTGAATCTCACGAAATGTCTCATGCAGGTAGAAGACATATTGTTAGACTTGGGCTCCAAAGATGGGTTCCCTACATCTCTGCAAACCAGAGTTACAGGGCTCCAAAATTGGTAAAATCCCCCATAGGCTTTCATTGGGCCTCCTATTTACAGTTCCAAAATCTCACATCTTTTCAAAGGGCAATTACTCAGCAGTGGCAAATTTTCTAGCATTGTAGGGACCCTTAGGGGGAACATGACTGGTGAGTTTCGGGCCCCTAGGCCACAGAGGTCATAGCCTAGGGTCACAAAAACCTGTTTATTTGGGCTATTTCAATGGTAGTGATGGTGACGTACATAAATCACAGCAATGGCCGTTAGCAAAGTCTGAATCTCACGAAATGTCTCATGCAGGTAGAAGACATATTGTTAGACTTGGATTCCAAAGATGGGGTCCCTACATCTCTGCAAACCAGAGTTACAGGGGTCCAAAATTGGTAAAATCCCCCATAGGATTTCATTGCTTCCCTATTTCACTTTCCAAAATCTCACATCTTTTCAAAGGGCAATGGCTCAGCAGTACCAAATTTTCTAGCATTGTAGGGACCCTTAGGGGGAACATGACTGGTGAGTTTCGGGCCCCTAGGCCGAAGAGGTCATAGCCTAGGGTCACAAAAACCTGTTTATTTGGGCTATTTCAATGGTAGTGATGGTGGCGTACATAAATCTCAGCCATGGCCGTTAGCAACGTCTGAATCTCACAAAATGTCTCATGCAGGTAGAAGACATATTGTTAGACTTGGATTCCAAAGATGGGGTCCCTACATCTCTGCAAACCAGAGTTACAGGGGTCCAAAATTGGTAAAATCCCCCATAGGATTTCATTGCCTCCCTATTTCACTTTCCAAAATCTCACATCTTTTCAAAGGGCAATGGCTCAGCAGTACCAAATTTTCTAGCATTGTAGGGACCCTTAGGGGGAACATGACTGGTGAGTTTCGGGCCCCTAGGCCGAAGAGGTCATAGCCTAGGGTCACAAAAACCTGTTTATTTGGGCTATTTCAATGGTAGTGATGGTGGCGTACATAAATCGCAGCAATGGCCGTTAGCAAAGTCTGAATCTCACGAAATGTCTCATGCAGGTAGAAGACATATTGTTAGACTTGGATTCCAAAGATGGGGTCCCTACATCTCTGCAAACCAGAGTTACAGGGGTCCAAAATTGGTAAAATCCCCCATAGGATTTCATTGCCTCCCTATTTCACTTTCCAAAATCTCACATCTTTTCAAAGGGCAATGGCTCAGCAGTACCAAATTTTCTAGCATTGTAGGGACCCTTAGGGGGAACATGACTGGTGAGTTTCGGGCCCCTAGGCCGAAGAGGTCATAGCCTAGGGTCACAAAAACCTGTTTGTTTGGGCTATTTCAATGGTAGTGATGGTGGCGTACATAAATCTCAGCCATGGCCGTTAGCAACGTCTGAATCTCACGAAATGTCTCATGCAGGTAGAAGACATATTGTTAGACTTGGATTCCAAAGATGGGGTCCCTACATCTCTGCAAACCAGAGTTACAGGGGTCCAAAATTGGTAAAATCCCCCATAGGCTTTCATTGCCTCCCTATTTCACTTTCCAAAATCTCACATCTTTTCAAAGGGCAATGGCTCAGCAGTACCAAATTTTCTAGCATTGTAGGGACCCTTAGGGGGAACATGACTGGTGAGTTTCGGGCCCCTAGGCCGAAGAGGTCATAGCCTAGGGTCACAAAAACCTGTTTATTTGGGCTATTTCAATGGTAGTGATGGTGGCGTACATAAATCTCAGCCATGGCCGTTAGCAAAGTCTGAATCTCACGAAATGTCTCATGCAGGTAGAAGACATATTGTTAGACTTGGATTCCAAAGATGGGGTCCCTACATCTTTGCAAACCAGAGTTACAGGGGTCCAAAATTGGTAAAATCCCCCATAGGCTTTCATTGGGCCTCCTATTTACCGTTCCAAAATCTTACACCATTTCAAAGGGCAATGGCTCAGCAGTGGCAAAACTCACCTGTCATGATCCCCCTAAGGGTCCCTACAATGCTAGAAAATTTGGTACTGCTGAGCCATTGCCCTTTGAAAAGATGTGAGATTTTGGAAAGTGAAATAGGGAGGCAATGAAATCCTATGGGGGATTTTACCAATTTTGGACCCCTGTAACTCTGGTTTGCAGAGATGTAGGGACCCCATCTTTGGAATCCAAGTCTAACAATATGTCTTCTACCTGCATGAGACATTTCGTGAGATTCAGACTTTGCTAACGGCCATTGCTGCGATTTATGTACGTCACCATCACTACCATTGAAATGGCCCAAATAAACAGGTTTTTGTGACCCTAGGCTATGACCTCTTCGGCCTAGGGGCCCGAAACTCACCAGTCATGTTCCCCCTAAGGGTCCCTACAATGCTAGAAAATTTAGTACTGCTGAGCCATTGCCCTTTGAAAAGATGTGAGATTTTGGAAAGTGAAATAGGGAGGCAATGAAATCCTATGGGGGATTTTACCAATTTTGGACCCCTGTAACTCTGGTTTGCAGAGATGTAGGGACCCCATCTTTGGAATCCAAGTCTAACAATATGTCCTCTACCTGCATGAGACATTTCGTGAGATTCAGACTTTGCTAACGGCCATTGCTGCGATTTATGTACGTCACCATCACTACCATTGAAATGGCCCAAATAAACAGGTTTTTGTGACCCTAGGCTATGACCTCTTCGGCCTAGGGGCCCGAAACTCACCAGTCATGTTCCCCCTAAGGGTCCCTACAATGCTAGAAAATTTAGTACTGCTGAGCCATTGCCCTTTGAAAAGATGTGAGATTTTGGAAAGTGAAATAGGGAGGCAATGAAATCCTATGGGGGATTTTACCAATTTTGGACCCCTGTAACTCTGGTTTGCAGAGATGTAGGGACCCCATCTTTGGAATCCAAGTCTAACAATATGTCTTCTACCTGCATGAGACATTTCGTGAGATTCAGACTTTGCTAACGGCCATTGCTGCGATTTATGTACGTCACCATCACTACCATTGAAATAGCCCAAATAAACAGGTTTTTGTGACCCTAGGCTATGACCTCTTTGGCCTAGGGGCCCGAAACTCACCAGTCATGTTCCCCCTAAGGGTCCCTACAATGCTAGAAAATTTGCCACTGCTGAGTAATTGCCCTTTGAAAAGATGTGAGATTTTGGAACTGTAAATAGGAGGCCCAATGAAAGCCTATGGGGGATTTTACCAAATTTGGAGCCCTGTAACTCTGGTTTGCAGAGATGTAGGGAACCCATCTTTGGAGCCCAAGTCTAACAATATGTCTTCTACCTGCATGAGACATTTCGTGAGATTCAGACGTTGCTAACGGCCATTGCTGCGATTTATGTACGTCAGACTCGCCACCATTGAAATTGCCCAAATAAACAGGTTTTGTGACCCTAGGCTATGACCTCTTCGGCCTAGGACTGCATTGAACGCGACCCACGCATTGTGCGCATTCTGGACAACACCAATTACTGGGTTTATACCCTTCTGGATCCACGGTACAAACACAATGTTCCAAAACTGCTTGAAGAAAGAGCCAGACAGGTCAAAATGGAAGAATACCAGCAGGCCCTTGTGGAGACTTTAGAGAGGAGATTGACATCCTCCCCCTCCTCTAGCCAGTTGTACGCCGACAGACTGACTTCCGCAAACCCAGGACGACCAGGAGGGCAGCAAACAACACAAGCCGCAGCTAGTGCCCAAAAGGGAATGGTATCGGCAGTGTCCTTGGAGTGGGAACATTTTCTGACACCCATGCAGCAGCACACAGAACAGCAAGCGTGCAGATCCACCTCCAACACCGATCGCCTGGAGAAGATGGTCAAGGACTACATGTCAGATGGCATAGCTGTGTTGAACAATCCATCTGCACCCTTCAACTATTGGGTATCGAAGCTAGACACCTGGCACAAACTGGCAATGTACGCAATAGAGGTGCTGGCTTGCCCGGCAGCCAGCGTTATGTCGGAACGCTGTTTCAGTGCTGCCGGAGGCATCGTCACAGATCGGCGGCGTATCCGCCTCTCCACAGAAAATGCAGACCGTCTGACTCAAATTAAAATGAATCAATCCTGGATTGGAAACGACTACGCAACACTCCCGGACCCCAACCAAGTAACATGAACAATGAACATCTGTGATGGGTTAGCGTTTCCGGTCCCTGTTTATTGAACCTCTCATCTGTATTACATTTATGACTGCATGGCGACAAAATGCAAATTGCTATCCGCACGCTTCTTGTCCTCATGCAAGGCCTGGGTTGTTGTGTCTCAAAGCGTGGCCTTCTCCTCCTGCGCCACTCTCCTCCTGTTCCATCACGTGTGCTGCTGCTGGGTTAGCGTTACCGGTCCCTTTTCCTGGAACCTCTTATATGTATTACATTTATGACTGCATGCCGACAAAAAGCATGTTACCTGTGCAAAGAAAACAGACATTTCCCGCATTTAAAAGACAGTTTTCCCTTTGAAACTTTAAAATCGATTTTCTCAAAAACTATAAGCTCTTTTTGCTAAAAAAAATTTCCCTCTTGTACCCACTCCCAAGGTGCACATACCCTGTAAATTTGGGGTATGTAGCATGTAAGGAGGCTTTACAAAGCACAAAAGTTCGGGTCCCCATTGACTTCCATTATGTTCGGAGTTCGGGTCGAACACCCGAACATCGCGGCCATGTTCGGCCTGTTCGGCCCGAACCCGAACATCTAGATGTTCACCCAACACTAGCTGGAACCCACAGGAGCTCTTTTGGCAGCGTTTTGGCAGCACTGCGATACGCTAGCAGTTTGCCAAAACGCTGGGCTAATATTAATGGATGGGGCAACTTCCACAGGAGCATTTTGGGAGCGTTAGCGCTTCAATGTAAAGTATTGAACCGCTAGCGGAAACGCTCAGCAAAACCTAAACTGAGCGGTTTTGCTAGCGTTTTGCGGTTCAGCACACTGTAACAAAATGAAAAATAATTCACAGGACCAATCAGGATAAAAACGCAAAACGCTGGGCAAAAAAATACAATGTTGCAAAACACGGCCAAAAACGCGCATGAATCCGCTTGCGAACCGCTCAGACAAAATGCTAGCGGTTGCGGTTTGCGTTTGCGGATTTCAGTGGGTTCCAGGCCTGACAGATGGATTTTCCAAGCTTTTTTTTTTTTTTGCAAAAGCTGTACACTACCAGCTCTACTGTACAAAAAAATAAAAAATTGCTACACCAAAATGCTCCAAAAATCGCTAGATATAACTAGAAAACACTAGGCACATGCCTAGAACCGCTAAGAAAAATCGCTTCAAAAAACGCTAAGCGCTTGCTATTATGCTAACATTTTTGGGTGTGCACTGGCCCTTCCTTGGGGATTCCCCCCCCCCCCCCTTCCCCGGAGTCATCCTGCACCTGCGCTGTCCATCTTACTCCCTCTGGCAAGCGGCGGCGTACCCCACAAAGCTGGCCGGCCACACACCTCCTCTCCGCGTTCCTGCGTCTTCCTACAAGGTAGGCATCTGAAGAGGAGTAACCATTATCTTGGCCTCTATAGACTTTATGCTCTATTTGTTGTGTTGCTAATCCAGGCAGATACGTTGGTAAGAATGATCTTTTGCCTACAG